>NC_058408.1:43412005-43557988 GCF_002201575.2 Neomonachus schauinslandi | reverse complement strand
AAAGGCAGGCCCTGTTTCTTCATCTGGCCTGGGCTTGTCTCCAACAGACTAGGCGACGGCCTGTAAACAGGCCCGAGAGCTCCAGGACCGAGGCCCAGAAGAGGCCCGGTGAAGCCCAAGGGAGAGGAGCTGGGGCCCCAGGCTCTGCGGCTGGGGCCGACTTGGGGGGTGCGGTGAGGCAGAGACCCGGCTGGGCCAGGCGCCGGTGCCCGGGGTGAGAGGCCCCCTTCCCCGCCTCCGGCAGTGGGATTCCGAGCTTCCCTCTGTCAGTAAAAGGCTTAGAAACTGTGAAGTCCAGTACATAAAAATCGCTCAGAGAGTTGACCATATCACAACTGCTGACGCTACTGGATTTGTCTATTT
Source organism: Neomonachus schauinslandi (assembly GCF_002201575.2). Classification (NCBI taxonomy): domain Eukaryota; kingdom Metazoa; phylum Chordata; class Mammalia; order Carnivora; family Phocidae; genus Neomonachus; species Neomonachus schauinslandi. The sequence continues at coordinate 43,557,625 of NC_058408.1, read as the reverse complement.
AAGCATCTCTCCCTCACACTGGGGGACTCATCCCTATCTGCGGTGCTTCCTACAGGATCCAGCTCACAGCTGCTGTGAACTAAAAAAAATTTTTTACTTTGGACCCGAGGCAAAACTTTTTGAAAAGCTGTCATTAACCTGGCTAGGGACCTGTTTCTTGACTAGTGACAAAAGCCCTGCAGTTACTGGCCTTGGGCTGGGGGGGATCATGAATCCCTGTCCAGAACTATAGGTTAGCTTTGGCAGTCTCTGGGCCCTCACCCCTCTGTCAGTAAAGTGATGGGGAAACGGAGTCAACTCTAAAGGGTTTTTCTGCTTGCAGAGACTGAATGGGTGACTTGACTGCATAGAGGACCAGGGCTCAGGCCCAGGGTGGGGCAGGGGGTGTGGGGAGGGGGCCTGAGATATAGCTGGGTAAAGCTGGGCCTCCCCTCTGGGATGGAAGGGCTGACCTGCCTGGTCACACTGCCCTGGGGCTGCCACTTTTAGAGGTCTTAACCTGAGGGCTCCAATCTAGAGGGATCTACCCTACCTCGACAGAGACTGCTGAAATGATAATTTTATTTATTTATTTATTTATTTACCCTGCCTATCCAAAGGGGGAGGGTGCGGGTTTTTTGTTTGTTTGTTTTTTTTAAGATGTATGTATTTCAGAAAGAAAGAGAGTGTGTGTGTGCACGAGCAGGAGGGAGAAGCAGGGAGCTCCACTCGGGCTGGATCCCATGACCCTCAGATCATAACCTGAGCTGAAACCAAGAGTCGGACGCTGAACTGACCGAGCCCACCAGGCACCCCTGAAATGATCATTTTAGAGTGGCTCCTTTGGGGAGGGGCAGGCTGAGGGTTAAAATGTATGTTATTAGACCTGGACTAGGTAACATTTATTAAACATACACAGGCCTATGGGGCGCCTGGGTGGCTCAGTCGTTAAGCTTCTGCCTTCGGCTCAGGTCATGATCCCAGGGTGCTGGGATCGAGCCCCGCATCGGGCTCCCTGCTCAGCAGGGAGCCTGCTTCTCCTTCTCCCTCTGTCTACCACTCTGCCTACTTGTGCTCTCTCTCTGTCAAATAAATAAATAAAATCTTAAAAAAAAAAAATACACAGGCCTAGTGATTAGTGGTGTCAGGATACTAAGTAACATCTGGCGGAGGGCAGGAGGGGAGCCCTGAGGTCTGGAACATGGAGCATGCCAGGGCTGCTGAATGAGAGCTCCAAAATGCAGAGAAGGGGCCGAGCAGGAGGACTCGGCGCTGCTGGCAAAGACCTCAGTTTCTACAAGTGGGAAGAGGGGAAATCAGAGGCCTATTTCCAACATATTTTGCCTAGTATGCAATATTCCTGTGAGTATCGGTCTGCTTTCAATCACTCCCTCATTCAGTGTTCTGTTGAGTATCAGTAATATTTAAGATGCTTGCTAAGGGCTGGGGGTGGAGGGGGGAAGGCAGCAAGCTGCGTGAGACACAGCCCTCCCTCCAGAACACTCCTGGACAGCCCACCAGGAGCCCATGCCTGGGTCAGCTCAGAGGCCTGGGACACCCGGTGGGCTGTCTGGCCCTGGATCTGGGGCCGGGGCTCCTGACACCTAGAAGAAAATCTGGGATTGTTGTTTGGCTCGGCACATGATCTCAGACGCAGAGAAGACGGGTCAGAAAGAATGTGTGTGGAGGACGAATCCTCTCCCTTTTTAAGCTAGAGAGCCTGCAGGAGAGAGAATGGGCCCCTCCCCCCTTCACTCCCCATCCCACCAAATGGCCACTGATGGCAGGGAGGAGTCAGGGAGACAGCCCCACCTCCACCCCCCACCCAGGTGACACAGACACAGAGCCCTACCACCCGCTCCTTCCTCATTGTTCACATGGCTCTCTGACCTGTGTCAAAAACAAACTGAGGGTTCTAGAGGGGAGGGGGGTGGGAGGATGGGTTAGCCTGGTGATGGGTATTAAAGAGGGCACGTTCTGCATGGAGCACTGGGTGTTATGCGCAAACAATGAATCATGGAACACTACATCAAAAACTAATGATGTAATGTATGGTGATTAACATAACAATAAAAAATAAATAAATTCCAGATCCTAGGAGATAAGTTTCTGGGAATGCAAGCACATGGGGTTGGGGAGTGGATCTGGGCCTATGAGGTCTCCACCATTTCTTTCATTTTTTTTTTTTAAACTTTTTAAATTTATTTTTTAGAGAAAGAGAGTGGGGGAAGGCCAGAGGGAGAGAGAGACTTAAGCAGACTCCGCACTGAGCACGGATCTCACAAACCTGAGATCATGACCTGAGCTGAAACCAAGAGTCAGACACTTAACCCACCCCGGCGCCCCTTCCCTATTTCTGAAGAAAGCTGCCTCACTGCCTCAAGCACCCCAATCTATAGATGCTGTCAGGATAGGCACAGACTGAGACCAAGAAGAGAAACACAGACTGATCCCTCCCACAGGGTGGTGTTTTACTTCAATAGTCATTAAGGAGAAAAAAACATCTTCGAATCAAAAATGAAAGACTGGTTACTCTGAATTTGGTGGTTTGCTCAGTCTGTGGGGTACTCTAATATTTCAAAAGCAGTTTGGACATGATGTCTTTAATTTGGGTTGAATTAAACCTACACCCCCACACATACAACACACATTCTGTGTAGACTGTACCCCCTAAAGGAGTGTTGGACTAGTCACTACACATGTTACCGAACATGCATGATGTGCATTTGTGTTCACCAAGGTGGAACTGCTGTGCCATTGGGAGACTTGGGACTTATTCTTTATTTTGTTAAAACAGTTGAGATATAAATGAACCCTTTTAAAAGTAAGTACGGGGTAGGGAGTGTGCCTGGGTGGCTTAGTTGGTTAAGCACCTGACTCGATCTCAGGGTTGTGAGTTCAAGCCCAATGTTGGGCTCCACGCCTAGCACGGAGCCCACTTAAATAAACAAACAAATAAATAAAATGAAAGCAAGTACAGAAGTATTTTATTTCGATCGGTATATCTGCCCCACGTGATTTTAGAATCGCCATCATAGTATGATGGATAGTCCCATTGAATATGCTCCTCTTCTTCTTCTTTTTTAAATGGCATATTCAGATGAAGTGTTAATGTAAATTTTTTTGACCTAATTATTATTTTATCTCTTGAAGTCCATATGAGGTAATGTTAGGAAACTAAATTCACAACACTTTTTTTTCTAACAAGTTACTATATTTGTATGCGAAAAATTCACCTTCAGGCTGGTAATTCTAGTTTTCAAGAAACCTGCACTTTTACACATACATGTGCTGTAATTCAGTGCGAGTGCTCATTGTGTATTACCTAATGTCTAAGTGATAAGAGGGGCCCGGTACTGGAGATGCAAAGAAGAGTAAAGCACAGTCCTTTGCCAGGTGTTACCAAGCTGGGGAAGGGCATTCGAGGAAGAAGGAACACATGGGTGAAGGTACCAGGGCGTGTGTGTGCAAAAATCCATGTCGCTGGAGGGGAAGGGCATGCTTGAGGCTGTGGGGGAGGCACAGGAGAGAGCCTCAGGGTTCAGATTTAAAGGGGTCTGCTTGGGAGTTTGGGCCTTATCCTAAAGGCGAGGAGCTGTGGAAGGTTTGAACGCATGGTAGAGGGTGAGTAGGTGCCCCTGGAGACAAGCAGAAGATTCCACATGGGACACACTGAAGGCTGCTTGACTTTCAGCTGCAACTGCTCTTGCCAGAGGCTGCCTCATACGCGTGAGGCCTAAGGCTGTGGCTCAGCAAAAGCCACCCTGTTTCCAGTAGCTACACACCTGGCAGGTCCCTGGAGAGAAAACCCAGCTACAGCTGGGGCCAAACCACACTTTCTGCTTCCAGGCGCTTCTTCCAGCCTTTGTCTTTGGAGCTGCCCATTGATGGTAGTTAGTGATTAGTTGATATGTGCTGTTGTCATTGGATTTTTTTCTTGGGGCCCCTCCGTGGCTCAATCGGTTAAGCATCTGACTCTTGGTTTTGGCTCAGGTCACGCTCTCAGGGTAGTGAGATCGAGCTCCAAGCTGGGCTCGGTGCTCAGCGGATAGTCTGCTTGAGATTCTCTCTCTCCCTCCCCCTCTACCCCTCCCCGTGCTTGCTTGCTCTCGCTCTCTCAAAATAAAAAAACAAAATCTTTAAAAATAAATATATAAATAAAAGGTATATTTCTCAAAAAGAAATGCTTGAAAGTGGAAGTAGCTAAACATCTTGTGCAAACACCAGCAACATAGTAAGTATATTTTAAACATTAGTTTTCTTTTTTCTTACTAACCAAATACCCAGTTATCCATGCCTAGGGAAAGAAAGTACAGCTGGTTGACCCAAATGCTCAGAAGCCAGGTATCTCCCTGTCTTCAGTGGTAAATACTCAAATCACCACCCTGTTGCTTAGGAAGAGATGTGATCTTAGGCACACTAGGTTCTTTGTGGTTGTCCTACTTTATTCATGTATTTATTTTTTTATTTATTTAGTTTTTATTTATTTATTTGTCAGAGAGTGAGAGAGAGCACAGGGAAAAGCAGACTCCTGGCTGAGCAGGGAGCCCGATGTGGCATTCAATCCCAGGACCCTGGGATCATGACCTGAGTCGAAGGTAGACATTTAACCACCCAGGCGTCCCGTGGTTGTCCTACTTTAAAGCACAGGTATTTTAGTGATCTTACAAGAAATGGAGTTTTGTTCTTTTCTATTCTGTAGTATGCTTATAAATCTCTAAATCTGTCATGGTTTCATTGAACAGAAGACTGATGTGGGTGGGTGGGGGGGGGACCTGGCAGGGAGAGAAAGCATTTAGGGAGATTGCACGTTTGATACCAGCTCTACCAATGAAAACTGGAGGACTGGACTTCATCGCAAAGGGCACTGGCTGGAGAAGTACTGAAGAATAATAATCCTATATAATCACAAGGAAATGAGAAGTGAAAAGAAAAGGAGACAGTAGAGAACATGAGGACTATTACTGAGTATTGCTTCACCCATGTGTGAAACCTGTCCCTGCATAGACTTACTTGGTAACTTGGTTCATTTGGTCATTCCCAGAGACCTAGGAAAGAGAGATGAGCATTTTCCCCATCTTACAGATGGAGAAATTGAGACTTAAGAAGGTGTCCAAAGTTACACTGCTGGCAAGTAGTGAGGCCAGGATTTGAACCCAGATATACCAGGAGATCCTTGGAAAATCCTATTCTGCTGGTACAGACTTTTAAACCATTTGCCAGTCACTCAGCTATTCTTCAATTGGAAAAGGATGAGCTTCATAAACTGTCACTAATATGCCCTTTTGTTAGGAAATACACACTGAAATATTTAGGAGCCGAAAGGCCACTTACTATCCAAGAGTTTAAAAAGTAATAATAATATGAATATACGGAAAGCAAAATGATAAAGCAAATGTGGTAAGATATTAACAGGTAGGGAATTGGGGTGAATGGTATGGTATATGGGAGTTGGGGTGAATGGTATGGTATATGGGAGTTCGGCAACTTGTTTCTAAATCTGAAATTATGTAAAAATAAAAATATTTTTTAAAAGAACACGAACCTGTGACTAATGTGCTTAGAAAAAGTGATTCTCTGCCTTTTCCTATGTCAGAGTATGCTGCCAAATTTCTAAATCTGTTTGATTAAATTGGGTAGAACTCCAGGATGTGGTGTGTGTGTGTGTGTGTGTGTGTGTGTAGGGGGCCAGAAGTGTGAATGTCTTGCACAACTATCTTACTCTGTTTGGAGCAGCTGCTCACTTCTCAGGTTCTGCATGAGAAAAGTAGTAACTATATCTCATGGCTCTTATCATCAGGTTATAAAACAGACCCTCCTGTCCCCTGACCTGAGAAGCAGGAGGCAGATCCTTCCAGGGAGCTTGGCCAGAAACAAGCCTCTCTGTTCACTCCTGCCAAGACCGTGCAAACAGGTCCCTACCATTTGAACTTCCAGAAAAAAAAAAAAAATCTTTACAGCAGAGTGCCAAGAAACAGTGCAATTTTTTTTTTTACCTGATTATTATATAATATTACTTTGGGCCTAGAAAATAGACTGCTGAGAAATCCTTTCGCTGTTGCTTGTCTGAATTATTCCCTCACAGCTTTTCATAAGGAACATGAATTAAGTAGGGCCTTCGAGGAGAAAGGGTCTCCCTTGATTTCTGGCCAAGGATTCCCTAAATCGCTCAGTCTGCTCGTTCCAAAATCCTGTGCACTTTCACTACTGTGCACAAAAACCATTCATTCTAACGGGCGCCTGGGTGGCTCAGATGGTTAAGCGTCTGCCTTCAGCTCAGGTCATGATCCCAGCCTGCTTCTCCCTCTCCCGCTTCCCCCTGTTTGCGCTCTCTCTCTCTCTCTGTCAAATAAATAAATAAATAAAATCTTAAAAAAAAAAAAAAACCATTCATTCTGTCAGCTCAGGAGATTTTTGAAGCTTAGATGCGTGACTCCAGAGGCTGTAAAAGCAAAGGGAAGGGAGCAGATAGAGAGGAAGAAGGCAGGTGAGCAGGAACTTGTCCAGATCACCGTCCTTCACTCAAGCAGAGGCAAGTCTCGCTGTGTAGCCCGTTGCCGTGAGCACGAACCGCAGGACTCGTCTCTTACAACCCTGCTGGATCTCTTGGAAATCCTTTCATCGTGTGGGGCTTTTTGTCATAATGGTATTTGACTTGGTCACTTTCCCCAGTAACAGTCCCTTGTGATAGAAGGGGTGGAAAGGTGGACTCTGAAATCCCAGCGCCCTTGTTTTTCTTCTCTTGGGGCTATAATTCTTCCACCTGTGTTAGCGTTATTCGTTTCCATTTTACCTTTCAGACGGAGGCCTTGTTTTATTTATCTGGAACTTAGTTTCTCAATCTGGGCACTGTTGGACCAGATAATTCTTCATTATGGAGGCTGTCCTGAGCATTGTAGGATGTTAAGCAGCATCCTGGCCTTTACCAGCTAAAAGCCGGTAGCAGCCCCCTTCCGACAGCAACAACCAAAATTGTCTCCAAACTTGCCAAGTGTCCCCCAGAGAGCAAAATCAACCCGGTTGCGAGCTGATCCAGAACTTCCTTAAGAATAGGGGTCTTCCTGTTCTTCTTGGGAAACCAGAAGAAGCTAAAGGCATTTGATTCAGCTTGGGCTGATGGAGCGAAGAGAAACAGTTGTGACCTGAGGGGTGAGGCATTCTGGAAGACATGGTTTGTGGTATTACTCCGCGTGCTAGATCTAAAGTCTTAGGACTGTGTCATATTCTGCACCGGCTGTTCACAAAGGAGTTTTTGAGAGCAGTCTCAGGATCGGGGCAGTACGGAAAGCAGACCCAGAGATAGTAAGATCCAGATTGCCAGGCCAAGGTCTTTGAATAATTAGAAATACGGCATCTTAAGAATGTTAGGGAGCGTCCATCTGGGCCCCGCCCAGGTTGGCTGCAGATTTACCTGCTCCTGGCAGTCTCTCTCTTTGCTCTGTAATTAGAATTGCCCTCCCAGTAGACGGTCACAAAGCTCATCTTGTACATTCCAAGAGCAGCTCTGTGGACCGCCCAGGGTGAATTTCCATGAGTCTTCAGGTGTCCACCCTACATTTTCAGGAAAGTGCTGAGAAGGTTCATCCAAGAAAAAATACTTGCTGGGCCTAAAATCAGGATGAGAATATGAAGTCTGGTCTTCTAGGGGGCATTGTAACTTCAGCTAAAAAAAAGGAACAAAAACTAGAGAGATAAGTATGCTTAAACACATGCATGATACACCTTAAAAGCACGAGAATATGGGACTTACTGCTTACTTAGGAATTTTACACAGGTTTTCATAATTCTTGGGGTCTGCTTTCAACTCTTGGGTTTGGGGGAGCAGTATTGCTACTCATTTCATAAACTAACAATATTATATCAGGTTGTTGAATACACAGCCATGTTCTGGGGAAGGGATTTGACCAAATCAAATATGGTCCTCACAAAATAATCTTCATAATTTTTCAGCTATCACAAAACTTAATTCTACTGTAATATTACTCTCTCCCTCATGTAGGCCTTTCTACTTTTTAAAATAATGTCTTAGGGGTGCCTGGGTGGCTCAGTCGTTAAGCGTCTGCCTTCAGCTCAGGTCATGATCCCAGGATTCTGGGATCGAGCCCCGCATCAGGTTCCCTGCTCAGCGGGAAGCCTGCTTCTCCCTCTCCCACTCCCCCTGCTTGTGTTCCTGCTCTTGCTATCTCTGTCTCTGTCAAATAAATAAATAAAATCTTTAAAAAAAAATAATGTCTTAGTTATCCAACACTTTGTAAGATGCTAATCGATTACTGTAGCTCCTTCAGAGGTAAATGATGGGAGACCTGGCCATTTGCAAGTTCATGACCATCATGTCTTTCCTGGACTCATATGGATCACCTAAGTGGTTTCACTCCCTCCGTTCTTGCTCCCCCTCAACTCATTTTCCACCCAATAGACAAATGTGCTTTCAAATTTTTTGAAAATTGCAAAATAGTCAAAATTTCAAATTTCAAACATTTCAAAAAATATCGTTCTCCTGCTTACAACCTTCCAAGGGCTTAAAATAAAATCCTAAACTTCTTCCCTGCTCCCAAGGCCCTTCAGGGTTGGTCTCCCTCCTGCCTCCCTGACTTCAGCACAAGCCTGGCTCTTCTGCCTTTGGGACTTTGTACCCACTGCACCCCATGATCTGCCACACTCTCCCTCCTGATCTTTGTGTGGCTGATGCCCTGTCATTCACTTCTCTGCCTCCACGTCACCTCCACAGAGAAGCCCACCCACAACCACCCAGTCTTCACCCTCTCTGCCCATTTTATTTTCTTCACTGCTCTTATTATCACTATCTGAAATAATTTTACACGCATATAGTTTTAGTCAAATGTCACCATACTATACGTAGTGTTCTGTGACTTGAATTTTTTTTTCAAAATCCATTATTGACTTTTTTTTTAACACTGTGTCTTAGAGACCTTCCCATGTCAGACTGAATAGGCCTAGTCCATTCTTTTTAATGGCTACGTAATATTCCTTTAGGTGTATGTACCATAATTTGTCTGATGGCTGCCACATTTATTTCTGATTTTTTACTATTACAAATGATGCTGAAGTGAACCATCCTTTTGGACACACCTCTGTGCAATGCGCGGATTTTTTCTGTACTAAAGATTCCTGGAAGTGAGATTGCCAAGTCAAAAGTTATGCCCATTTGTCATTTTGATAGTTGCTCACTGCCACATTGCTTTCCTAAAAGGCAATCAATTTATACTCCCACCGATGATGTGTTAGAGTACACACTTCCCTCATTCTCACTGACACTAATTAGTATCATTTTTAAAAAAATGTTGCCTTAAAGGATATACGACAGAGCTATCAGCTTTCACGTCATGAGCCTGAGGGCCATTTTAGGATCGTTTCCTACTGGGCGTCCCTTGGAGTCATGCCTCCAGGTCAGCTTGGGGAGAAGCAGCGAAAGCCTCTGTGAGCTCTGAGAACTCCCGAAGACAAATGAAACCTCTGAAAGCTGTCTCATCCATCGCCACAGAAAGGCCCTCTGTCCAGCCGTCAGCGGAGCGCGATCAATAACCTGGAGAGCCGTGGGCCAGCCTGACATTTCCGGCATGCAGCATGCTCCCCCATCCATCATCCAAACACATCCCGCCGCTCAGCTCCGACTGAACAGAGCCGAAATCTGCCCAAGTGCAGCAGGCCCCCACCCCCAGTCTTGGCTTCTCTGGCACTGCTCAGAACCCTTTGCTTGGTTGCACCGAAGGACGGGAGCTCAGGGTCTGGGAATAGGCAGACACTCGGACAGAGGGCCACATCCGCTCTCTACGCGAGGGCAGGAACAGCGGCTGCGAGCACCATGAGAAACGGCTCATCGGGGACACCAAGAGCATTAGGAGCAAAGGAAGCTTTCTGATACTTGATGCCCCCACAATGGCAAGCTGTATATTTTTTTAAAAAGAGTTTTTCAATTTTTCCTGTCTCACCTTCACTTTTGTAATAAGAAAAAACCTCCATTTTCCATCTCCCTGCGTAGGGAAAAACTCAGTTCTTTCCTACTAGGAGTCTCTTCCCTGGGTGTCTCCTTTACTCCTTGTACAAAATGCTCGCACTTCGGACATTTCTGGTCACCTATCGTGCGGAGGTTTTTCCCCAAGACAGTCAATTCTCTGTGACACCAGCTGGGTGCCCTACAATTTAACTCAATTTTGACAGTATCTACCCAGAGACAGGTAAGGGCTCAGTCTCACAAGTGTGGCCCCTCGCCCCCTACTCACACACACACCTGAGGAACCAGGAGCAAGCCCAGGTTTGTCACCTGTGTTTTTGACCAATTGGCTATAGATCAGAGGTCCTAAAGACCCCTCCTTGGGTTTGATTAATTTGCTAGAGTGGCTCACAGAACTCAGGGAAACACTTACCTCTATTTACCAGCTTTTTTTTTTATTATGTTATGTTAATCACCATACATTACATCATTAGTTTTTGATGTAGTGTTCCATGATTCATTGTTTGCGTATAACACCCAGTGCTCCATGCAGAACGTGCCCTCTTTAATACCCATCACCAGACTAACCCATCCTCCCACCCCCCTCCCCTCTAGAACCCTCAGTTTTTTCTCACAGTCCATCTATTTACCAGCTTATTAAAGGATATGGTAAAGGATACAGAAGAAGAGACAGGGTGAGGTCTGGGAGGGTCCCAAGCTTAGGAGCTTCTGTCCCCATGGAGTCCAGATGTGTCACCCTCCCCATGTTGTGTTCAAAGCTCTCTGAACCCCCTACTATCGGGATTTTATGGAGGCTTCTTCACATCGGCATGATCAAATATTAACTCCATTTCCAGCCCCCTCTTCCCTCTCTGGAGGATGAAGGGTGGGAAGAGGGGGCTAAAAATTCCAAGCTTCTGATCATGGCTTGGTCTTTCTGGTGACCAGCTCCCATCCAGGAGCACCAGGAGTCATCTCATTTAGAACAAAAGACACTGCTATCACGCAGGAAATTCCAAGGGATGTTGGAACTGTATGTCAGGAATGGGGCTCAAAGACCAAATACCAGAACAATAGATGCACCCAGTACTCTTATCCCTTAGGAATCTGCAAGCGTTTTAGGAGCTCTGTGCCAGGAATCAGGGGCAGAGACCAATATATATATTTTCCATTATCTCATAACCTTCCTCTCCAAAGGAATTGTTGAACTTCTCCAAAAAAAAAAAGTATGGATGGCCAATGTCTTCTGGATGCTGGTGTTATGCTGCTTTTCACATCTGTTACTTCACAACCCTGTGAGGTTGGATCATATTATCTCTATTTTTTTTCTTTTTTTTTTTTTTAAGATTTTATTTATTTGCGAGAGAGAGAATGAGAGACAGAGAGCATGAGAGGGAGGAGGGTCAGAGGGAGAAGCAGACTCTCCACTGAGCAGGGAGCCCGATGCGGGACTCGATCCCGGGACTCCAGGATCATGACCTGAGCCGAAGGCAGTCGCTTAACCGACTGAGCCACCCAGGCGCCCATAATATCTCTATTTTAAAGATGTGTCAGTAGCCAGAGCATTTGGGTAACTAACCCAAGATCACCCAGCTAGTCACGCCTGGAGCAGGATTTGAACCTAGAGTCTATAAACTTACGCTCTATTGCCAACGAGGTGGGCTGTGACTTAATTTCAGGAATTTCAAAGGCTGGATTTTGGTAGTTCGTAGGTTATCGTACACTTCTTTACTTACAGGTTTCTTCAAAGAGAAAATTCTAAAATCCCAACGAAATTACTTTAAAACCTGTCCTTTCTGCAACCGTGAACAAGTCCAACGCATGATACATTTTCTTTGAGCTGATTTCCTCTCTCCACTTCTGCAGGAGTTGGTACTTGTTCTTTGGTTCAGTGCATGCAAAGCAAGACGGAGTGACTCACAGGTTCCCTGGGCACGCTGATTCAAGCGATGGGTAGGGTGACCGCGGTATTAGCTTCCTGCTGCTACTGCAATCAGTGACCACAAACTTGTTGGCTCGAAGCAATACACATTTATTATCTTATACTTCTGAAAGTCCTAAAACTATTATCTTATAGCTCCTGGAAACTCTAGGGGAGATCTGCTTCCTTTCCTCTCCTGGCTTCCAGAGGACAAGTACGTTCCTTGTCATGAGGTCCCTTCCTCCAACTTCAAACCCCTCAATGCTCTCTGCTTCCATTGTCACATCTTCTCTGAGTCTGACCGTCCTGCATTCTCTCTGTGATCACACGGACCCACCTGGAGCATCCAGGATCATCTCCTCATCTTGAGATGAGGTCTTTAATCTAAGTCACACCTGCAAAGTCCTTCTTGCCACGTTCAGGTGACATATTTCCAGGTTCCAGGGATTAGGACGTGGACTTCTTTGGAGGGCTGTCGTTCAGCAACCACACTTCTCATCTCAGTTTGCAGGGGACTATGAGCACTTCCAGGTTGTGGAAACTTCAGTGTTGAAAGTAGGAAAGTTCCAGGCAAGCCTGGAGAGTTGGTTGCTCTTGGCCGGGGGTGCCCTTGATCCAGGAAGATACTTCTACTGATTCTTGGGAAAGTAGAGAGGGAAGATGAGCACAGGTAAGAAAGCTGGAAGGGAGACAGTGTTTTCCCAATCGCATTCTTAGGGGGAAAGCAACTTTTAACCTTTAAGCAGTCCTGTCCTGTGTGTTCCCTGCACGAGAGCCTCAGCAGGACCACAGCCTTCCAAAAGGGAGCCTTCTCTGCCTAATGTTCCCCACTTGTTTTACGAGACAAAAGCAAAGCAATTTCCTGGATAAACTCTACTTCAGAGCCTGAATTATCCCTAAATAAGAAACCTGTATGGTGAACTTATATTCAAAAAGTTAATGGTTCATCCAGTGGGAAATAACAGACGTGTAGTTAAAAATAGAGCCAGATTCCATGCCAGTGACAGACTCATCACTAATGTGAAGCCACGGTGGGGTGTTTTTTTTCTTTTTTTTTTTAACATCACGTGTGCTCTTCTGTCTTTATACCTTTCCCTACACTTTCCCCTCTCTCCCCCCCCCCCACCCCCCCCGTTATATTTAGTATTTCAGGCTGTGGGTTTGTAAAATAATTTTCCCATGTGTTTATGAGTCTCAAGGGGAAACCAGTTCATGCTGTCTTTTTACATACATATTTAGCTTTCTATTTCTGGAGAAATAAATAGAAAAAAAAAATCGTTTTCAATAACGGGTGAATTCCCAGAAGCAGGGTTTGGAAAGAGCGAGGGACGGGAATCTGGGGAGCTTTTCCAGTGGAGAGGATTCAGAGGGAGAGGCCAGACTTCGAAGGTGGCACGGAGCCGCTGGGACACATGAGAGGTTCACCCCGGCACGGTCTGTCAGAAGTGAGGGTTGTGGAACTGATGGTCATAAATCATTTCCTAGCAGTGAAGACAAAGGGACACACATTCTCCCAAGCTAGAGGTTGCAGAGCAAATAGGATGAGCAGTAATGAGGGAGGAACTGTGCTAGCCAGACAAATGGATGAAAACCCAGGCACTAGAGGAAATCCAGGCATGCAGGGGGTTCTGGGAAGCATTTGTTGCCTTCTCTGGTGAATTAAGACAACCCGAGGTGCGTGCACCGGAGATGAGGGCAGATGGGGGCAGATGGGGGCAGATGGTGGTAGTAGACAGACGGTCGAGAGAACCGGACTCTCTCTGTCCAGGGGAGCTTCTCGGGGTTTGCTGGACTGCTCTGTGCATGAGTCTGGCCAGGGGCTTCAGTCTGACCCCCACATGCATCCACACGCAGCCCACATCTTCTTCTGGTCAGCCCCTGGCCACAGAGACCGCGCGGAAGAACACGCCAGATCGGCGCACCCTATCATCGCCTTGGGAAATGTAGCCTTCCTGAGTCAGAGAGACAGGAGTAAGCAGGCGAAGAACAAAAGCTGTGCTCTCATAATCCCAAGAGGCTCCCTATTTCACTGCTTCTCTTATAGTTAAGAGTCCTGGGTGTGTAGGAGAGGAGAGACCATTGCGCTGGTGAAAGTGCATCTTGCCCACCAGCTCTGCTGAGGGATGGTGGCAAGCGTTTGTAGATGGCTGGCTGGGGGCAGGGCTGGCCAGCTCCAGAAAGGGCTAAGCCAGTTGCTCCTCATGGAGACTAAGTCCATAACTAGCCTGCACTTATTATAGGGGGCTGGCAGCCCACTCAGCTAGTGGTGATCCGGTGGGCTCCCATGGTCTCACTCATGGATCAAGGTCAGGGACCATACTCCTTTTCACATTTGCTTCAGATTCAAGTGGGAAGCTCACTTGAACACTTATGGCTTGTGCTGGACATCTCTAAGAGAGAGGACCTGGTATGATTGACTGTTTCACCCACCCAGGGAAACATGATCACCCAGCACCCTGCTTCCCAAACACATTGGGACTGGAGGGTCTGGGAGTAGGAGGAGATCCAGGAAGATGCTCCAGGGTGAGACACCCTCCATGACAAGGCATGGAAATGGTACCATTGCTTCTCAAGCAAAGAAAGCCAAGCCATAGAGCTCAGTGGAACCTGTGGGTCCATTCCTGACTCAGTCCATCTGCTCACATCCCCTGAAATGAGCTTCTTCCTTCTGGTTTTTTTTTTAAGATTCTGTTTATTTATTTGAGAGAGAGAGAGAGAGCACGAGCAGTGGGGAGAAGAAGCAGGCTCCCCGATGAGTTGGGAGCCTGACATGGGGCTCAGTCCCAGGACCCTGGGATCATGACCTGAGCCGAAGGCAGACACTTAACTGATTGAGACACCCAGGGGCCCCATATTCCTTTAAAGTGTGTGTTTTACTGTGCGGCAAAGCTAACAGGTCCAGAGTCGAACATTACTGAAAAGATAATGATACTCACAGATCCCAAGAGAGGACATGCCATGCTGCGGTGGGGGGGGGGGGGGGGACATGGGGAAGCACCGGTCAGGAGGGTGAGAGAGTTGGGGAAACAGGGGCCAGAGACTTTTTTTGTGGTTACTGCAGGGAGGAAGCTGGGAGGAAGGGTAATCAGGCTTACGATTGGCTAGTCTGATTAATTTCTGTGGCTCTGTGACGTAGAAGCTGTCCCTAGGTGTCTGGTACCTGGCCCTGGGGTGATTAGGGCAGGTGGATAGTGGCGCTGAGCATGAGCGCCACACCGAGGGGATAGTTGGGGGTATGGGCTCTGGATTGGTTAGTTTGCATTTGAAAGGCCTGCTCTAGGGTGAGTTGTTTACTATCTCTAGGAACTGGCTATCCCTGGGAGGGCTGGCCCCTCCAGGGTCAGCAAGGCCCCAGATGTCAGCCTTAGAAAACAGAAAAATAAAAAGACACGGTTAATACACCTTCCTCTTCTCTGCTGTCAGGACCCAGCTCAAGTCTCATCTGTTCTAGGAGAGCTTCCCAGGCTACTCTGTCCCTTTGGGATCACTCCCTCCCCCTGAAGTCCTATGGCACGGAGTGGTGCTGCTCTTCAGCTTTGTGTCCATTATCTAAGCAGAGAGTGCTGTGTCCCTCTATCAAAATCCACGATTCTTGGAAGTGGGGACTGTGCCTTTTACTTCTCTGTGTCCCCCACAGCACCTGGCACAGAGCCTTGAACGTAATAAATACTCACTAAGTTTTTGTTAAGGAATGCCCAAGGTTCAGTGTGGTAGGCCACAGGGGTGGTTCCTTTAAAAGAAAAACCATTTTCAACCCCTGGGCAGGAATAACCCTGCTTGGTTCCTTCCTTTATTATCCAATAAACATTCTAAAATTTAGAATGTGTACAAATCCAGATCATCTTTGTGAAACTCACAAACAAGGAAAATTCAGGCAGCTCCAGCTGTGAATACAACTCCGAAAGGGTCATTTCTCATTGCAGCTGAAAAGGAAAAATTGTGTTAGTATCGATGCCCTGACCACACTGTTTCCTCCATTAACTCTCTGGAAGAGGAGAGTAGATTACACACATCAGTTGGTTTCACTGAGTAGCCAGGAGGCAGGCGAGACATGTCTGTCTCATGAATTACTATTAATGGACAAATCATCTGTGTTGTGTCTGTCTGTGGCTGGGGGGGGTCTAGCACAGGCTGTCAGGAGTGGAGATTTACCTGGCTCAAAGTGGCCTGGAATGAGTTGTGAGACACGTGGATCATCAGGGTGTTGAGGAAGGCAAGGACACGGCAATGCCACCAGTGGCCTTGGGCTCCTCCTCTGTGACTACAGGAGCAAGGAGGGTAGACCAGATGGAGGACAGGTTGGACCTGAGTGTAAAATGTTAGAGGGATTTGGCTTGTTCCTGGGGCAGAGCTGAGGGACAAAAATAGACTACATCTTGGGAAGCCTGGCATGAAATTAAATTCCAGGGCCCTAGCTATTGCTCTGCCAGTGGACTACCTGCCAATGTCCAGAAATGCCCTCATCATGCGAAGTGGAGGTGGTGGTGGAGTTGGGGAGGGAGGAGAGCTTCTTTTGTGGGTACACTAATGTTGCAGGGCTGCCCCCCCATCTTTAGTCCCTTGCTGTTCAAAATATAGTCTATAGACCAGCAGCATTGGTCTCATTTGGGAGCTGGTTAAGAAATGTTGACTCTCAGGAGGGGCTGGGGGTAGTGTGAGGCCCAAGGGGTAACTCCCTCTGGTGCAAAATTTAAGGGAGCACCCCTAAACTCGGTAATGGAGGTAAATAACATTTTTTAAAAAGGCAAAATTAATGCAAAAAAACTGTGATGAGCAAAATAAAATAATTTTAAATGAAGACAGGATCTGACCCTGCACTTGAACGATCCTACCCCTCTCACCTCCCCCTAATCTTGGTCCTGATCTCAGGCCCCACCCAGACCACTGGGGGAGACCATCTGCATTCTAACAAGATCCTCAGAGGATTCACATGCACATCAAAGTTTGAGAAACATTGCTTCGGACAAGACCTCCCAAGCCATAACAACCCCAAATCTTGGAATCCAGACAGCAACAAAAATGGAAAAGGATGAGCAGAGATTCCAGAAGTTCCAGAAGCATCCAGCGCCACGAATTTGCTTGTTATTTACTTGGATACGCACACTTCCACCTTACAATTGTACAGTGTTCTGTAGTTTGCTGTAAACTTTTTAAAAATGTTTTATTTTGAAATAATGATATATTCATAGGAAGTAGCAAAGATAGTACAGAGAGTTCCCATGTGCCTAACTTAACCCAGTTTACCCTGTTGGTTACATTTTATGTATCTACAGTACAATATGGAAGTGAGGATATTGACATTGGTATAAAGTGGATGTATAGTTATATGCCATTGTATCACATGTGTAGCTTCATGTAACCAACACAATTAGGCTACAGAACTACTCTATCACCTCAAGGATCTCCCTGGAGCTTTACCTTTATAGTCACACCACCTCCCTGCCCTGCCCCCAGCCCTATCCCTAACACTTGACCATCACTAATCTGTATCATTGCTGAGAAGGTTATGTGAACGGGATCATATAGTATTCAACCTTTTGAGATTGGTTTTCACACAGCATGATGATCTGGAGATCCATCCAAATTGTTTGCATGAACTGTTAGTTTGTTCCTTTTTATTGGTAAGGAGAAGTATTCCAGGGTATGGATGTACCACTGCTTGTCTAACAATTTACCTATTGCAGGACATTTCATTTATTTCCTGAAGTTGGATACTACAGATAAAGCCGATATGAATAATCATGTACAGGTTTTTATGTAGACATGTTTTTATTTCTCTTGGAAAAAAACACCCAGGAGTACCATTCTGGGTTATATGATAAAGCGTATGTTTAGTTTTTTAAGAAACTGCCAAACTATTTTTCAGAGGAGCTTGCCGTTTGACATTTCCACCAGCAGTGTAGGAGAAATGCAGTTTCTCCACACCCTTGTCAGCTATGGGTATCATCATTATTTTTTCTTTTAGCCATTCTGATTGGTGAATTAGTGATAGCTCTTCGCGGTCTTAATTTACATTCCCCTGATGCTGAGTGCTACTGAACATCATTTCCTAAGCTTATTTGCCATCCTTATTTGTCCTCTTTCTGTCTTTTGCCCATTTTCTAATTGGATCCTTAGGGTTTTGGTTTTTTTTTTACTGTTTGAGCTCTGAGGGTCCTTTTTATATTCTAGATATGAGGCCTCAGATATGTGGATCACAGATATTTGCACCCCATCCGTAACTCGTTTTTTCATCTGCTTAACAGGGTCTGTCAAAGAGCAAACGTTTTAAATTCTGTGAAAGTCCAGTTTATTGGGTTTTTTCTTTTGGGCATTGTGTTTTTAGTGTCGTATCAGTCTTCGCCAAGCCCACGCCCAAAGATTTTCTGCCATAGTTTCATCTAAAATTCATATTTTACACAAGTTAAATCTATGATCCATTTTGGATTAATTTTCTATAGGGTAAGAGATTTAAGTTGACTTAGGTTTTTTTTTGTTGTTGTTGTTTATTTTTGTCTATGGCTGTCCAGTTGCTCCAACTCCATTTGTTGAGAAGACTATCCTTCCTTTATTGAATTATTTTTGCACCTTTGTCAAAATGCAGTTGGCCATTCATATGTGGGGCTATTTCTAGGCTCTATTCTGTTTCATTGATTTATGTGTCTGCCTCTCTGCCAATACCTCACAGTCTTGACTACTGTAGCTATATAAAATTTGGATAGATTGATTTCCCCACTTTCTTTTTTCCCACTTTCTTATTTTTTAAAAAAAGTTTTAACTATTCTGGTTCCTTCTATATAAATTTTAGAATTATTTTGTCTGTGTTTACACCAAAAAAAATCTTGCTGGAATTTTGATAGGAAGTGCATTAAATTTATATATTGGTTTGGAGATCATTAATATCTTACTATGTTATATCTTCTAATTCATAAACATGGTGTGTTTCTACATTTATTTACATCTTCCTTGATTTCTTTTTATCAGCATGTTGTAGTTTTTAGCTTACAAATTCTGTGTATGTTTTATTATATTTATACCTAAGTATTTCATTTTTTTCTGAGTTGTTATAAGTGGTCTTGTATTTTAAATTTCAGTTTCCACGTGTTTGTTGCTAGCACATAAAAATACAATTGATTTGGGGCACCTGGGTGGCTCAGTCAGTTAAGTGTCTGCCTTATGTGTCAGCTCAGGTCATAATCTTGGGGTCCTGGGATGGAGCCCCGCATCGGGATAGGAACTATCCCTTCTGTGAGTTTTTTTCGCCCCAGCTCAGAGCAAGTCACTTCCCTGTTTAACAGCCTTCAGTGATTCTCTGTTGTCTATACTTCTTAACTTTATGGTCATTGTCTATGTATGTGTAGGGTTCTCAAACTTCAGAGAAGAGAAGAATCACCTGGGGATACTAACTGAAAATGTAGACCTTAAGTTCCAGCCCCAGAGATTTTGACTCAGTAACTCTGGACTGAGACCTAGGAATCTGCATTTTAATAACCTCCTGCTGGTCATTCCAGTGCAAGTGGTCCATAGAATCCATGTTGACCAAACAGCAATCTCAGGCATACAGGTCATAGTCCTCTGAGGACTATGAGGTTCAATTCCAACTTGCTTAGTCAATAGTAACCCTTCCTCACCCTCACCCCTACTAGGCCTCCATACCTACAGACCAACATAGTGGGTAAGACTAAACCAGTTGAGGGGCGCCTGGGTGGCTCAGTTGTTAAGCATCTGCCTTCAGCTCAGGTCATGATCCCAGGGTCCTGGGATCGAGCCCCACATAGGGCTCCCTGCTCCGCGGGAAGCCTGCTTCTCCCTCTCCCACTCCCCTGCTTGTGTTCCCTCTCTTGCTGTGTCTCTCTCTGTCAAATAAATAAATAAAATCTTTAAAAAAAAAAAAAAAGACTAAACCAGTTGGCGAGTGCTCTTTGGAAAGGCAAAATTAATCTCTCCTGTCCCTTTTCCCCCGCCCCTAGCATTTCAACGTTCGCACAGAGTTGTTCAAACTATAGGTTGCCACACAGTAATAGGTTTTGACCAACTTTTTATTTAAATTTATGATTCCCAGAATAGAATACATGGAAAATATCAGTGTGCATTGGGTTAAGGGTATTGTAAAACATTTGTTTCAGGTAATTATACCTATACGTAGGTATGTATTGTGTCAGGATATAAAATGCATTTCTTACTGTGGGTTGTACTCCAACAACACTGAAAGCAATAGCTATAGAACTCACCTCTCATTAGATCCATCAGTATAGCTTTCTGTGTCTCCATTATTGTGAACCTTTGGAGAATAATAAATAAAACCATCTTTATCCTCTTATTCCTCTAGGACGCATCATGGTGTTTTGTGCTCAACAACTGAATTGATTTGATTACATCATCACAATCATACCTCTGCTGGGTTTAACTAATTCAGATCAAGTATCCTCTTTTAGGGTACAGGTTTGGGGTTATTCCTTTCAGAAATTGCCTCTTGTAGGGTGCCTGGGTGGCTCGTCAGTTAAGCATCTGCCTTCGACTCAGGTCATGATCTTGGGGTCCTGGGATGGAGCCCTGCGTCGGGATCCCTGCTCAGTGGGGAGTCTGCTTCTCCCTCTTCCTCTGCCCCTCGCCTCACCCCCACTCATGCTCTCTCTCTCTCTCAAATAAATAAATAAAATCTTTTTTTTTTAAGATTTTATTTATTTATTTATTTTGACAGAGAGAGATACAGTGAGAGAGGGAACACAAGCAGAGGGAGTGGGAGAGGGAGAAGCAGGCTTCCCGCTGAGCAGGGAGCCCGATGCAGGGCTTGATCCCAGGACCCTGGGATCATGACCTGAGCCGAAGGCAGATGCTTAACGACTGAGCCACCCAGCCGCCCCATAAATAAATAAAATCTTAAAAAAGAAAAAGAAATTGCCTCTTTGTGAGAGAGTGAGCCTTGGAGCATTGCCAGGAGAAGTGGCTCCTCACCTTGGCCAGAAGCAAAGGGTAACATTTTCTAAGGTGATGAGTTTCTTTGGGACAACGTATTTCCTCTGGATATTCTGGAGTATGGTCTGAGGAATGGAGTGGGTGGCTCTCTAGCCTGAGATAGACCAGTGAAAGGACACTCTAGAAGGGCAAGAGTAGGAAAGGTAGCTACATGAGCCTTCTAGGTGAGCATGTGTTAAACATCCATTGGTCAATAAACGAGTCACTATGAAGGTGCTTAAGAACCCAAGAAGTGTTCAGCATGCGTGACAGACTGAACCACATTTGGATCACAGCTTCGTTTTCTTAGGGCAGCAGTGTTTCAAATGGCAATGTGCCGGTCAAGGTTGTTTGAATGCAAATCATTTTACAACGAGAGCTTGCTTCTCACATGTATGTTAACTGCACATCTCCTTTAGCTGTGAGTTGGGGACCTCCTACCTACGGCAAAATATCTGGCTTTGAAGAACTCAATGCAGAAGAGTAGTGAAGGTATAAATTTTCAGAAACAATTTCCCAGCCAGGCCCCTTGAACTGGATGCACAGGGGGCTAGCAGAGCAGTAAGTCCAACCAGGGGGATGTCGGACAGAGCAGGCATGCTGGACCGAGGTAGAGGTGAAGTAGAGCGGAGTTTCCAAAGAAAAGCTTGGGTATGCAGAGAGTAAGGAGAGGCCACTTTTTAGAGGATGGGGGAGGAAGGAAGCTCCGACTTATTGCAGCAGAGACTTGGTGACAGCTAAGGGCCAGATGTAAATGATCTCAATGAAGACTGGAGTGTGAAGGGCCAAGAGAAGAGAGAGGAGGTATGGAGTTTATCCAAATATCAAAAGGTTTTTTTTTTTTTGCAAGGTTTTCAGTTTGTCCTTGGCCTCAAAATAAGACTTCTTGAAAACAAGTAAAGTAATATCACTCTTAAAAAGCAGCGGTGACACACCTTATTAGAATGGCTAAAATTCAAAAAACCTGACAATATACCCCATGCTGGCGAGGATGTGGAGAGACAAGAACACTCATCTGTTGCTTGTGGGACTGCAAAATGGAACGATCATGTTGGAAGCCAACTTGGCAGTTTCTTCCAAAATCGAATGTACTGTCAGCATCTGATCCAGCCATTACACTCCTAGATGTTTACACAACCAAGTTGCAAACTATGTCCACGCAAAAACCTCCACAGGAATGTTTTATCAATTTGATTCATAATCAGTGAAAACTGGAAGCAACCAAGATGTCATTCAATTGGTGAATGGATAAACAAATGGTACAAATGGATAAAGAAATGGTGATACGTCCAGACAACGGAATGTTATTCAGCAATTTTAAAAAATGAGTTATCAAGCCACAAAACTACACGGAGGAACCTTAAATGCATACTGTTAAGTGAAAGAAGCCAGTCTGAAGAGGCTACGTAGTGCATGATCCCAGCTTACTTGGTGTTTTGGAAAAGGCAAAACTAGAGAAATTGTAGAAAGATCTGTGGTTACCAACATCTGTGGCCAGGGAGAGGGATGAACGGGGGAGCACGGTGGATTTTGAGTGTAGGGAAACTGTTCTCAACACAACTGCAATGGTGCATACATATCATACATACATTTGTCATTCATCAAAACCCATAGATTGTACAACACAGTGTCTCTTCACGGGAACTATGGCCTATAGTTAATCAATAATAATGTGTCAGTATGGACTCATCGAGTGTAACAAATGAACCACACTAATGCATGATATTAATCATGGGGAAAACGGTGTCCAGGGGAGATAAGAAGGTGGGGGCTGAGTATATAGAACTCTACTATCTGCTCCATTGTTCTTTAAATCCAAAACTGTGCTCAAAAATAAAGTCTATTAATTGTTTTTTTTTTTAAGAAACGAAGAGATCTCACATTGAAAGAAAAAGAAAAGGCAAATGTGATGAGAATTATTTTTAAATGTTAAGAGAGCCAGCAAGGAAGTCCTGGGAACTTGCTTGCAAACTACACCGCCAGCCTTGCTACCCAAGACCCTCTTCACGAACCGAATCCCTCACCTATGACAGAAATCCACACCACATCTCCTCAGTGGTACAAGCTCAGGCTCTGTTGGGTTTGCGCACTGAACCCCCTTGGAAGGGAGAACCAAAATTTTCATCCCCTTCCTAGTTTTCTGAATTTTCTCATGGAAGTGACATTGGGCTTGTCTGGTAAATTTGAAGAAGCAGCCTCACGAATTCCTTCTAAAGGAAAAAAGGCTTTTCTGTGACTGAACTTTTCTCAATCAATGATAATGATGGCTTTACTGTTAATTCTCCCTAATTATGTAGAAGGCCTTTTAAATTTGTTTCGGTGGTTCTTCTCTTCTGAGATGAGGCAATCAGCCCAACTTTCATATTTTAAGAAGGTGGCAGCTGCTGCTTCTTCTTCCTCTGGTTCTTCTTCCTTTTAAGTCACTCCTCCATTTTGGAGTTTCTGCAAGTGATCATAGACGTAAATTCCAATCTGTCCCTCAAATGGCTTTCAGTGAGATGCTTGTTCTAAATCCCTCTAAGCTACCGACTTGTCCAGCAGAGGACCTTTTAAACTGTATTAATCCCCTTGAGTTCTAAATCCTTTTGCTCTGGGGCCAGAATCTCATCCCATAACCTTCTGAATGGCCAACATAACTTTGAAAGTTGGCACTTTGCATGTAAACGGCGAGAAAGCTGTAAGGCAATAAGCCTTGCAGCCAGCAACGTATTGATTTCAACGATCACCTTTAATCCACACCTTTCCCCTTTATAATGTGTGGTTTTCTTCTCTTAATTAGAAAGAGCCAGGGATTATCTGCACAAAACCGGAAGGTTTATTGTGATTGGTGGGATTGTCTCTCCCGTCCACGACTCCTACGGAAAACAGGTGGGTTGGTCCTTTGCCTCTCTGCTCCTGTACCCTCCCTTTCCGACCCGATGGCTCCTCCTCGGGCACAGCTGCCCCACAGCCATCCGCTACACTCCCTGCAAACACAAACGCCCGATAGCGGGCGTCCTGCCCCCGGCTCTGGAGCTCAGTCGGACGTGAGCGGGTGGGTGCTGGGCAGCAGCCGGGAGGAGCCCGTGCTCGGGGCCGGGCCGCTCGCAGCGCCAGGCGGTCGGGGCTCATCAGCAGCGGAGCACGCGCACCCGCTGAGGGCCGAGCGGGACTTGGCGCGGATGCCACACTGGCGGCCGGTTACGGATGTTTCCCGGATTTTAGGAGGAAACGGCCCATGCCTCTTACGACCTGATTTAAAATTCCTGTCCTTGCCGCTCCCTGCCTGCCACACGAAAGGGAAAGTCTAGGAGCCCTCCCCGCGTGTCCATCCCCCCTCCTTCCCCAGCTACCCGTGGTTGGGCGCTGGGGAAGTTGCCGACCCAGCAGCTCGAGCCTCGAGACAAAGAACCGTTTGCAGGGTTAAAAGTCTCGTCTCTGCACTGGGCACGCGTTGGCTGCTTCCTCCGAGAGGCCCACCTCCGGACCCTGTAGCGAGTGGCACATCCCCGCCCTCCGTCCCTTTCTTTCCCCTCCGCGCTCCATGCGTGTCTGCGTGGCAGGTGCACACGCAGGGGGGCCACACCCTCATTCCCGGTGCCCTTGAATAGGAGCCGGCTTGGGGTGGGGTCTCCAGGAGGCTGTGGGGAGCGCAGCGAGCCTCCCACTGATGCTCTGTTGCTCCCCAGGGCCTTGTGTCGAGCCGGCACCGCCTCATCATGTGTCAGCTGGCCGTCCAGAACTCCGACTGGATCAGGTAGGGCTGGCCAGGCCATTGCCACAGGTGGGTGGCCTGCGACTCACTGGGGGTGAGTGGAGGAAGTGGAGGAATGCCCTCAGCCGTCTGGATCCCACAGGGGTGGGGAGGCCGGCACAGATGTTAGTCCCTTGCAGGCAATAATTATGCAAACCTTGGGAGGTGGCCCAGCTGATAGCTTTAGTTTATAACCAGGCCATAGGGCCCAGCAGACTGACGAGGGAAGCGTCAGTGTTTCTTCTGCTCGGGGACTTTTGGATCCAGGATTTTCCTGGAGCATCATTGGATTTGGAGTGAGGCCTGGCCAGGAAATCCGAAATGCCTCTCCACTTTCCTCCCCAGTTACTTCCTGTGAACTTGCACTTCCTTTTAGGGAATGTTCCCTGGCCTTCCTTATTTCCCATTCCTGAACTCAGGCTCCCTGGGGCTCCCCGTGGAGCGCTCACTGCCTTTCCCTCAGGCTCTGGGCACTGTCCTCACTAAGATGGCAGCCACCCTTATGCACAGAGCTCGCAGTGTAATTAAAGCATCTTCCACTAATTATGCTAATTATGCTCCCCCAAGTTCCTACAGTTATAATTTGCATGAGAAAATGGCGTTTTAAAAAAAATAATGGCACACCATTTGTACTGTAATTTCCCCCCACGGAAAAATAAGCAGCACCTAGAGGTTTCCATGAAAGCAGGGAAGTGAAGGGAAGCTGACCTCACAATGAGGGAGAAGAGATGGGGTGGGCGGGAAGGAGAGCAGTGAAGGGAGGCGACAATGATAATTAAATAGTGATCCCAGCCAGTCGTGAGTAGTGATTTGTGTGAGAAACACTTGCCCTTTATCGACTTTCTCATCCCCCTAAGATACAGGTAGACACAGCTGCCTTTTCTCTGGTGAGAAACAGGCCCAGAGAAGTCAAGGGGTTTGAGCGTGAACAGCACATCCATGGTCACATTAGGGATAGAAACAAGGCCTTGTAACATTGGGGCTCAGGATCTCCTGGGGAAAATGGGGCCCACTGGGGGAAAACACAGGCAGGAGGTTGTTCCTGCTTGGATGTGACTGGAAGATTCTGAAAGAATTGCTTCATTCATTCAATGAATATTTACCCAGCGCCCCCTGCCTGCTCTGCACTGTTCCAGGCACTTGGGCAAGGTCAGAATTCCAGGAATTGAGGTCACTAGGGAGGCCCAGGTAGCTCTAGAGTTAGCCCCTGGCCCCGGGGGAGCCTGTCTAGCCCAGTCTATCTGTTTTAGGCAGGTGGGTGGTGGTCAGAGATACTGGGAGCCTGACGCACAAGCTGACTCTCAAGGGTTTTCAGTCAGTGAGATCTTACCTCTGGGAAGCTTAGGTGTGTGCTCATGGTGGGAGGTGGGCAGGGAATGCTCAATGGCTAAGAAAATGTTTGAGAAATCTCCCAATTTAGCAGCTCATTAAGATGGCAATTAAGCCCGAACACTTCATCGGTCTGGGCTAGCTCCCTGCTCATTTCACATCCTCGTGTACAAGAGGGGCTGACCAGGGTGCAGGGCTGTGCCCTTTAGTCTGACTGGCACGCCCCCCCCCCATGCCACAAGGCTCCCCACTGCACAGATATTCAGATATCTGCAGCCACCACTCAATGACGGCCTGGCTTTTAATCCTTATCCCAATCCTAGAGGGCCCAGAGGAGAATTTCCATCTTGTGGGGAAGCACAAGAGTGAGACTCTGTACTAAGCACTTTGTTTATAAAACTCATCGAGCCCTTCTAATAACCCCACAAGAGAGTTACGGAGTCATTTTACAGGTGGGGAAAGTGAGCACCAAAAGACAACATCACGTTCCCAAAGTCCCATACTCTCATTTTTACAGGGGGGAAACTGAGGTGTAGGAAGGTGTTTCAAGCCCACGTTTGATTTGATTTGGGATCTAAGGCCACGGCATGAGCCGGTGTGTGCTAAGCTCCCTGAGCTCCGGTCTCTGGAAGGAGCCACTAAGGAAAGAGTATGAGAATGGAAAGCAAGGGAAGCCTCTTTCTGGTCATGTTAGGGTGGACCCATGGGAGTGCTATCAGGACACCTGGCAGACCACGTGCAGCGTGCTGGAGCACCATCGGGACCTCATGAAGGTGAGCTGAGCCACGGCAGAGGGGTGGGTGGCCCCCGAAAGCGAGGCAGGCCCGGTAAGGGTGCTGCTGGCCTACTGACCTGGTTCACTTTCCTGCTTCTCAGCCAGCTGTGTGGGAGACCAGGCCCCGAACAGCAGGAAGGAGGGCAGCCGATAAGGAACCGGAGTCATACCGGAGGCTGCCCCCCGGCCTTGCTCCGCCTGCTCAGTATGACTCGGGTGGTTTTCATATTCTGGCAGCAAATCCAGGGTGGGATTAAGGAGAGACTTCAGAAAGTGAGGAGGGAAGGAGACCTGGCCAAGGAAGGCAGGAGCACAGAGGGGCGCTGGGAGGAAGTGCCATCAGCCGGGTGCTCCTGCCCCATCTGTTCTGGGGCCGAGGCACCTCACCCCTGCCAGTCACTGTCCCTTTGCTCACTCTCATTCCTCCTCACATGAGTTCCAAGGCAGACAGTGTTCTGGTCCTTGTTATATGAGTGGATAAAAAGAAGCCCAGAGAGGTGAGCCCATCTATCTGAGGACACACAGCCATTGCTTAGTGAACACAGATGGGAGCACGTGGCCTGTGCCCAGGTTGTCGCAACCGAAGAGCAGGTTGCCACACCAGCCAGCAGCACTGGCCAGAGTGTGCGGAAAGCGCGCTTCCCAGATCAACAACAACGCACGGATCTCCACAGTGACGGCATGAAGAGCAGTGCCATCCAGAGCAAGAAACCTGACCACCCAAGACAAGAGGCAGTGGGTCCTGCCCACCCCCACTGACCCTGTCCCGGTGCCCTCGTCAGCCACCATCGGCAGTCTGGATGGCATTGTTCTGACACACGCAGAGCCTCTGTGCATCTGTGTTTTCTGTCAGTGGGTGTCAGAATCCGCTCCTTGGGGGACCTGTCAGCATCATGCTCACCAACTGGGCAGCTGTGCTTGATTTGAATAGAGTAGGGGTTTCGGGCTCCCGCCCAGCCAGGGAGTCAAGAGGAAGAGGAAGAGGAAGAGGGAGGGTTCTAGCTGGCTGTTGCTTCATCTGCTAGGTTTGTCCCCCTCGGAACTGAAGACAGTGCACCTCCCTTCCTTCCGTTTTCAGAATCCTTCACACACATCCTGAGTCTTTCCTGGTCCCCTTAAAAGGACTCTGCCACAGGATGGCACTCACTTGCTCCCTGTGCTGGTCTCAACGACAGCAGTAATAAAAGGCATCCCATCCCATCTTACTGTATCAGTCAGGATAGGCTAAGGTACGCTGTGGTAAAAAGCATCCTTACAATCTTGGTGACTTCATGTCAGTTTATTTCTCATGCTACATGTCAGCTAGGGGTCAGCCGGGGGCCTGTGTGCCTTCTGATCACACAGCAGCCTCAGGCTCCATGACGGAAAGGAGGAATCAGGGGCCCCGCACACATGCCTGAACCCTGCCTCTACCAGCCATGTGGCCTAGCCGCTGTTTTGCTTCTAAGTGCCTGGGCTTCCCGAACCCTCCCTCTGTTACTCATGCCCAGAGGCAGGAGGCTGGGCCAGAGCAGCTCAGCCAGGAGCCCCAGCCATTGCAGTGACGGGCACAGGCCAATAGAGAATGTTCTACCTAGAACAAGTCCCATGGGGCCCATGACGTGTGCAGCGGGAGGAAGCAATTCCTCAGCTACAGGACCAGTTACTTAATGAGAATGTGGCGTTTTCTTTTCTGGAGGTGAAATAATAATAAGAAAGGAGGTGGGCTGCCCCTTCCACTCCACCAGCCACGGCTGGTCACGAGGGTCGTGGCAGCCCTGCAGCTTGGGGTTCTCTGGCAGCCGGACTCCGGAATCCCTAAAGAGTGGAGCACGGGGGTGGGACACTGGCTTTCAGGGAAGGGACCTTGCAGAAGCAACGGCCCTTGGAAAGCTGAACGGATTGAAAAATCCATCCTTTGTTTCTCTGTTGCCCCGGAATGGGCTCTCCCACCCACAACAGGGAACGGGGGTGGCTTCTGGGTCAGCTGGGAAGAACGTGGCCTTATCAGCTCAGTGCTTTCTGCGGCCCCAGAGGAAAACTGCAGGCCAGATAACGCAGCACAATGGATCATACACATAGAATTTCCGCTTGGTTCTGGAATGCGTATCCACACCCGCCAGCAGGCTCGAGAGTGCCCAGCACCCCACCCCCGCTTCCTGCCACACCAACACATCCTGTCGTTGGCATCTCTGGCCTGGGGAGGTGGCAGGTGGTGACAGTGCCTGGTGTTCGTATGACCTGCGCCAAGCGTACACAGCCCTTCTGCGGACATGACCTCCTGTGAGCCCCGGGAAGCAGGCAGGGAGGGCAGGTGTGCACGTTACACAGAAGGTTACAACATCGGCGGCCAGGGGCCACATACTCTGTAGACACATGCTTTGCAAACACTCGCATGTGTAATCCGACCACAACGCAGATAGGCAGCTATGTGGCCTGTCCGTGCTACACTCCTGAGCTGAGGTCCAAGAGAAGGTAACTCTCCAAGGTCATGCAGCCGGAGGGGGGCAGAGCTCAAACTTGAGCCAGCGTCTGTGCGACACTACGTCCCATGCTTTTCCAGCCCTGAGCTAGCGGTCTTGCCTCCTGCCGGCCACGTGCAGCCATGTGGTACAGCTGAGTCTAGAACCCGCCCCTGCCACCACCTCAGCTGCAAACGGCTTCCCCGTGATAGACGAATGGATGAGCGTTTGAAGATCACTAGGAATGCTTTTCATAAGTCACTTGGCTAATGACACTGACCTTGCACCTCTCCCTTTCCCCAGCGGGTGACTGGCTGCATCCTCTCCAATGTCAACACGCCCTCCATGACGCCTGTGGTCGGACAGCCCCAAAATGAGACCCCCCAGCCCATTTACCAGAACAGCAATGTGTCCAGCAAGCCCACTGCAGGTAGGGGGACACCAGTGTGGAGCCGTGGTTCTCAAACCTCAGAATCAACTGGAGGGCTTGTTAAAATCCAGATTGCTAGGCCCTTCCCCAGAATGTGATTTAGTAGGTCTGGGAGAAGGAAGGAAAATTTGCATTTTTAACAAGGTGACACCGATGCTCTGGTCCTTAAAATAGAGCATCAGAGAGAAGCAGTCACAATGAGAGAGAGACAGGGTTGATGGTGTGCATTTTTTCTTATATTTATAAGTTTATAATTCTAAATTATATTTATAAATTATATTTATAATTGCCTTCCTGGGAATTAAAGATACGAAAGGCAGCATTTTTCTCTGCCTCTTCCAAGGGAGTTGAGGATCTTGTCCAAGGTCACACATTGAGGAGGTGTCAGGACTCGGAGTCCAACCCAGGCATCTGCATTCAGAATCCCACACATTCAACCACCTCTTCAGTGGCAGAGAGCAAGGGCTCCAACATTTACCCAACACCGAGTCCTGTGTGCCCATACAATGCCCAGTGTTTTACGTGATTTCGTATTTTGTGCAGTAATTCTGTGATAAAGATATTATGTTCCCATTTACAAGGAGAAAACTGAAATTCAGAGAGGGTAAGTGATTTGCCTAAGGTCACACAGCTCAAAAGTAGAAGAGTCAGAATTCATGTTCAGGACTATTTGAATCCAAGGTCCGTGTTTTTTCCAACATTTTTTTTTACCAACCCATTGCAAGAGACAGATCCTGGTATTACTTTTCAAGCCTAGAGACCATAAGCTATAAGGTTATTAGTATGTTCTAAACAGAGTAAGTCACAAAGTCTCATATAGCTACAAGTGGGGGTTCAGAAAAATTTTCTGGATTAGAGCCCAGAGAGGTCATCAAAAACCAGATCCCTCTCAGCCAAAGCAGGATGTCTGATTATTATAAAGTCCATCTTCATGGGAAGGAATGAAGGCTAAGGCTCATATTAAAAAGTGAAAAAAGCAAATATGTCTTTTAAATGCAGAATATGAGCCAACTTATGGTGTACAAACATACCTGCATAATGCATATTTTTTTTAAGTGGAGGAGAATAAATAATATGCCAATGTGTTAGTGGTGGTTGTCTCCCAGGATGGGATTATGGGTGCTTTTTATTTTCCTCTTTATATATTTTCCTCTTCTACATTTTCCATTCTTTGACAGTATAATAAACACGAGCAGAACATATAGTCCGGTCTGTGGCTCACAGTGCTTGTGCCTTGGACTGTGAACGGGAAGGAATGTTTGCTGTCATATTTCTGTTCTTTCTCTCCACCCTCCTGCCTCCCACTACCCCCACCCCTGCCCCCTCCAGGGCAACCCTCTTGTTTAAGTGGCCCAAATGCCGGGCTGTAAGTTGTGAGTGGTTCTCTCCCTCTGTCCCTGTCTGTCTTGCTCTCTCCCCTAGCCAAGATCTTGGGGAAGGTGGGAGAAAGCCTAAGCCGGATCTGCTGTGTCCGCCCACCGGTGGAGCGCTTCACCTTTGTGGGTAAGGGAGCATTCATTCATTCAGCAAACACCTCCCAGCACCTGCTGTGGGATGACTCTTGATAGAGCAATGATGGAGAGAAAACAGAAGCAAGCAGGAATGTCCCCGGGCCCGCAGGGCCCAGCGGCGTGAGCCGCCTGGCCTGGGGCTGCTGAGACCTCAGTGTGGTGATGTGCTCATTCCCCACCCCCACCCCCACCGCCCCACCCTCACACACAGAATGAGGCCACATGCCTAAGAGTTTTCAGGAGCCCAGAATCCTCCCTCTGGTCCTCCCAGCTCTGGCAGTGTCTGCCTCCCTGCTGATAGGCTACCAACACCCATGCTCTTTCCTTAATTCCCTGTTTCTGGCTCTTCCCTCAAGGACTCTGCATGGAAGAGAATATCCAAGTCACTGGGGCTCTTTCAGGATCCCCCAATTCCACTGTGCAGAAGAGCTGAAGGTCTAGACCTCATTCCTTTGACGCTTTGAGACGGACTTCTGCCATTTCTGAGATTTCTGAAAATTCCGCCAATTTTCCAAAAGGCACTAAGAGGGGTGGCAGAGGAGGAGAGGAGATGGGGGACCAAGATGGTGGCTCTGTGGTTTTTGTGCACACCGTGAACCCCCGTGCCAGCATTGCACACTTCAGAGCACAGGTCAAAGCCTCTGTCTCCTCCTCTTTCACAGGCTCCTGCTGTATCTGCCATCTCAACACCCTCCGCTTGTTCTTTGAACCAGGCAACCCCTAAGGAGAGAGGGCCACCTCCTTGTGACTCTAAGAGCTGTTTCTTTTCCTTTTTTTTTTTTTAAAGATTTTATTTATTTATTTGATAGAGAGAGACCCAGTGAGAGAGGGAACACAAGCAGGGGGAGTGGGAGAGGGAGAAGCAGGCTTCCCGCGGGCCAGGGAGCCCGATGCGGGGCTTGATCCCAGGACCCTGGGATCATGACCTGAGCCGAAGGCAGACGCTTAACGACTCAGCCACCCAGGCTCCCCTAAGAGCTGTTTCCCTAAGTTTAGAGGACATTGCTTTTGTGGACTACCTCCCTAAAATACAGAAAGAAACAGAAGGTGCTCAGCATGAGTGTGTGTGTGTGTTCGTCATCGGCTTCCCAGCGAAGCTGTATAATTCTTAAAGGCCCAGAAATGTGAATTCCTGCCGTGGAGCATGAGGAGACGCTCCCTCTCCATTTTAGGCTGGACTGCTCTCCATTCACTGTACTCAGATGCTCTCTGTGCAGGGAGGGAATGACCCCCTACCCCCATGTGCTGCACCCCATCCCACTCACTCCGGAGGAGGCCCCTGGGCCCACCGCGTGTTGGGTAGCAGTCAGTCAGGCCCCTCATGCTTCTCCACTCCCTCTTTCCTCCCTAGATGAGAACGCCAATCTGGGCACGGTGATGAGGTACGAGGAGATCGGTAAGTGGCCGGAAAAGCGGGGACGCTTGGGGCTTCCTGCCTCTACCGGGGGCAGAGGGGGGCAGGGGAGAGGCTTGGAGCCCCTGGGTTGTGTTTGCAACAGGGTCTACTCTCAGAACGATGGCTTCCAAACTAGAGCAGATTCTCAGTTATCTCCCACCTGGCCAGTTCCCAGGAAGTAGGACTGGCTGGCTTGGCAACGTTCCCTTCGGAGCCTCCCCTCTCTCATCCAAAACGCGTGGAAGTTAAGCTTCCGCGGCAGCCAGAGAGACCTGTCTTTGGCCCATGACACTGAGTGAGGCGGAGGAGCTCCCCTGTCTTCCTTTTTTTTTTTTTTTTAAGATTTTATTTATTTATTTGACAGAGAGAGACACAGCGAGAGAGGGAACACAAGCAGGGGGAGTGGGAGAGGGAGAAGCAGGCTTCCCGAGGAGCAGGGAGCCCAATGTAGGACTCCATCCCAGGACCCTGGGACCATGACCTGAGCTGAAGGCAGATGCTTAACGACTGAGCCACCCGGGCCCCCTCCCCTGTCTTCCTTATCTTCTTCCTTATTTCCGGGCTCGGAGGGCAAGGAGGAGAGAGGGGCTGAGAGCCACCTGCACAGCTTCCCGGCAGCCGTGGGCGGGGGCTAAGGCACCCACTGTCTGTGTGAGCGTGCGCAGGCCCAAGGCCAGAGCAGGTGGACGGTGCCGGATGGGAAGGAGCTGACCCACCCGTGGAAATGAGCGGAGTCCCGCAGAACCCTGGGGAGCAAACCAGAAAACTGAGTTCTTCCCGAGGTTCCAGAGCGGGTGAGAGACACAAGTGTGTGAAGCTGGGGAAAGAACAGACAGCTGTCAGAATGGAGCTGGAGTTGACCCCGTACCAGGTGACAAGGAGGGTCAGTGACAACTGCAATGCTTGGAGCTCTAGCATGAGGGGCAGCCTGGTGTCTAGCAGACACGCCCAATCCGCAATCCCAGCTGCAGAAATACTGCAGGCCATCCGTTTGCCGCTGCGCCTCCGTGGAGGGCTGGTGGGCAGGTGTGCGTGCTGGGATCCTGGGAGCGGAGGACTGTACCCGGAGCCTCATGCTCTCTCCCAGGAGGCCAGGCAGAGGTGACATCACTTCAAGGAGTGTCTCTGGGTCCTGTCCTGTGATCTGAGGAGCCATGGTGTACCTGAGTTGGCGCCTACTGTTTTGTTAGGACCCTTTCTACGACTTTCAGGAAGTATGCAAACTGGTTGTCAAATGCAGCCAATACGAAACAACAGTTAAGTACATTGTATTAACAACAGTACACTGTGTTAACAAAGATCCTAAGTCCTCCAAACTCCTCACTTCTGAATTATGTTCCTGTATTTTATTTTATTTAGAGATTTTATTTTATTTATTTGAGAGAGAGAGAGAGTGAGAGAGAGAGCACAAGAGGGGGTAGGGTCAGAGGGAGAAGCGGGCTCCCTGCAGAGCAGGGAGCCCGATGCGGGACTCGATCCTGGAACTCCAGGATCAGGACCTGAGCGGAAGACAGTCGCTTAACCAACTGAGCCACCCAGGCGCCCTGTTCCTGTATTTTAATGTCCTTTATTTACCCGCCCTTCACCATCTTAAGGCCACAAAAAGCAGCAACGTGGCTTCCTGGTTGCTCCCCCAAAACAAGGCAGAAGCATTCGGCTCCAGGTTCCCCAGTTCCCAAACACGCCAAGGGCGAGGAAGAGCAAGCCCTGAACTCCCACGTCCTGCAGTTCCGCACCTGGCCGGGAACGGCGCTCCCTGGGAGGTCTTCTTGAGCAGCCCAGCTCAGAGCAGTCTTTAGACTTGCAACTGCATTCAATGTCGATTTCTCCATTTCTTGCGTTCCTTGTTCCAGAAAGCATTTACTGTGGCAAGCTTCAGCCATGACCTTGTTTACGTTCCCGGCTGGTGGGCCAGTGTGTGAGGCCACCTGCCGGGAGCGCCTCCGCCCACAGAAGGGCAGGCTGATGAGGGTTTGCACAGTTTGCTGCCAGGCCTGCACCCTCAAGTTCCTCATCTCTCCGCTGCCTGGTGAGGGGCAGGGCTAGCCTGATCCATTCTTACTCTTCTTTCCAAGTAAGGAAAGCTGGGCAGCCACAGCTGTCAGGATCAATTCGTGGCCTGGTGTGGTCCAGCTGGCCGTGGCCTCAGGGGGCAGTGGGAGCTGGAAAGGGCCCCGGGGCCGGAGCTTCACAGAGCCAGGATTCCTGGGAGGGGAGTATGGTGGGACAGCGCTAGTTCTGCCTCCTGGCTCTGGATCCCTGGATGGGGGTGAACCTGGGAAGGAGGTGGAGCGCAGAGCAGGTGGAAGGAAGCTGCCTTGCTTCCAGACTGTGCCGGGAGGCCCTCTGGCTCACGAGTCCCCTTCTTGAAATCCCCTTGCACCTCGCGAGAAGGAAAAAGCCATGTTCTCCTAGCTCAGCTAGCACCTATGGCTCCGTTTCCATGTTCTTAAGCCACTGTCTGCTCCTGGGGGGTGCCCCAGACAGAAGGCTTTGCGGGCGGGAAATGCTAGCTCTAGTCTCCGGCAACAAACCACGAGAGATCGCTGCTGCCCTCCAGCGGCCATGGTGGGATCCCAAGCTCCGCTAGGGCCTCTGGTCCGTGACAAATGCATCTGTTCTGGTCCCGCAAGAAAGGGTGGAGACCTCACTTTTTAACTTTCTGTGCTTTGGCTTTAAAAAAAAAAACCCAACATTGTACTCGAGTGGGAAAGGGAGTTCCTGGCTTGGGAATAGAAAAGAGATTTATTTTTATGGCTGTAGAGCAGGCTTTCTCAACTGTGGACCATTGACGTTTGGAAATAAGCAATTCTGTGTCGTGGGGGCTGCCATGTATGTGCCTTGCAGGATGTTCGCCAGCATTCCTGCCCTCCACGCCCCTCTCCCTGGTCTTGACAACCAGAAATGTCTCCAGGCATTGTCAAATTCAGGAGGCAAAACGGCCCCCCACTGAGAGCCACTGACACAGAGAAAGCCAGGGGCCGGCACATCCTCTGGACAATGCCACCTGACTGAAATTTTAGGCGATCAGAGTTACCATACAGAATTACAGGCGATCTCTTTCCACAGAAAGAGAACTCTGGAGCCCTGGGCGGTTCCAAGTGGGGTCGGGGACAGTAGGATCCCAGGAATGAGCCCAGTGTGGCTCCTCTCAGCCATACGAAGACTGGTTCATCTCCACAGATGGGGAGTTGGGCCAGAAGTCCCATGGCATAACATGGAAGGAGGGAGACACCGCTCCCTCCAGGACCTTGGGCTGCAAAAGCAAAGGCCATAAGGGCCAGCAGAGCCATCCCAGACTGCCCAGAAGGCTCTTAGACCACTTGCCTGCACGGCCTCTGTGGGCAGCTTGTCTGTGGTTCACTTATTCATTACATTCTGAGCGCCTACCATGTGCAGGTCATTCTGCCAGGCCCGGGGGATAGAAAGATAAATTAAGGTCCCTGCCCCTAAGCAGATCTTTGGGCTACAGGATGGCATGGAGGAGAGAGGAGGCTGCAGGAGTATTTAGGAACAAAGACCACAGCGCTCCACGGGGCTCCCTGAGGGCGGGATGCGGGGTTGGGGGGGTGGGGGGTGGAATGAGATACTGACACTGTTGTCAGCCCAGCGGCCTTCCTTTTCCGTACCATCTGGAGATTCCCACAGCAGGGACAAGGTCACCATCTGTAAGTCCTTGTCAGGTCCCCGAGCGAGCTGTCACGTCTCAGGCAGGCAGACCTAACCGCCATCTCTCAGCCTCGGTGCAGGGTGGCGGTGGTCTCTGGAAGGCTCGGAGCTGGGCTGTCTCTCTCACCGTTTCGGACAAGATGCCCACAGCCTCTCGCCGGAGGGCCCAGGATGCCTGGGAACCAAACACTCCACACTGAGTCACACCCCGGCAGGGGTCTCTCCCCACGTGGTCCTGAGAATCCCAGAATCCTTTTTCCCCCCATTGCTCTGTTTTAGTAAGTCAGTCACTTCGCTGCCTGTCTGGAGGGGCCTCGCTGGGATGATGCAGAGTGGGCTGGAAGGGAAGGAAAACAACGGACTAGCAGGAAGTGCACCTGGGATGGGGGTGGGGTGGGCTCGGCCTTGCTCTCAAGCTCTTTGCTGAGGACGGTGGCCCCGGAAAGAGAGGACATCCGATTAACTCAGCTACTGCATGGGGACACTCGATGTCCCCCCAGGCCCCCCAGCATTCCGCATTTGTGATGAAAGACGAAGCCTGGATAATGGACAGCAGCAGGGGGACCAAACTCTGTTGGCACTTGAGTTTGATACGGAGAAGAGAGAGCCCCTCAGACTTTAGACAAGTCACATAGCCGGCTCTGTCTCTCGGAGGATGCCCAGCCATCCTGGTTTAGCATGGAAGGACCCATGTCCCCAGAAACCCCTCGGTACCAGGCAAACCAAGACCCTCCCTGAATGAGTAATTCCTCACACAGGGGACAAGAGTGGTCTGTAAATGAGCCAGGCAGGCAAAGGTGTCTACACCGCACACACCATGGTGCAGGGGAGCCTGGAGGACATGGGTGTTGGAGCCCCAGGAATCGGAGACTTCTGTATTTATCAGCGGCAAGGCTGAGAGTTGCATGTTTTCCAGGTCTCCACTCATCCCTGTGCCAACTTTGTTCCCTCTCCCCAGAGCTGCGGATCTTGCTGCTGTGTGGCAGTGACCTGCTGGAATCCTTCTGCATCCCCGGGCTCTGGAATGAGGCGGATGTGAGTAGCAAGGGCCCTACAGCACCACGCACAGCTGCCATGGGGAGGATGGGGAGGGGGCGCCTGGTTTCGGCCTCTGCTCTTCCCTCCCCCCACTGCCTCCCTCCCTAACCCGAGGGTCTCATCTCCTGTGAGCTTCCAGGAGGACAATCCATTCTCGTCACTATGGAAGAAAATGCTCACCTATCCCAAGCTTTAGCTCTGACTGCATTTTTACACTCACTCCTACTCGGGCTTGCTCCTGGAAAGCCCCTGGGGAAAACAATCGGAGTCATAGAATACCTTCTCCAAGTAGTACCTGGAGTGTATGTGTGTGGCAGAGGCAGGAGGTGGGGGAGGGAGGGATTTAAAAAAAAGCCTTGGCCCTTTTGAGATTATGTGTGTTTTGTTTTCCTTTGATTCCTTTTGAAGAGGTGGTAAATACCACCCTAGAATTCCCTCAACAAGAAAGAAGGGGTCAGGAGGGGAGGCATTCATGGCAAAAGGTCAGTAGAATCCTTCTAGCAATTGACTGGGGATAGAGGGAAACAGGAAGTTAAACTTATACCACTTAGAAGCTCAATGGACATCTTTTGTTGCCAGATCTGATGGTGATGTCTTAAACCAGCTCATTCATAAGTTACTCGCTCTTGGTCTGTACATTCATTCTTGCTCTTTCATTAATTCATTCATTGGATAACCTGAGCTATTGCTAGTTCCCAATTCCATAGCCCCCCCCCTTTTTTTTTTAAAGATTTTATTTATTTATTTGAGAGAGAGAGAGAATGAGAGACAGAGAGCACTAGAGGGAAGAGGGCAGAGGGGGAAGCAGACCCCCTGCCGAGCAGGGAGCCCGATGTGGGACTCGATCCCAGGACTCCAGGATCATGACCTGAGCCGAAGGCAGTCGCTTAACCAACTGAGCCACCCAGGCGCCCGCCCCCCCTTTTTTTAAAGATTTTATTTATTTATTTGAGAGAAAGAGTGAGCAAGAGAGAGAGAGCACAAAAGGGGGTGGCGGGGGAGAGGCAGAGAGAGAAGCAAACTCCCCTGCTAAGCAGGGTCCCCGATGCGGGGCTCGATCTCAGGACCCTGGGATCATGACACGAGCCAAAGGCAGGCACTTAACCAACTGAGCCACCCCCCTCCCACTTCCATAGCCCTATGCCAGTTGGGTTCTCAAGGCAGCAATTCCAGACCTAGTGCTTTTTTAATTAACTTGCTGTGAGACCCCATGCAAATCACTCAACTTTCTGGGCGCCAGTTTGTTTCCAGTTTTATTGAGATATAATTGGTATGTAACATGGTATTAGTTTAAGATGTACAACGCAATGATTTGAGATATGTATATATTGCAAAATATTATCACAAATTCAGTTAACATCACTTCACATAGTACAACTTGCTTGTGCTTTTAAAAATCTATGACATGTTGGGGCGCCTGGGTGGCTCAGTCGGTTAAGCGTCTGCCTTTGGCTCGGGTCATGATCCCAGGGTCCTGGGATCGAGCCCCGCATCGGGCTCCCTGCTCGGCGGGAGGCCTGCTTCTCCCTCCTCCCCTCCCCCTGCTTGTGTTCCCTCTCTCGCTGTGTCTCTCTCTGTCAAATAAATACATAAAATCTTAAAAAAAAAAAAACCTATGGCATGTTATCTATCACATTCTGACATTTACAAAAATAGGCAATACAGTCTATTCCCCCAAGTATCAGGTGGCAAGACATATACATATGAAATTTTTTCATGTACATATATGTACGTTTCTGGAGAGAGAGAGAACCTTCAGGATCAGATTCCACATTCCAGCTCTATTCCAACACAGCTCATGACAAAAATCTATTTTGAGCCTCAGTTTATCCCATCTCTAAAATGGGTGTAATAATAGTGCCTATCTCATAGGATTGGGGGAAAATTAAATGAGATTGTGTACCTGAAGTGCCCAGCCTAGTGCCCGACACACAGTTACATACAACAAACGTTCAGAAGCAAATTTACCTCAACAGACCCATGGACATACACACTGATATTCCAGGTGAAGGGTGTGAGTGCTAACATGCTATGGGAGGACCAAGAGGGGAGGGAGAGTTTCCCGGAGGTGAATTATACTGTGTAGGGCTTTCATCTCCACCCCTGGACCGTTTCTTGCAGGTGAAATTCTAAATCTCCTTTCGGTTCTGGATGAAATGGCTTAATTAACTTTTACTTTCTTCTCTAACTTCACATGGTGCTGTGAAAGTAGTAATGTGGCCAAAATTGTGTACAAGATCTAGGTGCTAAAATAGCAGGACAGGTTTAGACAAAAAATAAGAGCAACCAATAGCTGTTGATTTACTGGGAATGTGACAGTGAAGGGGGAGCAAAACCCTCCTTTATTCAGCTGTGTTCCCCCGTGGTTGGTTACTCTGAAGATTCAGAGCATCCAGCCTGGCTACCTGAGGTAGAGGGGAAAAAAAAAATCAAGGAGCTGTTTCCTTACATAACGAGTGTGGATCTCAACCCACAAAAGAGGTGTGCTAGAAATATCACCTTTGATTTATTTAAATCAAATTAAAATTCAAGTCCAAATCTATTCCACAGGGCTGATGATGGGAAGTTAGTCTCAATTATTATATTACTGACTAGCAGAACCTGAAAGGCTTCTGTGGGCCCTGAACGTGAACATTAGTTCATCAGGACGCCTTCCTTGTCTGGACATTCTTGGTCACTTGGAGGTGGTGGGGTTCTGCAGGGCTCCTGGCCGAGTCCAGAAGCCCAGCGCCGGGCCTCACCCACCAATGATCATCAGGACTCATTTTCTTCTGAGGTTTTGCCCCTAGGGTGCTGCCTGGGAGGGAGGAGAGGGTGATTTTCACAGATCTCTAGCTTCTATCTCTGGGGGTGGGGGGGGGGGGGGGGGACGGAGTGGGGGAGGCAGAGAATGCAGAAACTCTTCTTTCTCTTCTAAAGGTATCTTTCCTGTTTTCTCTCATCCTGGATAGCTAGTGAAATCTCTTCAGTGAGCTTAAAGCCGCTGACTGCAAAGCATTATTTTCTGCCCTGCAAATGAGAGAGCAGGGTCTGGTAAAGGGTCTGGTTCTCTGCTAGAAATAGGGTTGGGCTGGGTAGAGGGGGATGTAGGGAACACACAACTAGTTAGTAACTCCGAGGATTATTCCACTGTCCTTGTTTGCAGAGGTTGGATCTCAGGGTCTAGAAAAGGAAGGTCTTACTTTAAAGACTGGGTACAGTGTGAATCCTGCTTATTCTACTAGAAAATTCTACCATCTGGAGTTTGCCTGGAAGGGCTCCATTTTAGGGTTTTCAGTTCCTAACCATGAGATTACCAGGGATGAGGTATATGAGACCTATTTCGATCCCGGGTTTCTTCATTAGCTGGTGTCCCAAGTGATACTTGTTGGCCACAGACCTCTGTTTAGTGACCATGAGCCCAAACCCCTGAATCTGCCCATGACTGGGGACAGGAGGTGGGCAGAAGAGCCAAGCTCCTTGGGAAGGTCACAGGCCCTGGCTCCACACCCCAGCCTCCCATGTTCTTCAGAATCCTCAGGATTCTGATGACAGGAGAGAAGCCACAGGTCTGGGGAGAAATAGGAGTCTCTCCACCCTTCTGTAAAGAAAACTCAAGGCGGGCTATGGAGCAGCTTTGCCCCCAGCTGGGCTGGGAAGCAGCTGAGTTGGTCTGTCCCGCAGCGGGCTTCCTCCAGCATGGTCACAGATTCTCTGGAGTCCATCTAGCTCTTGCAATTGGGACTCCTGAAGCAGTGCTCTCCATCCAGACGTCTAATCCCACAGCCAAAGGAACAAACCCACCTCCTAACTCATCCCTTGGGCATTTCCTATTAGGCACAAAGCTCCATTAGCCCACAGTGAATTCTGACCTCCTCTGACCAATGACACACCCATCCCCTTACATTCCAGGGGGAGAAAATTCCATACATATTCATCAAGTTTCTCTCCATGGGATACAACGGAGCTGCTTGTGCGGCCTGGCAGTTGGCTTTTTCATTCGTGATTCCTGAGAGAATTCAAGATCCAGGCTCCTGGGCTAGCCTTGGAGAGCAGCACCCCGGAGTGGGGGGTGGGGTGGGGGCCAGCCCTTCCCATCCCTGGGTTTTTATTACAGAGTCGGTCTCCCCTAGGGGACCTGATTTTTGCTGTGCACATCCTGGCACCAACACGAAAGCAGGTTTCCAAGCATGGAGCAGGATCTCTGGGAAGTCAAGGCCAGAGATGAAAGGGTCAGCCGTGAGCACACATTTGTGAAGCAGGAAGCTGTTACACTCACTCCCCTCCCCCAAATAAAACCAGTTGTCTAGAGCTCTTATGCTGTCAGCTGCTTCGTCCATCATATTACAGTGGAAGGCAGTCTGGCAAATTAATTCTGATTCCAGCATTCTTTCCTTCATTCAATCTTTCCACTAATACTTACTGGTTTTAGACCCCAGTATGAATATGAGCACGTTATCTGTCCTTAAGGCACGTGCAGTCTAAAAATACATTAGTTTTTTCTATTGCATGCGATAAAATTGTAAAAAGTTTAGAAGAGTTCCTGAAACTAGTAAGCGCTCAATAAATGTGGGCTGTTATTCATCTATTGGTTTTAAAATATTCGTTGAGTACCTACCAAGTGCCAGGCATGGCTCTAGGCCTGAATGAGCAGAGAAAACAAAACAAAGCTTCTCACTGTGGGCACTTTACTTTCTAGGGGGGCAGAGAGAAATAAACACTTTGATGTTTCTCCTGGATTAGCTCAGTTAACCCCCAGCACACTCCTGGGAAGTGAAATTGCACAAGTCTTCAGATCCCTAATCCATAAAAGACAGTGAGAAGGATGAGAAATATATATATTTTTTCATAGCAGGCTGCAAGAGGGGAGCACTTGAGCTGGGCTTTGAGTAATGGGCAGGATTGGGTTAAGTGGGTGGAAAGAGATGGGCTTTTGGGGTTGAGAGAAGGCTGTAAAGGGTCTAATGGTGGGAACAAGAGCTTCTGAGGAGATGGTTCTGGCTGGTTGAAAGAGATGGTTTATCTTGGTCTTTATTTGAGAAGCTTTTGACTTTTCAGCAAACAGGCAAAATCATTAAGTTTAATGATTAAATGTATTAGCTGCTTTCAAATGGCATTTGCATTTTAAATGAGCAAGGGGCAATAATTAACCAAAAGGAATGAAAATCTGAAGGTGGAACATTAGGCACCAGAGATGGGCAGGTAAGGAAAATTGTGTTTTCTTTTTCTTTCTTTTTGTACTTCTTGAAACCTAGCATTCCACGGGCTGGCTCTAATTGGCTGTACCCTACATTTTTCCAGCCAACCAGCCATGGGCTAACTGCTTCCTACATCCACCAGGGATGAGAAAACAACCAAAGAAAATAAACAGAGGAAGAGCCTGGGGCACTAGCCACTCCAGAAGAAATCCCAGGGCTCTGGGACTCATAGAGCAAAGACAAACATTTGGTCTTTCAGGCTCAGATGGTTTTTATCAGACAGTCCAGCCCCAGCCAGGAAGCCCGATGGACATTTCCACCCAGGGGGATTAGGCCCCCACACTGATAAAACCAATGTCAAATTTATAGGCTCTAGGGAAGGAGGCTTAGCTCCTATCATGGAAGATTCTGGTTCTCATGTGAAAGATACTGTTGGTTTGGTTTTCAAGCTTTTGACTTGAGTCTGGAATCTCTTGCCT
Organism: Neomonachus schauinslandi; assembly: GCF_002201575.2. Taxonomy (NCBI): domain Eukaryota; kingdom Metazoa; phylum Chordata; class Mammalia; order Carnivora; family Phocidae; genus Neomonachus; species Neomonachus schauinslandi. The sequence continues at coordinate 43,514,861 of NC_058408.1, read as the reverse complement.
TCCCACAACCCCCAGTCAAATTGGAAATGGGAATGGGGATAATTTCCTCTGGAAAACCCCTCTGAAGGATCATTTATTTGCACTTAAGAGAGCCATTCTGGAAATGCCTTCCCACTTTCTCAACCCTGATCATACTAACCTCTTGCCCTGCTTTCCCTCCAGAGAGGAACAGAGGTCAGAACAAGGGTGGAGAATTCTTTTGCCAAAATGGGTGGGGCATATTTCAGAAACCCCTAACCCACTATGTGGCTTCTGCAGGACACCATTCCTTGCATCTTTTGCAACCCCATTGAAAGAATACAAAATTATATACTCCAGGGGGCGATGTACAGTAATGAACGGAGGAAGCCCATGATAAACCTGGACAAAAAATAAGAATATATTTTCAAACCAAAAAAGTTTCAAGTCACTAAAATGTGAGTCTGAAGAAATGGATCTCGAAGAGGTTTGATGTGGCAGGAAGAGCCTTTAAAGCTGACCAGAGTGGGTTCAAATCCACTAACTAGTTACTATATCTGAGTCTTGATTTTCCCATCTATAAATGGAGAACTGAGGCACATATCTCAGAACACCATTGTTGTAAGGATTAGGTGTAGTAATCAGTAAAGCTCCCAGCACTGTGCTTGGCACATAACAAATAGCTTAATGCCTGTTTGTTTCCCTCCTTACTAACAGTCCCTTGTCTATCGCTGAACATCCTCATCTGGAGAAGAAACACAAGTGGGCTCAAGTCACGCATGTACTGAGAAGAGAGCACTGTTTGGGGGAGATGGTCAGGATTCTGAAACCTGATTTCAGAATGATCTTACAGAGGGTCCACTTACACTTGCCTGGGCAAATCAATGTAAATTGGATCCTGTTGTCAATGGAAGTCAAACCTTCTGTTTAAAACACTCTAATGACTTCTGTTTGCAATTGGAATGAAGCACCATCTTTGATCTGGTCCTTGTCTATTTTTCCTACTTCTCTATGCTTCAGTCTTATTTTTTTAAAATATATTTTCCTACCTCAGGGCCTTTGCACTAGTTGTGGCCTAACTAGGAGTGCTCTTACCCCAGATATCCCTATGTCTGGCCCCTTCTTGTCATTTTGGTTTCAACTTAAAGGTCATTGTGTTTTATATTCAGTATTATACTAATTCCACCTCATGTATTCTTATTTACCTTTTTGTTTATGAGTATACTAGCTCTATGAGTATACTAGATTTACCTGTCCTATTTGGCAACACCAGGAGAGTGCCCCATTTACCATATACACGGCATAAAAGTTTGTGGAATGAAAGAGTACCTCCTCCTTGGTTGGAGGAGCTTAGCCCATAAGAGAGTTTAAGTCTACCATGAGATGTGGCCCAAACTTTTACAAGTTACCCATAAGACATTAGCCACTACAAGGTATTAGCCACTTAATATAGTAACCTGCCCTCATCCTTCATAGCAATAGATACACTTGAAATCATTAATCATTTGTTTAATGCCTCCTCCTAGGTAGTGATCGATCCAAGAGATGAAGCCCTCTGTCCCTGGTGCCCAGGAAAGTACTTGGCTAAGAGCACAGGGCATCCCCAACCCAAAGCATCCCTCTAATCCAACAGTGCAGATATTGAAATTCAGCCTCCTGGAAAGATGATGAGAACTTCACATTCCTTCCAGATTTGCCGCCTTGGTCCTCATGAGTGTTCTCTCTCCCAAGGCCAAGTTGCTTCCTGCCTCAACATGTCTCATATCCTCCCTTCAGATTCCCCACATTTGGGGAAGCAGAGTCCACCCCCTCCCACTTCCTCTCCCCATCCCCACCCCTGCCTCCCCTGGGGAGCTTTTGACCAGAGGATGAAAAGATATGATCAAAACGCTGTGCCTGTGAGCAGGAAGTTGAAACAGGATGAATGTCATAGACCCCCACCTCAGGCATGACCGGCCAGAGCTCAACTGAGAGGGCCACTATATGCTGGGCGGGGGTGGGGGGTAGGAGAAGACTCTACCCTGATCTTGCTAACTGTGGCGGGGTAGTATGGGGTCACATTGGTCAGCATCAGGAAAGGGACTTGCCGAGCAGAACAGCTCTGCTACCTTGGCGACTCACCCACCTCCCTACTCCGGAGGCGGAGACCTCTTCATGAACATGCAGGAGACATGGGCCCCCCTCATGCTGGAATAACAGCTCCATCCCAGGGGTCTGAGCACACTCCTGCAGGCTCCATAGGCAGGGAGAGCCTGAGCACCCTCTGTTTCCTGGAGTCAGATGTCCGCCCCAACCCCCCGCCCCCCACTCCCCAGTGCACAGAGTGACGTGCTTGTCCTCATTTTTGCTGGAATCCTCAGAGATGCTTGTCGCACGAGTATCTCATTTTGACCTCATCCCAAACCAAGCCAGAGAATTAGCAGCTTAGGCAGCTGCCAATGTGATTTGAAGCATCAATTCCCCAGGGGTTGGTGCACATCAGAAGGATTAGGGAGCTTTGTGAAGAGAGAGGCTCCAGCCCATCCTAGACATGTTGGATCAAAATCCCTGGGGTGAGGTCTGGGGGCTCTACTTTTGTCATTGGTTTTAAAGCTGCCCCAGGTGCTTCTGCCCACCAATCAGATCAAATGTGGGAACCTGCAAAAGTAAGCTCACCCTTAACTTATCATAGGACCTGAGAGTCTATCTTTGGGCCTCCCAGAGCTCCCATGAGGTACTGTGGGCTCGTCGCCAGGTCCTGAGACAGAGTTTATGAGCTAATGGCTCGGCCTCAGCTGCCAGACAAGACTCTGCAGGAATCTACTTTTTCAACAGCACCTATTAAGCATGTATGAGGCGCCAGGTCCTTCTCCTCTGGGGACACAGTGGTAAACCAAACACACAAAGTTCCCTGTCCTCATGGAGGTTACCTTTATAGAAGAGAGAGAAAGAGACAAAAATGAGGGGGAACAAAGAAAATATATAAGGTATTAGATGGACATAAAGGCTAAGGAGGAGCAGCAAACCCAAGAAGGGGCAGGGACGGTGCAGGTGTGGATAGCCTGTGGGTCTGCGTGCATGGCCACACAAGTTGAAATAGCCTGGTCTCACTGAGAAGGTGACATTTAAGTGAAGACTTTTGAGCCAAGGAGCAGCACAATCTATTTTAATACACTCGGTCTGGCTGTTGGGAATAGACTGAAAAAAAGGCAAGAGAAAAACACGGAGACCAGAGTAATCCAAGTGAGAGGTGATGGGGATGAATTACTTTTCTGTTGCTGAAGATTGGTGGCTTAAGGCCACACACAGGGGCGCCTGGGTGGCTCAGTTGGTTAAGGTTCTGACTCTTGGTTTCAGCTTAGGTCACGATCTCAGGGACATAAGATCAAGCCCTGCATAGGGCTCCGTGCTCAGCACGGAGTCTGCTCAAGATTCTCTCTCCCTCTGCCTTTCCCTCCCCCTTTGCCCCTCCCCCTGCCCGCTCGCTCTCTGTCTCTCTCTCAAATAGATAAATAAATAAAATCTTAAAACAACAACACACACAAACACATTTATTCTCTTACACTTCTGGAAGCCAGAGGTCCAAAATAGGTTTCAGTGGGCCAAGACCAAGTTGTTGGCAAGGCCACATTCCCTCCAGAGGCTCCAGGGGAGAATCTGTGTCCTCACCTTCTCCAGCTTCTAGAGCTGCATCGCTTGCCTTCCTTGGCTTATGACCCTTCTTTCCATCTTCAAGGCCAACAGTGGAGCATCTTCAAATCTCTCTCTGCTCTGTCTTTACATTATCTTCTCTCTTCTGTGTTAAATCTCCCTCTGCCTCCCTCTTGTAAGGACACTTGTTATTACCTTAGGGCTCACCTAGATTATGTAGGATAATTTCAAGATCCTTTGCTTAATCACATCTGCATATATGTTGCCATATAAGGTAACATTCACAGGTCCCACAGATTAGGACCTGGTTATCTTTGGGGGCCATTATTTAACCTACCAAAGGAGGCTTGGACCAGCAGAGACTTGATGGAAATGGTGAAAAACGAGCAGATTCTTGGATTTGTTTTGAAACTGGAATCAATTGGGTACCTTTTAGGTAGAATGTGGGATGTGAGAGAAAGGGAGGAGTCCAGGAAAATTCCCAGGCTTTGACCTGAGTAATTGTGAGAAGAGAGTTTCCATTTCCTGAAATGAAAAAGACTACAGGAAGACTATAGGAAAAGCATTTGCGGGGTATGAGGATTGGCTGATTTACTCATTGATTGATGTCAGAGGGTTTGGGTGCCCATGGACATTTTAGATTTGGGGTGCCCCACTAAATAGGCATACTGAAAAGGCTGCTGGATATATGAGTTTGAAGTTCAGGAGAGAAGTTATGCCCCAGGTATTAATTTGGGAGCCTTCGGTCTGTCTCTAATGCTTTGAAATTGAGTGAAATCATTAAGAGTATGAGTGTAGCTAGAAGAAAGAAGAGGTCCAAGGATTGAGGCCCGGGGGACTCCAGTGGGTCAAGGTTAGGGACATGAGAAAGAACCAGCACAAGAAGACCAAAAATTGCAGCTGCTGAGGTAGGAGGAAACCAAGAGGGGTGGTCTCCTGGGGGGCAGGCGAAGACAGGAAACGGGGTTTGGGGGTGGGGGTGGGAAGGACAGCTAAGTCCCTGCACGAGATGGATGCGTATGGGACAGAGGTCACACCTTACCAACTCTAGAACATGGCATCTCTCCCCACCCCCAGACGCACACCCACACAGATACCCTCCAGCATGAAAATCAAGCCCAGTGTCCTAGGGTCTAGGCAAAGGAGCAGAAAAGATCTGCAGTCTCTGACCCGAACTCCCACAGACGTGCAGCTTGGATGTGGTTAAGCTGTATGTCTTGTCCTGTAGACCCTGTCTCCCTCGCTCCGTCTGCGATTCCCAGGGGGCAAGTCTGTCACCTGTTTCTGGAAAAAGAAAACATCCCAGGCAGCAAGGTCTCCATCTGCTTGCCACCCACTGAGCCACCTGGCACTGTTACTGATTGAGTGCTCAGATTATTAGCTCCTGAGTGGGAAGCAGCAGCTGTACTAATGTCATCCATAGGGTGTCACCATAGGGTGACATCCCCCGCGAGGCCGGACTCCAGGCGGAACCGTTGTTTTCAGGCTTTCACTGAGAATGCTCACTTAAAATAGCCCTCTTAGTTCATTCATCGCTTATGGAACATCTACCAAGTCCTCAGAATCAAATTGAAGGCAGATCCTACATTATGCCATGTACACCAGGTATCTTGAGTCATCTACCAAGAGAGGCAGTTGAGGAATGTTCGTATGTACCAGCTTGGATAGATTCCCTCCCCTCTTCCCCCTCCCGTCCTCTCCTCTCCTCCCCCTTCTCTTTTCTCTTTCTCCACCCTACCACTTCCCCCGGAGTTTTAAGCAGTACTTAGACCCCTGGTCCTCAAGCTGGTTGCATATTGGAATCACCTGGGAAATTTAGACAAACTATTGATGCCTGGGTTCCATTCTCCGAGATTCTGACTTTCACTGCTCTTAGGTACGAGTTGGGCTTTGAGAGTGTTAAAAGCTCCTCAGGTGATTCTCATGTGCAGCCAAGTTTGAGAACCAGTGCCTCGGGTTACCTTCTGAGTAGTGAATCCCAGTGCAATATTCTAAAGCTGTGGAGGAGGAGTGGCTTTACCTCCCAACTCCTTGCCCTGCCTCTCCCTAACATTCCTGGTTTATAGGACAAATGCTTGATGCCTGTTTGCCCCACCTGAGCACTACCGACAGATGCAGCATGCGGTATAATGCTCTGTCTCTTCCAAATGGCATGATCCAATGGGGACTCTGATATTCTATACCTGGCTTCTAACTTCTCTCCACAGCTTCCCTCCCAGGGCACCTTCAGCCAGCTTTCTGTGTCAGCAACATCAGAGTTCCAGCTGCAACTCTAGCCCCAGTTGTAAGCAATGGGAGAAGTAGGGGAAAGGTGGCTGGAAATACCCAAGGGCATGTGCACACATGCTTGGGCGCACACATACGTACGCAAACATAATCAATGAATCAGACTGCGAAGTGGAATTCTGCTCGTATCGAAGTTGTCTGATAGAGAAGAGGTGGCCACAGTGCTCCCTAATGTCTGTTTCTGTGGCACTTATTAGGAGGAAAAACCTGGGTCCCTTGCCACCAGAGCGGGTCTTGCACAATGAGCTGCCCTGCTTAGAAGCAACCTGTCTCCCCCTCCCTTTTCTCCGCATCTGGGATCCTTAATTGGCAAGATCGAAACAGTAATATGCCCGGGCGAGATCCAAGTCTATTAAATGCCATAACTTTCAAGCTTTTTGAAAATAAAGATTGGCCCGAGTTTCCAGAAAGCAACTTGGTAATAGGTCTTAAGATTTTGAAATCTGTTCAGTGTATATCCTTTCATCTAATCATTTTACTTCTTATCCTAAGGAAATAGAGATGTGGCAAAAGATTTATATATAAAGATCTTCAACAAAGTGTTATGTATACTTGCAAAAAATCAGAAGTAACTGTACACATTCTATAATACAAGGTTGGTTTAATATATCATGTATATCATAGTACAGACAATGAAATAATCAGACTGTTAAAACTTAATTTTTTCAAGTAATTTTTAACAATGTGAAAAATGCTCACAATATAATACTAAATAAAAAATACAGATAAAATGATTAATTTTTCAGTGTAATCCAGTTGTAGGTATATACACTTATTTATAAAGAAGGAAACACTGGACAGAACACACTATGTTAAGAGTAGTTATCCAGATTGTGCGGTTGTGATTGATTTTTTTCCCCTGAATTTCCCAAGCTTGTACTGTGTGTATAACCAGAAAAAATAATTTTTTCTTCATGAAAAGGTTTCATTTCTCATTAGGGCAGCAAGCATTTATCAGAGGCTGATCTCAGAAGTGACCCCATAGTGATATTCTTTCTATCACTGCCTGTGGGCACACAGGCGTTCTAAGCCCTTCCATGCTCTTCATCACCCTTGAGTCCCCAGCAGCTTTGACATGGGTGAGCCAGGGAGCATTCAGCCCTTCTCAATAGTCCGGCTGGGAGCGGGGGTACACTTGCTGGGCAACGGGACCTGTGTCGCCTGTGAGGGTGTCTACCATGTAAGGACTACGTGTCATTCCTATTACACTTCGGCATAATGAACTCAATGGGAGCCTCAGGAATTGGAGATGCCTAGACATGCAGGAGCACATTTATTCATTCAGTCTAGAGGTATTTATTAAGCATCTTCTGTGGTGCCAGGCAAAGTTCCCACTCATTCCACTAACACTGTTACAGGCTGTTACTTGAAAGAGCTGACTGGTAGGGTTGAGAAGGCAAGCTTAGGACCAGAGCTTGGGGTTCCACATGGAAGATCATTCCACCTGCTAAGTAGTTGCTTAGTAGGGGTTGGAGTCATGGATGCACCAAACGACGCTGTCTTTGTTTTTTCAGATGGAGGTGATCGTCGGGGACTTTGGGATTGTGGTGGTGCCCCGGGACGCAGCTGACACAGACCGAATTATGAATCACTCCTCAATACTCCGCAAATACAAAGTGAGTCCTCCATCTCTTTGCTGCTCTAGCTCTGTGGCGTGTTCCTTCTCTGGGGGGCCTGTGGGGTGGTGGGGGGAGGTGGTAGGGGGCAGCGGTGGTAAGGAAGAGTGAGGGCACCCGAGGAGTTTAAGTGTGAGGGGAGGGCAACCTGCTTTCTGTGCTCTGTCTCCAGAATAACATTATGGTGGTGAAGGATGACATCAACCATCCCATGTCTGTTGTCAGCTCAACCAAGAGCAGGTACGTTTAACAGCCAGAGGGACCTTGGTCAAATGGGCTTACAAGTTTTAATACAACTGACTCTTACCATTTGCTGACACCTGCTGCCTGGTATTTAGCCTTCTTTGGGGACCTCATGTATTTGTCCCCCGTTATCTACTTTTTTTTTTTTTTGGGGGGGGGGGGGGGGCCCGGGGGGGGGGGGGGGGGGGCAGGGGGAGAGGGAGAGAGAGAGAGAGAATCTTAAGCAGGTTCCACACCCAGCGCAGAGCCCAACATGGGGCTCGATCTCACAACCCTGAAATCACGACCTGAGCCAAAATCAAGAGTCAGACGTTCAACTGACTGAGCCACCCAGGCACCCCCTCAGTCATTTACTTTTAAAGAGGGAGATGGATCATCAGCTAGTTTTACCTAGTTCTCGGGAGGAAGAGGATGTTTTTAGTTTGAGACTCTTTAGTTTGAGGTGTTTATGGTATTAATGAGAGTATAGGCTAAGCTGCCATAACAAAAAGAGCCCAAATAGTCATAGTTTAAATAAGAGAAATGTTTATTTCCCTCTTACTGAAGTCAAAAGAGATTGAATCTCTGACCTCTTTCACCTGAAGCCTCTTATCTGTGGGTCCCCAGCTGCTGCCGTGACCGCTGGAAAGGGCAGGAGCTTTGTCTTTTAAAAGGTGACTCATCGTTGTACACATCACTCCCCCGCTGCACCCCATGGGCTCAGCCCCAGTCGCGCGGCCATAGCTTGCCGCAAGGGAGGCTGAAACATGGACTTTATGTGCCCAGCTTAAACTCAGGAGGTTCTATTCCTAAATAGAAGGAGAGAATGGATGCTAAGGACCAGGTAACAGTCTCCGCCACAAGCTGCAACTGGAAGTGTCCAGTGGAATGGTGAGGTATATGAACGTAGAGGTCTGGAAGTGGAATAGAACCGAAAGCCATGAGCACATAGCTGTAAATTACGTTAAGAGTATGGCTGAGCTCACAGGGAGAGTCAGTAAGAAGAGAAGCATTTAAAAGAAGGCTAAGGAGCCGTCAGAGACCACCAGCCGTGCTGGCCCAAGAACCAAGGCAAGAGAGGGCACAAAGATGGGGAGCATTGTCATCTCCGTCACATAGTTCAGAGAAATCAGATGGGCCCAGCATTTTTAAAGGTCTACTGGACTTCCTCCCTAGAAGGTGATTATGTACACACTTCAAAGAGTAGCAGAGCATCAAACTGTGAGGTGAGAGCTGAAACCCAATAACAAGGGCCAATGAGGGGAGAGGAGAAGGATTTCGTTCCAAACATGGCTGCACAATAAAACTACCCCACCAGCTTACACAAGCACACAAATTCCCGTGTCCCCTTGAATCCCACTGAATCAGAATCCGTGGTGGATGGGCCTAGGAATCTGCTTCCTGGGTGATTCTGATCAAGCTGGGATTGGCATTTGGAAACTATGGATACAGATCACTTTTTCCAGAAGCCTCCCTGTGAACTGTGCAGGGAGGCACTTAGGGACCTAGCTTTCTTGCAAGATCAAGACAGTGTATGCACTGAAGAGGCTGTGAGCCAGCCTCTGAAGAGGTCTCACAGGGCAGGACTCAGCTGCCTTTTAGAATCTACATTTCTGGAGGAGTATGTGCATTTTTTACAAATAGCTCTGTGGGGCCTGACATTCCCAAGACCATCGTATGAGCAGAGAATGGGAAGCAGCCAGACCAAGGCTGGAGCACAACTGTGAAGAAACCAAAGCGCCTCACTGGAACTCTCTCGTACCTGGTAGTGCCTTCCTCCTTCCTCCTTGCCTCAGAGGAGGTCACCTTCTTCTGTGTCAGGGCTCCCGTAGGAAGGAAAGAAGTGGTCCCTCGGGAGATCCACTTTCATGAGACCATGATGCAGAGAAACACGAAGGAAAAAAAATAAGAACAGTCAACACATTTAAATACCTACTGTGTGTTTGGGCTATTCTAAAGGCTTTGCATGACTCATTTAATCCTTTTATTTTTATTTTTTAATTCCTTTTAATAACTGAAGGAGATGGGCCCAAATATTCCCCTCATTTTTACAGAGGGGAAAACTGAAGAACAGAGGGGCTTAAATAACTTGCTTGAGGTCCCTGTGCCAGGAAATGGCAGAGCCAGGATGGAATGGGGTCACCAGGCTGCAGGAGGAATTCTGGGGCAGGCGAGCTTTTCCCAAGAGGGAAGCCATTTATGGAGCCTAAGCAAAGGCAGAGACTGGGGTGTTGGGTAAACCCTTTCCCTGAAGGAGAGTGGGCAGGCCCGTCCTTCGGCCTTGGTCAAGGAAGGTGTCATGTGACCACCGTCTCTTCTCCTCCAGGCTGGCCCTGCAGCATGGGGACGGCCACGTGGTGGATTACCTGTCCCAGCCAGTCATCGACTACATTCTCAAGAGCCAGCTCTACATCAACGCCTCGGGCTAGCAGCCACACGGCCGCACGCTCCACTCTGCCCTCGTCCTCCGCCAACACACTGGCCCCTCCAGGCTCTGTCAGTCCCCCCGTTTTTCTCCTGCCTCTCTGTTTCTCCATCTCCTCATCTTGACTGTTCTCCCCACTTGCTGACTCAACCCTCCACAGTGTGGGGGACCTGCAGAGAACCACAGCATACCCTCTTCGGCAGTCATCTTTGGACAGACTTTCCTCTAGTCTCTGGGTTGGGGGTGGGTGAGGGAACAGGGGTGGGAGTTGGGGGAAGCGCAGTCCCTGGAGACGTGCTGGTGTCTGTCTCCCAGCATGCTCTAGAGAGCGGCTCCGGGGCCCGTCCTCCCAGCATGCTCTGGGGAGGCGGCTCTGGCTCTCGCCTTCCCAGCATGCCCTTTACCACGAAGGGCTATTTTTTCCTTTCTTTTCTTCTCTTTCTTCTCTTGTTTTTTGTTTTTCTGTTTTGTTTTGTTGTTGTTGTTGTTCTTCACTCCTCATAGAATTTGGATGAAACCTGTGTCTGTGGTTCTTTATGTTTGTAGTCTTGATGCATTCCTGTGGTGGTAACTTCCCGTTCGATAGGATAGCGTAGCCAGCCTCAGCGTGAGAGCCACCCCCAGTAAAGAAGGCCAAGCCGCCTCCACCTTCCCAACACCCCCCACCTGCCCACTCACGCCCCACAAACCCCCACGCACCGCAGCTGCCGACGAGGCTAAGGACAGAGGCTTTCAGGTTCCAAAACCTGGGAGGCAGGTCTGGGAATAGTAGGGTTTCTCAGAAGAATTTGTGTCCATTTCCTTAATTTCAGAAGACCATTGTCCCGATGCTCTGGGCCTGTGATCACACAGATCCAGTCCATCCTCATGGCCTGGTGGCATCTGTATGGCTCCTCCTTTGGGTTGTGACTAATGGCAGAGTGGGTTCCCTGCCAGCCCAGCATTTGCAAGGAACCTTCAGGTCACCACCTAAGCCCTTGGAGGTCCTACCTAGCCACATTCCTGCATCTGAGAAGAATCACCTGTTCAAGGCCAAATCCTAATAATGCAGCCATTTCTGAAATAAAACATGCTAGGAATTCACTCAACCCTAGAGATCTTTGCTAATTGGAATTATTTCTTGCCTGTTTGGCTGGGAAATTTTTCTGTCATGATGTACGTCCAAGATGACCAAGGAGAGAGAGGCTTGTTGCCCTGAAGGGAATTGATGGTTCTCACCCACTCTCGCTGCAGTGCCTGAGGTCAGTTTCTTCTTGAGACACAGTACCTCAGTCTTGTTTCTGGAGCTGGTCATATCTCCTGCAGAGCCCAGAACCATAGTCATTGCCTGAGGAATTCTGTCTGGCAGGGGAGTGGGTTCACACAACAGAGATCATGGTTGGGAGGGCACTAAATTGTTTCATCCTTTTTCTAATTTCTTACCTTCCTCCGCTGTTCCTGGAAACAGTTCTGACAGACTGTTCTAGTTGTTCAGGTCTCACTCATGCCCTGTGTTGAGAGCCAAAAGGAAATTATTCTCTTATGCTGTGTCTCTCATCTAGTCCCTGGCTCTTGGGCTTTTGGTTGTCTTCATGGAATGGGTCCCTGAGCAATAGGATATTTTTATCAAAATCTAGTACCAGTTATGCCCAGGAGGGGTGGGGTGAGACCTGACATCGGGGACACCATTCTTCAGTACATATTTTACATCTGTGACAGTCTTCCATAGCCTCCAGGAAAAGGAACTGGATTCAACAGAAGAGCATGTTCAAGTAGCATCCAGGAGCGTATTATTCCTTTTGGATTATGGAAATAACCTTCAGAGGGGGGAATGAATAACCTATTCTTGGGTCTCAATGTTTGGTTAAAGATCATGGAATCATAAATGAAAAAAAAAAAACCCTTCAGAGATTAGTTGATTCAACATTCTCCTTTAAAAGATGAGGGAGCAGAGATCCACTGGATTAAATGGCTGGTCCAAGGTTACACAGCAAGTATAGAGCCTGGCAAAAGGATATTGTTTCCCTGACCCTTAGGGCATCGTACCGCATGATCTCTGTCCCCCAGTTCCCCATAATACTGACCAGGTAATGTGTGGCTTCTACTCTTTTCAGCCCTTACCTGGCATCTTTCTCTTAAATTATGTCTCACCCAGGTGCTCCTATAGATGGCACTGCATATGCCAGTCTTGAGGGAGGAGGGGTGTGATGGGGAGGAAGGCCATAGCTAGGTTTCCCTCAGAAATCAAGAGATCTCAGCGGCTTAGAGAAAATCCCATATAGTGACCCTCTGAATCCAAGAAAGGATGCTCAATGGAAGGCTAGGAAAGACCTCAAGTGCTCAAGATGACACTGGAGAGAGAGACAGAGACAGAGACAGAGAGACAGAAGAGACTTTGGGCAAAGCAGTCCTAAGCCAGGAAAAGAAAAGAGGGAAACGGATCCCTAGGGGAACGTGACATTTTCAAGGATGTGAAGGTTATCTACAGTTAGAGTTTATTATGAGGATCTACATGAGCAGATCCAAGAGAAACCAAACATTTTTTGTCTTTTTGATGCACCCTATTACTCTGCTGGGTTCTGTGGTCAGGCTGCATTTAGTCCACAGCCCATGAGAGGGAACCAGGCTGGCTGTATGCAGTTCGTGTGGGGGTGGGAAGGTGCACAGGAAGGAAAAGAACAGGGTCATTAGAAGATGTCTGGCATGAAATGGGGCAGATCTTATCTTGGTGGATCACAGGGATTGTATTAAAATAGCTTTCCTTAAATATAAGAAAAAGTGAATTTCCTTTTGGGTAGAATTGTCCATTCCCCAACCTGCGCCATTCTTCATTTGCTAGGGGGAGGGTAGAGCCCCCTCTCTCAGTCCAGGGCAGGACATTGTGGCTGTGATCCTGCAAAGGGTAGTACCAGAAAGATTCAGAGTCTGAAGTAGTGCCCCAGGTGCCATGAGGATGACCTCTAGTCCCTGACTTCCCCTCTGGGGCCCCCCTTCTTCCTCCAAAGGCCAACTCAAGGCTGGCATGGCTCTGAGATTGGGAGAAAGGCATGGGCTGCAATGATCACGTTAAGAGGGGTCAGGAGCCTCATTTCCTGCCTACCAATGAAGAACATCTCTCCCGCTCTTCTGAAAGTGGCTGATATGAGTAAGAACAGGCAGGAGGGAAACCCTTTGTGCCAATGACTCTTCCTCAATGAGTGGCCCTCTGGGGAGCCCTGTGCTGCTACCCGACAGGCTACCCGGTACCTCATTTGCCGCCCCCTCCCCCAGGCAGTCTCTGGGGCCTTCTTGCTTTCATTTTCCTTGAATGTACATAGGAACAGGGGAGGAAAGTCTCTTACTGAAGTGCCTGAAACCCAGAGCTAGAGCTTCTAGAGACGCTCTTCTTACATCTCCACGTGGCGAAACTTCCCAGCGTTTTCTGGTCTCATACTTCAGCTTCTCAGAAAGAATAGAAGAACTCGCTGTTCTAATTAAGTAGAAAGTGAGACTCAGTAATCAAACTGCAGCAAAAGGCAGAGAATTATAGGGAGAGATGACTGTATTTTAACAACCCAAATCTACTCTCTCAAGCTGCTATAAACACACACTTTAGGGGACTAAGAGAGAGAAGCATGTTATTGTAATTCCATTCATCAAAAGAGTGATGCAAAAATCCGTAGAATTTGAAAAGCTCAGGATCTCTCCCAAGGTACCGCAGGAAGGCCTACAGGTGAGATGGGGAGGATGGAAACAGGGACTGATTTTGTAGCCCTTCCAATTAGGATACCCGAGGAATAGCATTGTGGTGAAGGAGCCCATGCTCTCGGTCAGATTCATCCGGTCTACACCTTTCTAGAGCTGCCCAGTGAACTCAATTCTTTATGTGGTTTCTTGGTCGTGTCAGTTTGGGTGTCCTATTAGCCTGTTCTAGTTACTTGGGAATGAGCTACACTCTTTCCCTTCAGTCTAGCCCAGGTCCAGAACTCAGTTTGATCCGAACAGTCTCAAGGATTGGCATGGGGAGGGGGGAAGCTTTTTTTTTAATCGCTTTTGGTCACTGAACCTACCATTTTAAGAGTAAGATTTGCTTTATGAAAATCAATTCATTAATAAAAACTACATTGAAGTTGCAACACCATTTCATAGTGAAATATTTTGAGTAAAATTTTGTTGCTAGGATAGTCATGGACAAAAGTTTTATCAGCAAAATGTTTGAATTACATTAATAAATAAGACAATGCTACTAGTCCTGTGTCTGTCCAGAATCTTCTCTGCGAGTTGCAGAATTAATAATTTTTTGTCATAGTCTTACTTGACGGGAGCCAACAGTTGCAAAAATGTTCTTTGAGCAGATTTTCTGCATGGTTTAGCTGATGCCACGTGTGTGATATGAAAGTATGTACAGCCACGCCCAAGAATCATAGGTAGGGAAGAATAATTAACAAATTTGTGAACTGTGCCTAAGAATTTTCAATTAAAAATTGAATCTTAGAACCTACCTAATCTTCATAGTCTCCTATTGGTTAGCTTTGGCTCACTAATGAAATTAGTTCTTTATGAAGCAAAAATGTATTTGTAAAAACTAAACTTGTATAACTCACTTTGGGTATAAAAGATCTTAAGTAAGACAAATCATTAAACTCACAGTTTTGGCAGTGTAAACAAGCAAAAAAAATGAGTAATTTGTTAATTGCTCAGTTCTGCTCTATTAGTTCTTATTTCATTTGTAGTTGTGACATGCATTGTGTGTTGGTATAGATCCAAGTGGTGGTTGTCATTAGCTAGTATCAGTCGTGATTCAGATGGTAAAATAGCAATTCCCCTTTAGGCCCCTCATTTAGGACTTAGCCACTTGTTTGTCAGATTAGCTGTGCTTTAAAAAAAAAATCACTTTGGTCCTTACTATGTGTTTTGTTGTTATTGTTTAAGATTGGAATTAGTTAGCTTTGTGCGTGTCCATCTGGGTTTGGTGGCCCATCATAATGATGCTTGATATGCCTTGTAAATTGATTACTTGTGTTTACGTTTGCTATTTTGGCCACAAACCTAAACGCTTTTTTTCTCTGTCCTGAGAGTATGTAATGTTGAAAGCTTGTTTAAAATTGGGCATAAACACTGGTTTAATTTGCTAACTTACATTAACTTATAAAATATATGTACTAACTATGAGTTAATATACATGTACATACACACTTCTTCCCTTATGACCCATAAGTAAGCTTCAGGTCTTGGAATTTCTTAGGAAGTTCCATGTAGCCCATAGAATAAAGAAAGCAGAGAAAAAAAAAACCTAATCTCTATTTTCCAGGTGGCAAAATTGAGCCACAGCAAGAATCCACAACGCTCCCATGACCATGCAAAAACATTGAAAGAAGACATAATAAATATATCCCAGCCCTTGAGCCTCATTCCAAACATTGGACATTACTGAGTATCTTCTTCCCCTTTTCCCTGGCCTCCCAAGAGTACTGACAAGAAACCACATCCTGGGATAAGATCAGAAATACATCTGCTAAGAAGCCATGGCCTATGGGCAGGTTCATTCCTACCCCCCTCTAAACAGAAATCCCTATGAGTCAAAGTAGATGATGATATGCATAATGGCCTACCAGCAGCACAATTAATCAGAAAGCTCTCAGGGGAGAAGTTCAAAGGAGTTTTTCACTACCGGTTAGAAATACTGATGAAAACGCGGAAGGACAGCTCTCTTAACTTGACAGAGTAGGACAAGACTGGCAACAGAGGCTAAGTCCTGAGTAGGCTATCTCTCAGCCACACACTCCTCTCTCTTCTTAGGGATAATTTGTCAGGTCCTCAAAAATGAGGGAATCATGTCCATACCAAGGGAGTCATATGAGTCACTTTTCCACTTCCCATCTCTATTCAGAGATCATCTCCCATTTATCAGGGAAGACATTCTATGACCTTCTTAACAATTTATTCCATTGAGGAGTCCTTTTATGATTGCATGCTATTAACTAATGGAATCCCTCACCAAGTTCCCTAGAACATACACTGCTTAATCTCATACTTGGCAGAGACAGACGCCAATCACTAGCTATGCATTCTAATGAATTATCCCCTTTCATAGAGTAGGATTGTCACTGAGACATGGCTTCTTACCAAGGGGCTGTATTTCCCAGACCCCTTGCAAGTCAGATGTGGTCATAAAACTGGGTTCTGGACCATGGAACGTGAGAGAAAGTGACGTGCATCCCCTCCCAGGCCTAGCCCACGGAAACCTTCCAGGTGTCTCCCACCTCCATGTCTTTTTCCCTTTCTAATCACTGGAATGGAAATGATTCCCAGGGCAACCTTAGAAGTCACATGTTGTAAATGGCAAGGTTCTGGAATGACCATGCAGAGGGTCACCCTACCGACTTTCTCCCCATCTGTTATGAGAGCAAGAAAAGTGTCTCCTGTGTTTGAGTAATGTACATTTTTAGGTCTATGTGACATAGTAGTTAATCTAATCTAATTAATACATATACATTTCCTGGGCACTAGTTGTTAACTACAGTGAGAGATTTATAGGACATGTGGTTGAGCATGCCAAGACAGGATTATAAATTCACTTCTACAGAAGGTAAAGCAAAGTGATCAGACCTCTCAGAATTTGTGGGGTTAATGTGGACAGGAACAGAATCTTTTCCTCAGCCACTTGGCTAGATGGCCAATTCAGGATCTTAATTTATTAGATTTTTATTTATTAAAAAGCATGACACTGTACAACAAACTATTGATTTTACCTTAATTTCATAGCCGAAGAAAAAAAGACAAAAATATTAATTAAAACCCACCCTGTTCAGGTTGTTCCAGAAATAATTCCTTCTTTATGCTGAGGAGACAGCACCAATTAACTCTTATAAAGTGCTCTAATGGTTGGAAAGGGCAAAACAAGATGTTCAGAAAAATGTGAACTCTAGGACTCACTGCTATTTCTGGGGCACTTTAGTTTCCATTGCTTTGGTACCTCCATCTTAGACTTAAGAGTTTGACAAGTTAGAAACTGACCACAGGCATCTAAGAATTATTCTTTATTCAAAAACACATCCATGAAAAGCCAAGGAAGTACAAAGGCGAGCCTGCACCAACATCTTCCAAGACGAGATGGAAGCATCTCTGGTCTTTCCAGCGATTCCCACTGGTGTAATCATGACTCAACAGTCTGTTGCAATCAGGTGTGGAAAGGGGAGGAGTGACAGCTAGAATGCAAAGAAGTGTGCACAACCCAGAGCCATCCCGGCTTTGCCAAAACCCAAGTGCCCCCCTGGGAGTGTCTTACAACATACGTTCTGTTGAGAAATGAGGTTGCAAACCAGGGGGTTATTGCAATAAAAACCACTTGTGATGAACAAGAGTTGTACCTTTAAATTTATTTTTTTAATGTTTGTCTTCCTTACTAGACAATCAACTCTGTGAGGGCAGAGACTATGTCACCACTGTACCCCAGCCCCTGACACACAGCAGGGACTCAATAAATATATGTTGTAAGGATGGATGGATGGATGGATGGATGGATGGAAGGATGGAGTCTACCCGGCTCCAGTGTGAGTAGGAACATTCTCTGCTATAGGCAGAGAGAGTGAGAAAATAAAACACAAAGACACATACAATTTTTAGCATTTGAAAAGTGGGATTGAATAAGGACTAATAAATCTTCTAGATAATTGTACTTCTTTCAATGCCCAAGCTATATTTTTCTATCACTTTGAAACCCAAAAGTAAATACCTTCCCAAAGTTTGTTTTGCTGGTTGGAAATGCTTTAATAAAAATGTAGTCTCTAACTAGTCATGGCATCATCGGAGAAAGGATGTCACTTCCAGGCCCCAGAACTCAAAGGTGGCAGGACCCAAGCAGGCACCATTGCTCCAAATGGACCAGCCTTACAGCCTCTCACTCCACCACTGTTCACTTCTTCCAGCTTAAAAGTAGAGCACATGTTCACAAACTGGGTGGTAAGTGGGAGGAACTCTGGTCAACAAGAAGCTTGCATTGGACACTATAAGGCAATAGTATTTTACTGGCCACAGTGTGACTGGACTTCACTCTCTGTTCAGACATTGAGAAGAATTTTCTGGGTGGGCAAAGTAAAAAAAAAAAAAAAAAAAAAAAAATTCCGTTGGTCACATTACCCAAAAAATAAGCTGACTCTAGCCCAGCAGCATCTGTCCATACTCCAGGACTCAGTCTGTGACTCTCCTGAGGCAAACACCTGGCCGTGCAGCTTGTCCTTCCGTCCAGTCTACCCTTCGGGGTCCAGGCCGTTGGCCAGTCTCATACCCAATGCTATCTGTCTCATTGCCCAAGTAGTATCACATTGGTGTAACAAGACATTTATCTGGCCAAGATCTCAGGGATGGGTCAGGTTCAGTGGACCTGAGCATGCCCATTCAACATGTTCAAATGTCTCCATCCCACCCCAACCACATGAGATGGCTCCTGAGTTATGCATCCCAAGAACCTCAGTTGGGAAATCTCTAGAGCAGATTCACTGTTGCTCAAGAGCCTGGGTATTGTAGCAGCCTGGAGGCAGGTTGTCCCTGATGTTCTCCAGGTTCTTCACGTCAGCTAGAATCCCATCTATGCTCATCTCCAGCACGTGGAGGTGGCCCTGCTGCCGACGTGCTCTCTCTTCCAGCTCTGACATCAAGGGCCTCAGCTGGCTGTTGATCTGAGTCTTGGCCCGGAAGAGCTTCTGCTCCAATAAGATCAGCTTCTCTTCATCCACACTGCCAGGCTGACCTATTTGAGGGAATGAGAAAAGAGTTAATATAGAAGAGCTGGGGTTAGATCTCCTTGAACACCCGTGGGCCCTCTAGACCCTTAACTAGTTCCTGTTTCCACCTGCCCAGAGGAAACAGTATGCCGTGCTTATTCTAGGGGGATCTGGCTGGCTCAGGCAGTGGAGCATGTGACTCTTGATCTCAGGGTTGTGAGTTCAAGCCCCACGGGTGGTGTGGAGTTTACTTAAAATAAAAAACTTTAAACTAAAAAAAATAAATAAAAGCCTTATTTTACACTGGGATATTTTACACTTGGACCACAATATAATATAGATAATACAGAAAATGTTCCGAGAGCTCTAGCCTAGTTACTAGTTATGAACAGCCCAGTTCAAACCTCTGAGCTCTATAGTTAAGAAATGGGAAGCTTGGATTTCTCCTTTCACGTTGGGGCTGACAGTGCACGCTCTGAAAGGATGAAGGCTGAAGGTCACTGGAGACCCAGTACTGTCCAAGATGCCCTTCCTACACAGCTCACCCTCGGATCAGGACCAACTCCAAATTATGTTTATTAAACTACCCTTAGGAAATATCTTGCTATTTTCCATTAGAAGACCTTTAGAAACTGGCTGGGCTTTTGGGTTTATAGAGGCCAAGGTATGCTTTGCTATTTGGGGAATAGATTCCAGCTGTTTGGAAATGATGTAAGACTTCATTCTGGCCTGAGACAGTGGGAATCTGGCTAGATATTCATTTATTTCCCATATGAAATGTAGTCTTATTTGTTCAGGTATGTTTTACCCATACACAATCTAAAACTAATGTCAGCACGAAGGGCACCTGGCCAAACCTGTTTGATGTGCATAGGGTCTGGGTGGCCTTTGGTCAATTCAAACTCAAGGTCAGGTTGCCTCCCATATCGGAGCTGCGGTGATAGCATTTGCCTGCCCGAGTTTATTGTGCCTGGGGGTGATGACATGGTGACTGGTCCAGGACTCCAGGGAGCAAACAGGAGAAACAACACCATAACAAAAATGCAGATCCAGTGGATCGGTCCTTCACCGAGGAGCAGGGGAGATTTCCAGCACTTCGGGGTCTATGACATGCCGAGAAAGTTAAGTAAGCTTGGGAACAAAACCACCATGTCCATGGAGAGGCAGTACAAACTGCTCAAAAAAGGGGCAGGAGCACTGGCAACAAAGAGATCTCACTTCGAATCCCACCTCCAAGTTTACTATGTGATCCATGGGACCCTATCAACCTCTCTGAGCCTCAGTTTACTGCTCCGTGAGATAAAATAATAAAAAAAAATAAAACCTGTCTCACAGGACCTTTAAAAGACTTAAGTGATATTACACCAGAAAACACCTGGCAGAGTGCCTGACACCTAGTAAATGTTTAATAATTCCCACCAACTTATTTCCCCCAAACTCTCATTTTCTCTTGAAAGGCCCTATTCGTTTCATTACCTTTTTCAGAACATTAAACAAAGCTGCTAAAATCTCCACTGGGGAGTTGGGGTTTTTGTTTTTTTTTTTTTTTTACCCTTAGAGGCTCTTTACTCTTTAGGGCTCATTGGACCACAAAGCAGACTCATTAGTATAACAACACAGACAATATTGATCTCCCAGGGTAAGTGAGGATGGTACTCCACAGAAAAATCAGATTTTAAAATTCTTCAGCTAGGGCGCCTGGGTGGCTCAGTTGGTTAAGTGTCTGCCTTCGGCTCAGGTCATGATCCCAGGGTCCTGGGACCGAGCCCCATGTCAGGGTCCCTGCTCAGCGGGGAGTCTGCTTCTCCCTCTTCCTCTTCCTCTTCCCCTCCCCCTGCTTGTGTGCTCTCTCTCAAAACAAATAAATAAATAAAAATCTTAAAGAAAAAAGTAAAGTTGTTCTACTGAACCTAAAAGGTAGAACCAAGCCTTTTCCAGAATGTGGCTGGAATCAGTGACTGAATCCTTTGTTCCCTATCTGCTGCAGTCCACGCTTGATAAAACGGGCCGAATGAGGGTTTGCTATCAGATTTACCAATCCAAAATGTTAATCCTCATCAGTTTTTTGCAGGGGAGGAATTCTGTGGGTAAATCTGAATTCTTGCCACCCTGTGCCATCACATCTATTTTACTTGAAAATTTTGCAGTATCTCATGTACCTACTACCTTTACATTTCTTCTGGGCTATCAGCCAGGTAGGCCAAGTCCCACAGCTGGTTATATCATGGTATAACTGTGGGCTGGGGACAAACAGCAGAATCGGCAAGTAACTCTTGACTTCACAGGCTGGGAGAACTCCCCTCTCACCATTTCTACTGCCGCAGAGCCCAGGCTCTGTCATCTCCCTCCTCGATTCCCTCTGCCATTTCCAAAGTGGTCTCACCCTGCCTTTTGTCTAACCAAGGCTCCTCCACTCACTCGTGCAACTCCACTTAGTGATCTTCCTGAATCTACGGTGATGATGTTATTCCTCTGCCCACAACTGCCTACAAGCTTCTCAGGATCAAGGTCAGAATCCTTAGCAGGACTGTTAAACTGTCCAGTCTTCTCTTGAGCTGTGAAGTTTGAATACTGCCTCCACAGTTTACTATGGGATCAGTGAGACATGATTAACCTCTGTGTGCTTCAATATACCTTCCCTAAATACACCCAGATCTTTGAGCTAAAGACTTTCACCTCCAAGGGCAACAGGTACTCAGTGACCCATCTTTAGATGGTAAAATAGAGTCCAGAAAATGTAAAGTTGTGTGCCCAAAGTATCTGGGCCTAGAAATAAAACAAATTTCTGATACCCTTAAGGGTACCCTTAAGGCTTCCATTTATCAGGGCTAGGTCTCACGCGTCTTCTGGGAGCAGCCCTGAAGCACAGGGCTGGAAGTTTGTGGATACTCCACATACTTATTAGGTGTAGGATGCTGTCCAATGAGTTGAGTGTGTCTTGGATCGTAGCTCCAGCATTCTTGGCTCTGTTATCAACTCTTTGCGCTTCTGTAATTACCTGAAGAAAAAGAAATACAAAGCAATCTTGAAAGGGTGTCTCTCATATTGGCGGGTTTAAAGGAATCTCCCATGGAGAACGATGGGAACTGACCATCTGCACTGCGTCCACATCCAGGTCAAACTCTTGCTCCTTCCTGGCCAGCTCTCCTTCCACTTCCCTCACCTCACTCTTCAGTGTGGCCAGTCCCTTCTCCATGGCCAAGGCTCCATCTGCTGTCACATTGGCTTCCAAGTTCAGACTTCCTATCTCCTGGGAAAAGAAAGGGAGCCAGGGACGGGAGGAGAGAGAGGGGTGAGGCACAAAAACGTCCCAGGGACAAATAGAGAAAAAATAAACAGCTGCAGCCAGACCCTGCTGGAGTAAGTTAGATGAACAACAAGAGTCAGACTTGGAGACACACCCTTCCCCTTGGTGTGTGTCTCCAAGTCTGACTCTTGTTGTTCATCTAACTTACTCCAAGCTCTGCTTCAAATAAATTAATTTGGGGGTATGTCTGTAGGGACTAGGAGGGTCAGCAGTGAGACACTGATTCCCTCACAGGTCAATGCTCACCAAAAAGTGAACGCAATAAAAACTATTTGGGAAAACCCAGAGGGTGAGAAATTCACATCATTTCCTGTCATAGTTCTTTGCTGCCACAGTCATTTGAGCAACTTTACTGGGATCCTTGAGACAGTTGAGTTCAAGGTGCAGAGAATGAAAATGGGCTACAGCTGTGGCTTTTGTTTTTATTAGGACAAATTTTATCAATATCTTTACCCATAAGCTGTTATTAAACATCAAATTGCAGGTATCTCTGTGCTAAAAGCTATATTAAGAGAGCCACATGAAACTGGTCTCCACCCTCAAGGGACTTAAAGTTAGAAATTATTCTTGCAAATTACCAAGTGGTCCAAGAGAGAGGTCAAATAGTCCAGATACTAAGAGTTCCCCCTGAGCTCTCTAGAGTTGCATAAGCTTTCTAGAAGTCATGCCAAAATGAGAGCTAAGCAGCTCTCTTCCAGCCGAGAAGCACAGCTTCTACTACAGCATTTCACATAGGGGTTGTAGTGTATCTAGTCTATCTCTCCCCATTACACGGAATGCTCTTTGAAGAGAAGGACTGGGTCTTTCTCATCTTCATATCTCCAGCATCAAGCACAGCGCTGGCACATAGTGGAAACAACAACAAAAATGAATACGCAGAACTTAGACATAGAAAATAGAGATAAGGGAACTAGAACTCCAGAATTTCATAATCTTGAGTCAAACACTGATGATTGTTGTTATGGGGTTGAACCGTGTCCTCAAAAAGATATGTTGATGTCCTAAATCCCAGGACCTCAGAACGTGACCTGATTTGGAAGTAGGGTTGTTGCAGATTCAATTACTTAAGATAAGGTTATAATGGAGTCCAGTGGGCCCCTAATTCAAAATGACCACTGTCCTTATAAGAAGGGTCAGAGATATGCAGGGAGAGAAACCCCACGTGATGATAGAGGCAGAGACTGGAGTGACGTCATTGCAAACCAAGCAACGGTAAGGAGTGAGAGTCACCAGCAGAAGCTAGGAAGAAGCAGGCAAGGTTTCTACCCAAGAGCCTCCAAGGGCCTGTGGCTCTGCTGACATCTTGATTTCTACTTCTAGCCTCCAGAACTGTGAGAGAATAAACTTCTGTTGTCTTAAGCCATCTAGCCTGTGGTACTTTGTTACAGCAGCTCTAGCAACACTAATACAAGAGTTGATACAAAAACCCAATCTTGGATGGTTCTTCTCATGGTATTGTCCAAAAAGGGAGCTGAAAATGAAGGTTCGAGCTCTTGGTCAATGAAAGCCCTGTGACTCAACCAACAAAAGGGGGACGTAAGTGGCTCTGGGGCTGCCATGAACCACGACAGCACTCTGAGATCTAGGGGCCAAAATGAGCCCAGTGCTCTCTCTCTTCCCACACGACCCTTATGTTTGGGGCTGCTCATGCCAACCTGCGTTTCGATTTCTCTTTACCTGTTGTATCTTGTCAGTGATCTCCAGGGCCTCCCTGGCTGCGGTCTTGGCCCTCTGGGTGTCGGCGGCAGCACCGCCCAGGGCTGTTTCTGCTTGCTTGGTCTTGTCATTGGCATCTGCGACCTTCTGGCTGATGTAGGAGAGTCTCTTCATGGCCTCTTCCGCTTCTGCTTTTTTGTCTTCAACCTGCAAGTCAAACTCTGAAATGAAGACAAGAAAACAAAAGTGTCTTGTGAAACTTACAAATGAAATTGAATGGGGCTAAAGTTTTTAAGAAAAATCCCAGGAAGAGGGTTATTACTGCCTGGGGGCAAGAGTGTGGGAAGTTGTGGCTGTTACTGCCCTTTCTTATCCAGCAGAAAGCCACTTAAAGGAGGCACTGAAAGGGCCATGATTAGATCGTTGCTTAGAGAAACTGACAATCAGCCTGCCCTGGGTCGCCCCACCACTGCAAGAGTATTAAGACCCCAAAGTAGATCAGAAATAGGTGAAATCTCTGAAGCCCAAAGTTTCAAGCCAGAGCCTTAAACCCGAAGCTGCCAATGATGAGAATTGGAGGTTGAACAGAATGGATAGAGAGGTTCTTTCTGTGAAGAAAATCCCAAGACTTGAGAAATGTTTCTTTTTTTGTTCTTTCGTGAAAAAACCTGAAATTGTAACCAAATCTCTACAAGGCAGAAACCCAGATTTCCTGGGATCCAGGTGCTGTGACAGTTTGTTCTATCATCACCACAAACAACCACGTGGATTTTATCCTGGAATCAACCAGGCTACAAAAGAAAAGGGAAAAATATCTGTGTCGTAGTAGGATGTTGGATCTGTGAAGGACCTTAGAGATCCTTTAGCTCAACCTTCTTTCTTTAAAGAAGAGGATGTTGGGCGCCTGGGTGGCTCAGTTGGTTAAGCGACTGCCTTCGGCTCAGGTCATGATCCTGGAGTCCCAGGATCGAGTCCCACATCGGGCTCCCTGCTCAGCAGGGAGTCTGCTTCTCCCTCTGACCCTCCCCCCTCTCATGTGCTCTCTCTCATTCTCTCTCTCTCAAATAAATAAATAAAATCTTTAAAAAAAATAATAAAATAAAATAAAGAAGAGGATGTTAGGGTCTGGAAAGGCTGTGACTTGCCCATGGTCACACAGTCTGCTCAGAGCCGTCATGCGGCCCAGCCAAGCTCAGAACTCAAGCCTTCTGACATCTAGTTAAATTCTTTCCACTACATCGATATTAATACAATTTCTTAATTTAGGAAGGTATTTATTAAGTGTCTGTTAATATCCCAATGTACCTATCATTTAGAGAGATGCACAGGGATTCAAAATAAATCAAAGTTGTGGTTATTCCTTTAACATATCAAGTGACCTGAACCATGAAATGCTTACCTCTGAGGTTCTTTAGGATGTTCTCAACTTCATAAAAAGTGGCATTGCCCATACTTAGTGCTTCTTGGGCTCTGCTTTTAGCAAGGTTGGCACGGGAAAGTAGCTGATCTGACGTCTGTAAACAGGTAGACAATAAGATTAAAACGTAACATACACCTAGGAGGAGCATTCCGGCCAGCAGAATCACTCGAACACATTTCTCTTCGTGACAACTGAGTGCTGTGATTCACCAGAAAGTCTAGGGGTGCTGTCGTAAAGCCCTCCACAATCTGGGACAGAGCAAACTTTATAAACCAACGACACATCCTGTATAGGGAACAGTCTCAAATTCCAGTCCACTCTCAAGGACAAGTACAGTTTTGCAAATCATAATTTTATACTCTAGATACTTCCTAAAACCAAGCTAGTAGAAAAAGCTGGACCAAAACTGAACTCAGGAGGCCTGAGTCCTATTCCTAGGCTTGAGGGCTGATTCAGTGGGTAGAACGGAACTAATTACATCAAGCTGTCTGTATCTCAGTTACTCCATCTACAAGCAGTGGTACCATGACCTTCAGAGAGTTTCCTAGAGTTGCATATTTATGGCCTCTTGCCATATTTATTCATATGGTAGGCATCCAGTACCTGTTGGTTGAGTGAATGAGTTAATAAAAGGATACCTGTCTCCCACTCTTTCCATTCTGTAAGAGCTGCTGGGTTTCTTCTTCCCAGTTTCCCAGACTGCTTTGCACATGCTTGAACTCATCCATACGCCTAGTCACCAGGCTTGAGAGAGAGTCAGTTTTTTGTTTGATCCTCTTCACTTCTACCTGTAAGCCCAAAGACATGAAGGAGTCTGACTTTCTGCCCACCAGTCGCCACACCAGCCTTCTTAGGAGCTTGAAAACAACAGCAATCCAGACACAAAGTTTAATAGAAATGAAGCAAAATGCCTAAATGATAGTCAGGTGGCAGTTTCCCCCAGCATCAAACAGGTCTTGTCTCTCTCTCTCTCTTTTTAAATTTTACATGTTGGTTTTATACATGCATGGAAACACTTTTATGGGAATCATTGTGAGTGCTTTAGGCATAGGTAGAAAGCTGAATCTTCTTAATCTAATACATTTGTAATAGTTAAAGGAATCAATGACAGAAACAATGTAAAACTTCTGAGAAGAACAAAAGTCTTCTGAATGGCTGTACATAGAAATGTACTATAGTTTGGACCCAAATGTAAATATCAAGCTTTATCTCTAATAATTTCCCACAAGTTTCAGTAGTCCCCAAAACTAAGGAGATATAAAATTGTTATCCACTAATAGGTTCAGGATGTGGGCTAAGGCTTTTTCAGAGGCAGAGACTGGAGTTTAAGAACAAGGAAATGGTTAACAAGAAGGATATTCTTCCTAATCAAGCACAAGAAAGGTCCCCGTGGAGGAAAAGCTGAATGACTGAACCATAGTATGGAACCCCCAGAGAAGCAAGCACTGTGGCCCTTCTTCTGTCCATCAAGCACATCAGTACATGCCCTCACCTGAAAAGACTGATCATTGACTCCTGGCAGCTGAGACACGGAATTGAGAAGGCGAAGACTATGCTGATAAGACCTATCTGCTTCAATGTCAGTTTGAGTGGCCTCCCCCGACAGTTGCTGGGCCAGGGACTTGGCTTTCTCCAACCTGCAGGGTGGGGAGAAAGAGAACTTTGAGGAATCACTCTTTTTATTAAAAGCAAACATTCATCTTGTTGTGTAAAAAGTATGCAGTTGGAGTTATCAGAAGAACCGAATGAGGTTATGTGACAGATATGTGTCCCTCTCCACAAACTAAACATAAGCCTTAAAGTTTATACAGGTTGGGTTGGAAGAATTCCGCCCAAGTTTCCCAATTCTTGATAATATATTCTTTTCCATTTACTCAACCACCACAACTTCTCCGAGCATTGCAATCTCTCAGTCAAAACACAAGTTTTACTTAATCAGTCCTTTCTTCTTCCAGACATAAAGGCATGCCCCTTCCCCCAAATTAACACTCTCATTCTCTTGTCCCTTAGGATTAATATCTTTTTTTTTTTTTAAGATTTTATTTATTTGACAGCGAGAGAGGGAACACAAGCAGGGGGAGTGGGAGAGGGAGAAGCAGGCTTCCTGCCGAGCAGGGACCCCAATGCGGGGCTCGATCCCAGGACCCTGGGACCATGACCCGAGCGGAAGGCAGGCGCTTAACGACTGAGCCACCCAGGCGCCCCAGGATTAATATCTTTTAATGAAGCACGGTGCCCCTCGAACGTGGTTTGCGCTACACCCTGGAGGGACGCGGATTATCTTGGCCCAGGTGAGGACCCCTCGAACGTACTTCCCCATGAGCCCTTGCACCGCGGAGCCGTCCGGGCTGCCCGTGCCGCCTCCTTCCTGTAGGGCCTTGTGTGCCAGTGACAGCGCTTGTTTGGAATAGTCCTCGGTTTCCCTTACCAGCCGCTCCATGTTACTGGCTGACTCAACATGGCTGAAAGGATTAAAAACAAAGAATTGGAGTTTTCATAGCAAGGGCTTCCTTTAGGTCTTTTATTGGAAGGAAGGGAGAGGAGTAAGGGAACTGGTTTGTCTAGAAAAACCAAACAGAATTGACCCAGATTAGACGGAATTAGAGGATCTGTCAGGAAGCAGGAGGTGTGCTGGAGATGGAGCTCATGTCTTAGACCCTAGCTGGTGATCTTTTCCGTTTATGGTGTAACCAGGGGAGCAGGGTGTGGGGCGGGGAGACGGGTGCGAGCAGTCTCAGGGGGGATAAAGTATTGCATTTATAAGCTGTTTTGTGCAGGAAGAAACCCCTAGGTCTTATTTCATCTGGGACCCACCCCTCTCCCCTCACTTTTGCTGAAACTCTACATTGGGTCCACCACTAGAGGGGACAGAGCCTGTCAATAAAAGTCTCCCAAACGCTTACAAAGTGACAAAAACAAACAAAACAACAACAAAAAACAAGCTCAGGAGGCAGTTTATGCTACAAAACACAAATCAACCTCCTTCACTGACTGAATTCCATCTGGGATTAGCAGAGCCTGCCACCCTGCTGAGCACTCTGCTAGGAGCAAACCTCTTTAACACGGTAGGATTTACAGTCAGGCAAGGACTAGGGAGCTGCCTGTTATCCCTGGGGCCCTGCAGAGCCGGTTTTGGGGAGGAGGTTCCCTCTCTGCAGTCTTGGCTCCCACAGGCTAGCAAACAACTCGTTGCTACTTGTTCCCAGGCTTAATGTGGGAGCCTGGGAGTCCCTCAAAGCTGCAGAACGTTCTTTTCCAAAGGCTGATTCATTTCACGGGGCCCGAAAAATCACATCTGACATACAACAGAGCCATAGAGTGAGTCATAGAAAAATCTGGGGTAAAAAACACCCCCACCCCCAACACTTGCCAAATGACCATGCCCAGTGGCCACCTACATAGGCTAAAAGCCAAGAGGTTTAAAAAAATGGCTTCAAGGCAAGGAAAGGGCTGCAAAGGTGCCGAGAGGTAATGAATATGTTGCTTAGGTCCTGAATACCCTACCATCTTGTTCAAGTCTGGCCTTGCAGAGGTAGTCCGAAGCAGGGGTCTGCTTACCTGTCTGCCAATCTTGTGGCCTCCTGGGCCAGGCTTCTAAAACCATTTGGCCCCACGTAGTGCTCTGAGGAAGGAATGTTCTGTGGAAAAAGAAGAATTGGTTAAAGCTTTGCACTCAGCCCTGGAGCCTAAGTAGGTTCTGCATCTGTCCTGTTAGAACTAGTTGTCATTAGCCACAGAGCATTCTACACCCTGACACATCAAGAGTCCCTAGTCACCATAATCATTACATTAAAAAAAAAAGTATAGACAAGAATAAAGTAGAAATCCAGGGCTCCTGGGTGGCTCAGTTAAGCGTCTGACTCTTGATTTCAGCTCAGGTCATGATCTCAGGGTTGTGAGATTGAGCCCCACACTGGGCTCCCTGCTCTGCGGGGAGTCTGCTTGAGATTCTTTCCCTGGCCCTCTCCCTCAGCCCCTCCTCTGCTCGCTCTCCCAAATAAATAAATAAATAAATCTTTAAAAAAAAAAAAAGAATAAAGTAGAAATCCAATTTAAAAAAACTGTAAATAGAAATAGATTCATTTAAAAATATATACATATTGGGCGCCTGGGTGGCTCAGTTGGTTAAGCGACTGCCTTCGGCTCAGGTCATGATCCCGGGGTCCCGGGATCGAGTCCCGCATCGGGCTCCCTGCTCGGCGGGGAGTCTGCTTCTCCCTCTGCCCCTCCCCCCTCTCATGCGCTCTCTCTCTCATTCTCTCTGTCTCAAATAAATAAATAAAATCTTTAAAAAAAATAAATAAAAAATAAAAATATATACATATTAAATGTATTTTCATATGTATTTAAAGTCAACAGACTATATACCAAGTTTCAATGATGGTTATTTCTTAATAATGGGATCATAGGGGACTTTTATTTATTTTCTAAATTTTCTACAATAAACATTTTTGTAATAAGGGGAAAAAATCAATACACATTATTCTTTAAATCCTTCATTTTGCCAGCATACCTGATTATCTTCCAGTATCCTTTATTCATCTTCTACCCACCCACTTACACTTTTGTCACCATTGCCTTCTTTTTTTTTTTTTTTTTTGTTTTTTTTTAAAGATTTTTTATTTATTTATTTGAGAGAGAGAGAATGAGAGACAGCCCGAGAGGGAAGAGGGCAGAGGGATAAGCAGACCCCCTGCTGAGCAGGGAGCCTGATGTGGGACTCGATCCCGGGACTCCAGGATCATGACCTGAGCCGAAGGCAGTCGCTTAACCAACTGAGCCACCCAGGCACCCTCTTTTTTTTTTTTTTAATTTTCACCATTGCCTTCTTTTTTTTTTAATTTTCACCATTGCCTTCTTTTTTTTTTTTAATTTTCACCATTGCCTTCTTTTTTTTTTTAATTTTCACCATTGCCTTCTTTTTTTTTTTAATTTTTCCCCTTTCCTTTTTTTTTTTTTTTTAATTTTCACCATTGCCTTCTTTACTGAGAAAGAGAAGAGGGCCCATTCAAATCTCTCCCTCCTGTCACACTCCAAACGACATCATTAAGAAAATCACATTGGCAACAGTTTTTTCCCCTTTTCAGAACCCTGTCTTCACTGGATTCCTTCCTTCTCCCCACCATTCCTCCCGTTTCATTTGTTCATGAAATGAACATTCACTCATTCATTCCTTCACTCATTCATGCGGCAAACGTATCACAGCCCCACACGTGCCGGGGGCTGAGAATGCAGACGTGAGCAAAACTAAATCCTGCCCACTAGGAGCTAACAAGCTAGGAGGTGTGCAGTAAGAAGGCAGAAGAGAGAGGGCCAACATGAGGTTATGGCTAACAAGAAATGAGCTAGGAAGAAGAACATAAGTGCAGTAAAATGGGAAACTGCAGGAAGCCCAAGAACACAAAGAACAGGTACGCCTATTTCAAGGAAGAGAAGTTCAGCTCTCTACCAGGTAGACCGAAAAATGTGAGAGACGGCGGGTGGGTGCCCCGATATGGCAGTGATCCTCAGCACCCTGAACCCGGTGACACCTACAGTGTTTCTCAGGGAGGCCTCGCTCTCCTCCAGGCTCAGGTGCATCTGAGTGACCAGTCTGTGAGTATCCTGAACTCGGTTCTGATACTGACTGCCCAGGGCCCGGATTCTTTCCATAGTCGTCTTGAGGTCACTGAGGCGGTTCCGGTAGCTATTCTCTTCGCTCCTTGCCTTGACCAACTGGAGACTGAGAGATTTACTAGCACCTGGTGCCAACAAGGAAAAGGAGGATAAGCACTTCTGGAGTCAGCACAGGGGAACAGGACATGAGGGAGGGTTGAAGAGTGACTTTGACTGGCTAACGGCAAAATGGTAAAAACCCAATAAATGAATGCATGCAGCCACTCTCTTATCACCATCATTCAGGTCCCAGGAGATCACAGTCCTTTTATCTCTCCAAGTGCTGGACAGAGACACCCACTGAACTGATACCCGACAGAAGATTATAAATTCCCTTCTGTCTAAAGGGCAATTGGCCTTCATCACCTTCTGAAATCTGGGCTTCTCTCAGAATGTCCCGAAGGGCCTGCTCAGCCTGCTGCATCCTGCCCTCCAGCTCTGTGTCAGGCTCCACTCCGCCACCACCCTGAGCCCTGGAAACCAGGGCCTCCAGGCTCTGCAGCTGCTGCATAAACTGCTCCATCTGAAACCACACAGGAAAGAGAGTCAGAACAGGTGGTGGGGATCACAGTCCGATACCAGGTACTCAGGGGAGAACATCTAAAAGCCCAGAAATGCTTGGCATGTCATGGTAGTTAAAGATGCTAGGGCCTAGAGTTTGAATCCTGGCCCCACTACTCATTAGCTGTCAGTGTGACCTTGGGCAAGTCGCTTTCATTACCCATTAGATGGGGATAATAATAATATCTCATAGTTATTACTTGGACAAAGTGAGTTAGTATTTGGATAGTGCTTAGAACAGTGTCTGGAACAAAGAAAGTGCTATAGAGGGCAGGTTAAATAGAAAAGTTAACCAAAAAAAACGAGTTTGTTCTACCTTTGGGGTTCTGTTTGGGCCTTTTCTTCCTTCGCCCTTCACCCCAACAAAATAACAATAATTAACAACAACAATTTCATTCTTCTCTGGAATGTGAATGAGAAATTTCTGGAGGCCATTCTTGTTTGAGCAGCCTTGACACCTTTTAGACTCCTCAAATCTTCTACATATTTACGTTTTTCTTCATTTGTTTTACAAAGACATCTCTTGGAAAAAATCCAGCTAGGAAGTGGCATGTTGTAAGTGTAAAGAGTACTGAACTGAGCAAAGTCTCCAAACATTTGCAATTCTTCAGTCACGTGGCCAGGTGGAACCAATAATCAGGGAATTCAGGGTGGGACTCTTGGTTCCACCTGGCCATGTGACTGAAAAATTGCAAATGTTTGGAGACTTTGCTCAGTGACTGACTTTAGAATGCCTTCTCTTGCAAATTGACTAAGTCATCAAGAGTACCAAATCAGACAGTATCTTCAAAAGGGATCTTGAAAATAGTGTATATAAGAGCACAAACCTGAAGCATTATTACTACTATATGGAAGTTTTTAAAGAAAGAAATAGTAATCTCCACCCTCATCCCCAGGAGATTAAGAGGGTCCTAGATTTGTGACAGACCCACCCAGTAGACACCTAACAATTTTACTCATGGGGGTGAGGGTTGGGTAGCATGCACACCTGTATCTTCACTTGATTATAGCAAGCTGGACAGCTGGTTAGTGCTGCATGCTCACAGGTGAGGCCGCCAAATCCGGGCTTGCAAACACAGCTGCCATCATTTCTACATTCCCCAGGCTCTGAGCCCACTGGGTTGCAGTTGCAAGCTAGAGACAAAACACAGACAAACAGAAAGCATTCATATCAAGCTAATTCTAGAAACTGGAGGTATGGCAAAGATAAAAGGAAGTTCAAGTCACCAATGGCAAAGTCAGTTCACATTGTGCTAGATTCATCTCTTGCCTGTGCCTCTAAGCACATTTATAATATAGATAGATCTTAGGAATCATCTAGAAGTTTGTTTGGTGTGGGTGTGGATAAAGAGATCCTACAACAGTCCACCCTTTCTGGTGGCACTTATTCTTTTTTTCCTCCCATTAAATTGTGAGCCTGTTGGATATTCTGTAGGCACTCTAGCTTTGCTCAAAAGGGGAATAACATGTCTTCTGGGCCTATTACATGCCAGATGTAATCTCTCTCTATTTTACAGATGAGGACTATGAGCTCAGAGAGGTTGAGTAATATATCCTAGGTCACACAGCAAGTAAATGGTAAACCGGAATGAGGGCTTGGAAAGAGGCATTGCTCTTTTCCTTTTGCTCTGCTGCCTTTGATGTAGGAAATGCAGTAAAAAAAAAGCAGTACCTTTATTCATTCATATTGATTGCGCACCTACTACGTGCCACACTGTTCTAGGAGCTGAGGATATACCAGTGGGTGAGACACTGCACTAAGGGAGTTACGGTGATTCTCTGGGTTGCTCTATGGCGCTCACAAAACACTCGGCACACAGTAATATGATCACATATCTAAGTATACTGTCATTATGTGCTTACATACTTGTGTGTCTTCCTTATTAGCATATGATCTCTTTGGGGGCTGGAACTGACTTATGACCTCAGTATGTAGCTGCACATTGGGTCCATGGTAGTAGGTGCTTGACAACAGATGGTGGAGTGAAGAAATGTACAGTCTAAAGCCAGTGAAGTCTCTATTAATAGCACCTTGTAACTAGTATTCTATCCTTTACAGTGTACCTTCTCAGATGCTATTTTATTTTATATTTGCAACCACTTTGAGTTAAATATTATTCATCTGTATGAAGAAACTGAGGCTCAGAGAGATTAATTGGCATAACCAGTGTAATACGATCGGTATGGTAAAAAACTACACTTGAACTCAGTACTGCTCATAGCATGTGGGCTCTTTCCTTATCATGGGGTACTTTCTAGCACATCAGAGCTAACCCACAGGTTGGGGTTAGGGCAGGTGGGATTTGTGTTCCTGGGTGGAAGCCCCAGGTTGCACAGGGTCCTCAGGCATTTCCAGGGCTGGGGATTCTGGGGTGAGTGGGAGGTGCTGGGCTCCCTGCAGACCTCCTGGGGAACCAGGAGCCCTCCCATCTGGGTGCCCAGAGGCCCTCTCTGGCTCTGTTATAATAAACAAGCCCCTGAGTTCTGGGCACCAAGGCTAGTCTGGGACCTTTGTGACTGAGGGGTGAGTCTGTGGGGCAGGCCAGCACCCTAAAACTGAATTTGAACTTGCCTAGAACTAAACTTACCTCCTGAATATAACATGTACGGAGGCTTGATAGAAGGGTCGAGCAAGAGGACCGATGTATACATTCACACTTTGATCTGAAGCAGCCCTAAGGAATGCACCCTGATAGCCGTGAGGTTGAAGCCAAGTCTCGTTAGTAGAACTTGGAACTGTTACCTTTGTCTACATCAATTACACTGATTTCCTGAGAGGGTCTTTTAAACTGCTGCCCACCCTTCCACCCCACCCCCCACCCCCCTGCCGCGTGTGTTCGGGCTTAGTCTCAAGTCGTTTCCTGCTGTCCTGGAACAAGCTTGGCAGCCCTCCTGCCAGCCTTGGAATGAGGCATATGGCCTGGCCCCATTCCATCTCCTCTTCCACTCAGGAATGTAAACTCGACCTTTTTC
Organism: Neomonachus schauinslandi; assembly: GCF_002201575.2. Classification (NCBI taxonomy): domain Eukaryota; kingdom Metazoa; phylum Chordata; class Mammalia; order Carnivora; family Phocidae; genus Neomonachus; species Neomonachus schauinslandi. The sequence goes on along the minus strand of NC_058408.1, from coordinate 43,480,471 downwards.
TCTTCTCCCACCCAGCTTTAACCCATTCGACATCCTCCAGCTCTGCCTTCCAGAAGCCTGCTGCAGGGGTCTTAAGGCCTTTGACACGTGAAAGGTCCAGACTGTTCGTAGGCCAGTTGGTCAGAGAAACCAAAGCAGCCCCCTCTTACCTGCTGCTGGCCTCGCCGATCAGTATGTTCCTACATGTGTACACGCTAGCAAGCTTACACGCATACACGTGCGTGTGCACACACACCCCACCTGTCCAGCTGTCTGGGGACGCAGTCCTACCTCGACACTTGTCCGCTGGGTTAGGAGCCAACGGGTCCCCAAAGTAGCCTGCTTTGCACTGGTCACAGTGGACACCCGCCGTGTTGTGGATGCACTTCAGACACCTGCCTGTCAGGCGGTCGCAGTTCCCAGAGGCACTGGGGTCCACATTGTTGTTGCACTGACAGGGCTGACAAGGCCTTACTGGGCCACGTTCCCCAAAGGGGTCCCCAAAGTATCCATCGGCACAGAGCTCGCAGCGGGCCCCTGGAAGGAACAAATGCCCAAGCCTGAGTGGTCATCTGCTGGCAGCAAGACCAGTCGTCCTTCTAGAAGAGCTTCCCACCCTGGACCCCAGAACAGTAGCCTCAGGGGCAGGTGCTCAGGGCAAGGGCTTGGCTCTTTCGCTCCATGGTGGTCCCCGATGTTGGAACACAGCAGCCCTGCTAGAAGGCTTCCTGCCAGCTAACTAGGTGGTTGGGGAAAAGTTAGTTTTATAGTAATACCACTGAGGCTGTCGCTGAAGAATTAACTCTTCTTTCAGACGGGCCAGCAGAGGGATGTGCCTTTATTCTTTTATTTATTTATTTTTTTTAAATAATCTCCACACCCAACATGGGGCTCGAACCCACAACCCCGAGACCCAGAGTCGCATGCCCTACCGACTGAGCCAGCCAGGCACCCCAGGAGAGAGATGTGACATTTAAAAGGCCACTAAGTTTCCCTTCTGTACCCTGGTTCATTGTGTAAAGCTTAGTTAAACCACGTATTTCGGGGCGCCTGGGTGGCTCAGTCGATTAAGCATCTGCCTTTGGCTCAGGTCATGATCTCAGTCTTGGGATCGGGTCCCGAGTTGGGCTTCTTGCTTAGTGGGGAGCCTGCTTCTCCTTTTCCTCCCCACTCATGCTCTCTCTCACTATCTCTGTCTGTCTGTCTCTCTCAAATAAATAAAATCTTTAAAATAAACCACGTATTTCATCTGAAAACTTCATCTCCTAGTGACAAACCTAAAACAACGTTAACCGTACGTACATCCCCTATAAACCATGCCCTGCCCTTCCTCAATCCACCCTTTGGGAGCATTCTTATCTTTAGAATGAGGCCTTCTACAGTAACCCTAAGTAATTATAATCCCCTAGAGACTGTTTGGAATAGCAGCCACTGACGGGAATTCATGGTGCCGGCACGGGGGGCAGCAGTGTGGGGCCTTACCCGTGACCCCCTGGGGACAGTTATTGCACACGACCTCCTCTGTCTCTGGCATGACAGAGCAGCTGAACCCGTTGTGGCAGGGACACGGCTTGCAGCTGCGGGGGTCGTGTGGGTCGTTGTAGAAACCGATGGGGCAGTCGGCGCACTCGATGTCAAGGTTTTCATCCCCTGAATAACAGTCTCCTGGGAGGCAGAGGAAGAAGGGAGGGCAGAGAAACGAGCAGGGTAAAACAATACACTTCCTGTAATATGGGTGATGCATGGGAGGCAGAGCTCTGGAACCAAAATCTTCCTTTCTGAAGCTTTCCCCGAAGTGCCTGAGCACCGGCATTCACCTTTGCCCCAGTACCAACTCTAAACCTGGCCATGACCCTGACTCTTATGCGGCTCCCCCATGCTCAGTAGACCTAGCTTCCTTTCCCACCCATAATGTAACACTTTCCTCCCCTACCCCATGGCCTGACACCATTTGTCCGCACATTCATTCAGGCCCTGACATTGCCTTTGATCTCTCCAAACAATTGAAACTTGACACCAACAACACCCCCAGCACTGAACCATGACAGCCGTCTCCTGTAACCTGGTACCTTTCCCACACCCTCGCGGCATGTTCCATAATGAAAAGGATTGAGTGTAAGAAAGCCCCATGTCCATCTTCTCTGACTCCAGCCCTACCTTCCTAATCCTTTCCCATCTCCGAAGTGAGTGCAGGCAGAGTCCTCCTTACACAGCTCTGTCTCTTGCACGGGAGACCCCAGTCACCTGACCGCCCCCGGCCACCCGGGCCAGGTGTCCTCTCACGCACCTGTGTCTGGATCGCAGGCTCCTCCCCCCTGGCAGTTACACGGGATACAGGTGCCAAAAGGTCCCAGTCTGGCAGAATCTCTTTTGTAGCCGGAAGCACAGTCCTGGCAGAACTGGCCCTTGTAGCCAACGGGACACACGCACTGTTCGACCCAGGGAGCTGGGGCTCCGGAGATGGGGCGGGCTGAAATCAGGGTCACGTTGTCGAGGTACCCAGTGCCTGCCACACGGAGATCGGGTTAGAAGGAGCAAGTGGTGAGGTCGAAAGATCTAAAGGCAGGCCGCTCTTTGGATTTTATTTTTCTTAACTCGCTAACAAAGACAGGTGGCGTTCACTCACTATGCCCTGGGTAGACGTACCGCCATCCGTCCTGACTGACGCACAGGCTGTGGTGTCAGGAAAGGCAGCGTTTAAATTTCGGCTCCACCCTGGCTAGCTGTGAGAATTGGGCAAGTCACACAACTTGCTACCATGGTGTTTTCCTCAAGTGTGGAAGAGAAGTAACAGTGGTAGGGACCTCCCACGTTGGTTGTGAAATGAAATGAGACAATGCATATATTATAATGTGCCTGGCTCGAAGTAAAGATTCAATAAAATTGTTAATAAACACCTTTTCTATATCCTGTTGGACTTGCTTCGTTAGTGATGTGGAAATTAGGCATGCCAGCGAGCGATGCTTCCTGTTCATATAAGTGCTAAAAAACTCAAGGAACTCACATTTACAGAATTCCAGTTGGGATTAGAGTCCCCCCCATGTGAAGTTCAATAAAAGGAGTTAAAAGAGTACAGGTAATGTCTGAATACGGTAGCACTGAGTATAATCCCCAAGGAGCAGCAACTCAAGGAATAGAGGGCTGAGTTGTAGATGCCATTTCCTAGCGAAGGGGACAAGCCCATTTGTTGTAGATTATCTTCTTCAAATAATCAGCTTTCATCTAAATCTGGAGACTCTTAAGCAAAGGAGCATTATCCACTCTTCATTGGTGTTAACTTCTTTTTAGAGGAACATTACTTTTAACAACTTCTAGACTATAAGAATTTAGACCTAATAGGAGACCCTCCATCAAAACCATCAAGTAGTTTACCTACTTGTTTGGAGACTGTCACCACCTCAGGAAGCTGAGACAAACTCAAACCTAAGAGAGAAATTCATTTCCCTTCGTCACTTACTGTATTCTCCATAAGTAGCTCGGATCCGCAGGGCTGTGAGGTTACGCAGTAACCTCCGATACTCGAAGTAACTGAGCTGGGGGCTCCAATTACTGCTTGGACGTTCATTTAATCTGAGGGATTTAAAGCCCAAAGCTTAAAAATACAACTCTTATCAAGTCTTATAATTTGTATACACGATATAAATTATGCCCAAAAAGGTGGGAACCGCTAAGCCCCTTCACGGCCCTGCCTAGAGGGGGATGAAGGATGGGTAGCTGCATCCTTGTAGGCTTGAACTTGGAGTTTGCTCTCTCTGCAGGGAGCATGAACCCCACAGGGAGTGATGGAGGGCATCCCAGTGCAAGAAGCCCAGCCCCAGGGGTCATGGCATCCAGTGCTGGCCTGAGTCCTCAGAGACTACTTTCTATTCCTGGCCACACAAAACTTAGTATCAGGAACATTGCTGAGTTCAAGAAGCTCTGACCCTCAAGAGAGCTACCATTAATTTTTGGTTTTGTTGTTTAAACGGTTTGTTAACTGAGCACATTTCACTTACTCTTTTCAAAAGTCAGCTTTCACGTTCTACATTGGACACGTCCAATACTTCTTCATTTAGCATGATGATATCTCACAGCATCATATCATCTTCCCCTGCACTGGTCTTTCAAATGTTGTTTTTGTTTTTTACTGGAATCCTTCCAGGAACAACCCAACTTCTTTTCTTTAGTTCACTGACCTCACTTCTCACTGTATTCTTCTCCCCCACTCCACACTTCGCTCATGCTTAACTACTTAGAATTTCCTAATGCACAAAACGTCCTCAAGCATGATTATTTCCCCTGCCTTGCTCACCTTCCCCTCGCTCCCCTTTCTATCCTTAGAAAACTGTTCTTCCCTTGTCATGTTTTCTTGGGAAGCTCCCCTTGATCGCTCCAATGTGGGTTACTTGTGCTCCTCTGTGTGTTCCAAACACCTGTGCCCACCTTGCCTATCTTGTCACTCACAAGCCACACTGTACTGTTCTGTTTATCTTTTTCTCCCATTAGCCTGTCAAGGGCTTGAGGGCAGGAAGCACGTCCTGTTTCTGTACATAACACCATGTCTGGTACACGCAAGGTGCTCAGAAAAGCTTGTTAAAAGAATGAATGATCGAATGCATGAACAAAGGAAGGGGACTTCAGTCACCTGACCCACTTGTAGTCACTCTTTTTACCTGAACGTGTAAGTCTTGGTGATCCCACAAGGCAGCGTCTTGCCCAGAGGCATCAAGGGAGCTGTGACCCGTAGACCAGCGCCTTCCAGGATCACATCGTGGGCGGACGGGTGTCTGCCTCCCCTGTCCACACGGTAGTCAAAAGACAGGGTTTGCCCATAGCTCACCTGTTGATTCCCAAGAAATTTGGCTGTGAAACAGAATTTGAAAAGACTGAGATCAGTGTGAAACTGGAGAAGTAAACGAGCTAGCAAGTTTGCATTACTGTTGGTGATTTCTGTTGGAGTTCTGTGTCATCAGTGTGCCTCCAGGCCCCCAACCACCCTTCCAGAAGAAGCGGTTCATGGATGTGGCCATATTGCCCCTGGCTACAAAGGAGAGTTAGAGACTGACAAGTTAAAAGGGCCACGTTGTAAGACAATTCCATGTGTTAGATGATGCACAGCATGGCCCTGTGAATGCCTGGGACATAAAGGTCCCGGGTATGTTGGGAATAGTACCATTTGTTACATAATGCTTTATAGTTCACAGACTTCATTATGTTTGATGTTAATAATCCTTGGAGGATATATTATCCCCATTTAACAGCTGCGAGAACTGAAATTTGGAAAGGTTAAGAGGACAACTTACCTGAACACCACATAGTAGCTAATGAAATGAACTACTAATACATATGTTTTTAATGTACAAGTGGTTAAAACTGAGAAAACCTTATTTTCACTTTTCCATCTGCTTCTCAGTAGATCCACAGATGTGACCTCTGTCTTTATTTCTTGTCTTGATGGAAAACCTAGAAACTTCCCATTTGACGGAAGTAGGAACCTCAACCAGGGACCGTCTGCCTGGATACACAGTCCTGTTCTATTGTATCATGACTTTGTCAATAGGGCTGAAGCCCCAACTGTCTTCTGGAGATAACTGCTTTTCTGAACACCAGGTGATATGGTTTTCACATTTGCTGACTCCATTTATCTCTCCTGACTTCTAGGCTTACGGGTTGGCTTCTATAAGAAAAATACCGTACATACCAGGAGCGACAAAATAGATGGGGTCTGATCGTCGTGCTGAGCTGAACACGTCCCGATGATGCTGGGACCACTGGAGCTTTGCAGGAGACCCATTTCTTTGGATAGCCTTCCAGCCATCAACATCTGGAATGCAAATAAAACCACTCTGCATTTGGCAGACAAACCTCATCATCTATTGAGCTAAATAAGGCAAGACTTGATTGCCAAAAAGTCTTAGAGGTGAACAGCTAGTGGGGTTTCTTAATAGTTCCACATTCGTGTGCAGTCCTTAAAATGTCCTATGCCCCATTCCACTTGGGTCTCAACTTCACCTGCTCCCACCCCACAGCAGCTCTGACTTCTTTGAGTCTGATTCTCATAATAAGAGAGCATGTTTTCATCTGCCTGTAGAGTTCATACTTTTATTTTATTTACATAAACAGGGTCTGCCCTTTGTGAGTGGGGAGGGCCCAGTATGTTCCAACAGAAACTCAAAGTTGAAATCATGTCACTCTCCTAGATTTTTATAGGGTTTGGTAGCTTGATAACTAATTTCACATACATTAACTCATGTAATGTATGTGAAAACAGTATTTTTTAAAAAGATTTATTTATTTATTTCAGAGAGAGATTGAACACATGTGAGTGGGAGCAGGGGCAGAGGGCGAGAATCTTTCAAGCAGAGTTGTAGGGTCAATCCCACGACCCATGAGATCATGACCGGAGCTGAAACCAAGAGTCAGATGCTCAACTGACTGAACCACCCAGGCGCCCGTGAAAGCAGTATTATTAATGAGTGTGAATTCCAGGAAGACTCAATAACCCACCCCCCCCCCAATCCAAATGAAAGGCTCTTTTGTGGTTTTAAAATACATGGAGGTGGGAAGTGCAGGGAGATGAAAATCTGGTCTCTTTTTAGTTATTCTTTTAAGTTATTCATATACCGGTATGAGTCAGCTGTGCAGCTATGACTTTTTCAAGACATTAGGATCTGCCTTATTGCCCAGACAAAATAATGTCCTTTAAAGCCAGAAGAGAGTTGCTAAAGACTATGCAAAGGTCCCAAGCTGTGACGAGGAGGAGGTTGTCTATAAGCATAAAGCTCTATACAGTGTTAAAAACAAAATTCTAGAAACAGAACACTTTACCTTGATAGAAAGTAGAGGTGATTTTATGGACACTGTAGTCTCCAGAGCTGTGGCAGTTGGCTGAATGCCCATAGCAAAAACACGGGGTACAGCCCTCAGGGTTTCCCCCATCCAGGTGATAATAACCTGGTCGACACCTGTGGCAGCATTTTAGAGATCAGGACAATGTTAGAAGTTACTTCTTAGTTCATATAGAGAATATGATGACTGATCTTTTCTACTTTCTCTCCCGCCTGGCCCTATTAATTCCCAGAACTGGGAAATAGTAACTTACACATACCATCCCCACTCCCAGATGGGATGGATAGTCACAGCCCCCACTGAGAGAGCATGAATGTTCACTTTTCTGTCCCTGTGGTAGAGCACAATCACGCTGGACTTGGTGGCCTGGGAACTTAGTGATTTCCCCATCCCTGGTGAGGAACTGAATGGAGGTCACATGAGCGGGACAAGAAGGGTTGGGGCAGGGGGGATGTAGAGCTGGCCCTGTCTTAGAGCAAGTGTTTAATGGGGGCAAAGAGTGGGAGGTGGGGCCAAGAAAGGAAAGATAAATGTCCCGGCCCCAGCACCTGCTCAGCTGTCCTGGCCCGCACAAGAACACTAATTGCTGCCCACCATCCCTGCCCCTTATATCCCTGCTCTGTCCACAGGGAAAGGGGCAGGTGGGGATATGACAAAGAAGGATGGCTGGAGGCTCCCTACAAAAGCAAAATGTAGGCTGGCGTCCCACCTGCCAGTGGCTTGTCTGAGGACCACAGCTACCAGGCAAGTCGCAGATGTTGGGGCCACAGAGAAGAAGGAAAAGCTGGGGAGGACTTGTTTTTCTCCGTTCAAGTTAATTACATCCTTCTTCATGAAATAATAAAAGTTTCAATGATCATTTATTTAGCACTGATGCTATGGCAGGCACTTTGTGTATGTTCTCCAATTTAATCCTTGGTACAACCCTATGAGATAGGAGTTGTCATTTCCAATTTCTATTTATTTATTTATTTATTTAAGAGAATGAGAGAGCGAGCATGAGCAGGGGCAGGGGCAGAAGGAAAGGGAGAATCTTAAGCAGGTTCATGCCCAGCACGGAGCCTGATGAGGGGCTCGATCTCATGACCATGAGATCATGACCTGAGCCGAAATCAAGAGTTGGATGCTTAACCAACTGAGCCACCCAGGCCAGAGAGGTTAAGAAACTTGTTTGAGGTCATAGAGCTGGTAAGTGACTGAGAAAAGATTTTCAAACCGGGTCCATCTGCCTCTAAGTCATGTGGTCTAATCCACTGCCCCCTATGAGGGGAGTCTGTATATTGTGCAAAACTATAGAAAAGCAGGGTAACTGTGAACAGTAAATGCTTCAGAGAACAGCTGTACATAAATAAGCATTGTTTTTTTTCTCTACAGAGCAAGGGCTTAAAAAAAAATCATTGTAGTTTCTTTGGTGGAAACCTGCAGATTAAAAGGGATTAAAAAGCAAGGAAGGAAGAGGGGGAGGGGCACAGAAAGCGAGGGGAGGGAATGAAAAAAGAAGGGAAGGGAGGAACTGAAGGAAATCAGGCAAAACAATGACAGTGATGAGGGATGAAACCAGGTGATAAATTATGAAGAAAAGTAAGGAAGTGATCACACGGAGGTCAGAACAGTGCCACTTCTCGAAAGGAGGGGGTTGTTGCATTGGGATGGCACACTTTTAGTGAAGGTCTACGTCTTAGAAGGGGTGGTGCCGACATTTGTTTCATGTAGTTTTCTGTTTCTGTGTGACACTCCGAAATGAAACACCTTTTCAAAAAGTGACTCCTCTTTTAACACGTAAGCTGTGGTCCCCTCCCTGCGCTGCAGCAGTGAAGAACCCCCTGGAAACACAAGCTGGGAATGCATCTGGTATTTTCTCTGCCCAGGTACAAGTGATTGTCAGGATGCCAAAGGACTGCTTTCTTACTTTTTTTTTTTTTTTAAAGATTTTATTTATTTATTTGAGAGAGAGAATGAGATAGAGAGAGAGAGCATTAAAAGGGGGAGGGTCAGAGGGAGAAGCAGACTCCCCGCCGAGCAGGGAGCCCGATGCGGGACTCGATCCAGGGACTCCAGGATCATGACCTGAGCTGAAGGCAGCCGCCCAACCGACTGAGCCACCCAGGCGCCCCCTGCTTTCTTACTTTTAAGGAAACGAGGAGAATGCCTTTACCTCTGCGCCCAGCCTCCCGGCTATTGTAGGGGAGGGAAGCGTTTTAAGTCTGAGCAATTTGTCCTTAAGGACTGTCCGCAAGCAGCAAGGGAGGGTGGATCGCTGTTTCCTGTGCCACCTGCCGCGACATGGCCCGGGGCCCAAAGGGCTCTTACCTCTCCTCCCGGCTCATGTGTGTGCATGCAAGCACCAGCCCATCCCTGGGCGTTTCCTTTGCTGCACATGATGGTTATATATGGCCATATTTCCTCTTACTAGCATTTTCGCAACATGCTTAATTAGGCCAGGCCTTTTCTGGGACCAAGCTGAGTCAGGTGACCGCATCGTTGCATGCCACCTTGTATGGGAGCGCCTGGGATTCAGAGTCAGCTGGCAAGGGGACTCCCTGGGGCCCTGGACCCTGCAAAAGGATGGGGTCCAGGGAGATTTGGGGGGCTCAGCTGTATTTTTTTTTAAAAGCTAGGATTTTGAGGCCAGCGGGCAGGATAGAGATCGTCTCTATTTGTTACGTGTCCCTTTTCCACAACTGCACTCAGAGGATGAATTCTCATGCTAGCTGCCAAAAGGCTCTCCCTGCTGTGTCCGCAGGGCCACGGTTCACACAGACCTGTCACAGCGCTCTCCGGTGACAGCTGGCTTGCAGACACAGTGGCCCTCATCACAGGGCCCCAAGATACCAGCTGGGTCACAGTCACACGTGGAGTCTCTAGGAAAGAAGACAAAGAAAAGTAGAGATGTGTCTCCAAATGCTTCCCGGCTATCCACATAAAGATCAAGTGCTTCTAAGTAAATGTCACCAACTTGAGTAAATCCTTCATCTTCACTGAGGCCCCTCTCGGCTCCCCTTGTCCACACTCATCTCTCCCAGGCCCTTTAAGGACTCGGTTGTCTAGGCTCACGCTACTCTGAGGGTGACAGCTGGTCCATGAACTGCTTGCTACCCACCCTCAAGGAGAAGAGGGGTTGGCGCCAGAGTGTGAGCCAAATCCATCACTAAACAGTTCAGTTTGGTTTGGTTTTAGTTTGGTTGACTGTTTGGTTCAGTTGCTTTTTTTTTAATTTATCATTTGCTTCTCTATTGTTTAATTCAGTGATGACTGCTTTCATTGTGATGGATTCCATCTACTTGCTATTTTCGTTTATTTAGTTCTTTCTTTTTGCAACACTTCTATCAAGACACAATTCAGGGGTGCCTGGGTGGCTTAGTCAGTTAAGTGTCTGCTTTCAGCTCAGGTCACTATCCTGGGGTCCTAGGATTGAGTCCCGCATTGGGCTCCCCGCTCAGCAGGGAGTCTGCTTCTCCCTCTCCCTCTACCCCTCCCCACTCCTCATGCTCTCTCTCTTAAATAAATAAATCAAATCTTTAAAAAAAAATAAAAAATTTTAAAAAGACACAATTCACCCATTTAAAATGTACAATTTGCTGGCTTTTAGTAGATTCTCAGAGTAGTAGAATTTAGTAGAGTTTAGTAGATTCTCAACCATCCCAATCAATTGTAGACCATTTTCATCAGTCCAAAAAGAAACCCTGTGCCCCTAGCGATCACCCTCCCTTTCTCCCCCTAGCCCTAGGCAACCACTAATGTACTTGCTGTGTCTACAGATCTGCCTATTCGGAACATTTTCTGTAAATGGAATTGTACAATCTGTGGCCTTTTGTGTTTGGCTTCTTTCACAATGTTTTCAAGGTTCATCCAATGTTATACTTCATCCATGTATCAGTAATTCATTTTCTTATGGTTGAATAAAATTCCATCATATGGATAGACTACATTTTGCTTATCCATTCAACAGCTGATAGACATTTGAGTTGTTTCCACTTTTTTAGCTACTATGGATAATGCTGCTAGGAGCATACGTTTCTACGCAGATATGTATGTTTTCATATTTCTTGAGTGTATTCCTAGGAGAGGAATTGCTGAGTTTGGCTGATTTTTTTTTTTTTTTTTTTTTGGTTGCAAGACTTTCTCAGTGTTTCCATTATTTAGTTTTGGCACAATCTCTTAGTGCTCTGGCTACTGACTAGTATCACTCAGATGGGCACACAGTCATAGGCATCTATCTCATGGGTCTAAAACCAAATCTGTCTTTTCCCTACTGTTTGCCCCTCCTTTGACTGCCCTTTGACCCCATCCAAATCCTACCCAAACCGGGATGGGCTCCTCCTCCCCCTCACATTTCTCATCCAGTCAGAGTCCCAAGCTGTCAGGCTCCCTGAAGATCCCTTTCCCAGTCCTCCTCTTTCACTTGTGAGGCTCTCCTCCTGTCCTAGCCCCTCCACACCACTTATCTGGACCCTTTGACAAACATTAGGCACCATCTACTGGTTGCTAAGCATTGAGGACGCTAAGAAATAGGATCCTGGTCTCTAGGAGTCTCCAGGCAGGGCAGAAACATGAACAATGATGGCAGCGAAGCCTAAGGCCAGCTGGAACCGGGTGGGGGGCCCCTTCTGTGTGCCTCTCCCCACTCTGGGCACTGGGGATGCAGTATGAACAAGACAAAGCCAACACAGGGCTTTCGTTCTGGTGGGAGAGACAGACAAACAAGAGATGTGAAGTAACATCAGTCAGAACTTGGAGGGGTGGGCACTGGTCAGGCAAGGCCTCTGTGAGGAGTGGATGAGGTGGGGATGGAGCCCGTGAAGCTCTCTGTGGCCCCGTAGGAACCAGGAGTGCTCTAGGCCAGGGCCAAGGTCCCTTGGCTTGGCTCCTTTGAAGAAGGGAAGGCAGGCTGGTGGGACTGAGTGCAGGGGGCCAGGGGGAGAAAGAAAAGCAGTGGGAGTCCACTGCTGGGGGTGCAGAGGGGGTGGAGGATCTTGCAGAGCCCTGCTGGCCTACAAAAGAAGTCTCCATCTCATTCTGAGAGGACAGGGAGCTACTGGAGGGTGGCAAGCAGAGAAGTGATATGATCTACTTCATGCTTTAGAAGCATTTCCAAAGGCAGACCCGGCCGAAGGAAGGGTCTCTGAAGACAGTCTAAAAGGGGACAGGGAAGCCTGGAAGAGAACAATCTGTGCAGAGTCCCAAGGGTGAGAGAACTTGGGACAGTGGTAGCCAGGCCGGCGCCAACATGGAGGGCAAGGGGCTGGAAAAGGGGGCACTGGGAAGTGATCCTCTGCGGGCACCTTCTAGCTAACGCCTTTCCTGCCGAGCTCCCTTTCCCCTGAGCCATGCCAGTACCTGCCAGCTCTGCATCCCTTTGATTGCTTATGTGATTTATAATGTATGCTCCATCTTCTTCCAGGAAAGAATTTTTTTTTTTTTTTTTGAGAGAGCACGCACACGAGCAAGGGGAGGGGCAGAAGGAGAGGGAGAGACAGAATCTCAAGCAGACTCTACACCCAGCTCAAGCCCAACACAGTGCTCAATCTCACAACCCTGAGATCATGACCTGAGCCGAAATCAAGAGTGGGACACTTAACCGTAAGAGTGGGGCACTTAACTGACTGAGCCACCCAGGTGCCACTCTTCTGGGAAAGAATATGACGTGGGATAGAGAATGCTTCAAACTAAAAGGTAATAAAACTGTGCAGAAAAGTTTTTCTAGTCCAAATTCATTTGGGTCGAAATGGGTCCCAGGTAAGAATCTGGAGGGCGCTTTACCTCCATCCTCGTTCATCTAAAGCAGGGCAATCATCTGGGTGAAGAACGTAGGTTTCTGGGCCTGAATATTAGGTCCACCCCCACCAGTAATATTGGGTAAACTTAACCCCTCGGGGTTTACATTTCTTATCTTCCACATGAGTGTGACGCTAATCCTAACTTCTGAGGCTTACTGTAAGGATTAAATGGCATAACCCACGGGAAGTCCTCAAACAGCACTTGGCACACAGTTGGTGCTCAGTAATGGAAGTGGCCATGGATGTTAATGTCATTGTCATCCCTCATGGCAGAAGCTGCAGTGGGGGGTGCAGGTGCTTACAGTAGCCTTTGGTCTCGGGTGCACCCGGCGTCACTGAGCATGTGGAAGCCTGGCAGACATCGGTCACACCTGTCTCCTGTCACACCTGGCTTGCAGCTGCACCGTCCAGAGTTGTCACATCCAGCGCTAAGAGAACCTGTAACACACGAGGTGGGGAGAAGGAAAGAAGAAAAGGAAGTATTTAGTTTATAGGGCATTAGGAAACAACTGCAACCCCATGAGAGCTCACAGCCAGGCGCGGCTTCTTCCAGCAAAGAAATGGAAGTTACTCCTGGAAGCATTTGTACTTCTCTATCGAACATTAAGTAGTGTGTCAGCCACTGCTTTTTAAAAGAAGGTTGTTGAATCCTTTTTTTTTTTTTTCTTTTTCTTTTCTGTTGTTGAATCCTTTGAGATCTCAAGAAGACGGACAGTTTGGGAATGAGCGCATCAGCCTCCTCAAAGACAGTATGAGAAAGCAAGCAACATTTTCTCTTATTTCTGGCAGGCAAAAGCCATCTTTTAAGGGTCAGTGTGATTTTATTCATTTTTTTTTTTTTTTGAGTATGAAAAGGCCTCCTAACCAGAAATATCTCTACCTACCTGGAGTGGTGGACATTCTCGTCCTTGGGGCATCACCCCTTCCCTGTGCATCTCACCTGGTTTAGTGCACCGAGCACTTGTCCTGTGATTGATTCTGTATAGACATGCTCTTACTTGTTAGTGGGCCCTCTTGGATTGCGAGTTGATGAGAGACAAGAAGTGCTCAGGGTAGCAAATGCACCCCTCCAGAACCCAGCCTCTTCATCTGACTGCCTCGCCCTCCCCCACCCCAGTTCAGGTCTGTTCTCTCTCCCTGGACCCTGCCTCCCACTCTCTTCCCTGCCTCCATCCTCACCTCCCTTCCCTCCTTTCATGCTGCTTTAACAATGGAATTCAGATCACATTACTCAGCTGTTTCGTTCTCTGGTGGCTCCCCACTATAAGCAGAAGAAAATGCAAACTCTGTATCGTGGCCCACAGGACTCGACCTCTCCCAGCACATCGCCTACTCTCCTTCACTCCATTCCAGCTCCCAGCTCCCCCAGCCTGTGTGTAAAATGTGCCAAATGGCTTCTCTCCTCTGGGTATCTGCCCTTGCTGCTCCCCCAGCTTGGAAGGCCCCTTCCCCAGAACTTCCCCCTAATTGGCCCATCCTCAGCTGTCAGGTCCTGATTTAATATTACTTCCCTAGGGAAATCTCCTCTGACTCCCAAATCCCAAATAGCCATCTTGCAGTCCTGCTTACTCAGGATGACCTCAGCTTGTGTTCCTTGCTCTGTCCCCAGGGCCCCAGTGCAGAATCCAACCCGAAGAGGATGCCCAGAAATCTGTTGGATGAAGGCACGTATGCCAAGAAAGAGGTTAGGGTTGTTGGGACAGAGTCAGAGGAGGACCAAAAATGAGCAGGAAGGTGGTGAGAGGTGGACCTCACCTACTTTGCAACCTCCCTGTGCTGGCAGAATTATCAAAGAATCCACGTATCTCAACGAACCATGATAACCAGGCCACCCATAATCGATAAAGCCAACAGAACACTAACCAGTTGCTCCTTTCTTTGTAATCAGTTTTTCTGTAAGTTTTTGATTCACTAGTAGATACAATTCCAATCAATGAAGATTTTGGCTCTGTGCCGATATAATGGCTTTTTGCCACATGTGGAACCTGAAATTAGCCACATTCACAGAGTCAGTGAAAGATGCCATGTCAACTTTGCAAGGCTTGAAGGGGCCCTCAGTGATAATGTTATAAACTACATTTTTTGAGCACCTACCACATGTGAGACACTGGGTTCGGCGCTTTATATATGTTAGGAAATGCTATCTCCTAGTGAAATAAGAGCTGACAGAAGAATAACAGATCCATTTGTGGGTAACAGGGAAGTATCAGAGGCTCAGGAACTACAGACCCACAGTTCAGAAAGGCATCTCTAAGGCCATCTGCAGGATGCCTCAGGGAAGGGAACACCATTCCTCGGAAAGACATCCTCCTGTGACAGGATGCCCTGGATTGGAGGAGTCTGGGTGAGAAGAGGAGGAGGGAATCGCTAAGAGAGCCACGTGGATGCAGAAGGAACAGACTTCCCCTCTTCAGAAATAGACGATGAGGGGGTGGGGATCACATGATGACACCAAGGTCCCAACTTGCGCCACTAGAAGCAATGGGAAGCTATTTACCAAAGAGAATGGGAAAGAAGGAGCAAGATCTCAGGTTGAAGCATCAAGAGAAGATCATGAGTTTAGTTTTGGACATTGTGAACTTGACTTTCCAGTGGCATATTAAGGTGGAAATGTTCACCTGGAGCTCAAGAAAGAGGCTGGGGGTGAGGATCTAGGAGCCTTTAGCACACAGGCTGAGTAGGAAAGCAGAGCAGGTGTAAGATCGCTCTGGGGGCAGATAGAACGAGGAGGGGAGGAGCCTCAGACACAAATGGAACCCCATTAATTAGGGGGCCTTTCATAATCAAAGCAGAAAGAAGTCTCAGGACACTGGAAGCCAAGGGAGCAGAGTTCTGAGGGTCAAGAGAGCAGGAGGGTGGGAGTTTCAGGACCTAAGGCAAGAGAATATTTGACAAGATGAGCATGAAGAGAGGCTTCCTGGGCTGCCAAGCACAGACCTCCACGCTCCTGACCTATAAGCAGGCAGCCAACAGAGCTAAGAAGGAAAATTTCTGAATTATGCTCTGATAAATAACATTCAACAGACGATATCTCTCTTTAATACAATCCACTTGTTTTGTTTTTTTTTTTCTTTAACACAAATGGGTGTCAATCTGGGACTCAGAAATCCGTTTTTTCCCCATTCCAATTAATGGAAATTATGCTTTCAATCCAAGAAAATTCTCCCTACAGTTTTTCAGAAATGAATTCTTCTTAGAAAATGGAAAAGATTGTACTTGGCTTTTGGGTTTGGCCCACATAGACCAAAATGGTTACCCTGCAAAACACCCTTCTGAAAGAAATCAATAATCATCTCATGAAAATGGGCATTCTGTGTTGAGAAAAGTTTGGGAAATAGTGCTCACTGATCCCTCAGAGACTTATAATATAATAATACCTTCAGCAGGCATGGACCTTGTTTAAATTTTAATGCCAGTATTTCTAAACATTCTTTGACATTCTTACAGGCCACATCTATGATTATCTTGAGGAACGTTGTATTTTACAGGACATTATCTAGAGAATCCTGCTCTAAAAGCTGGAGGGTCAAAGAGCCCAGACTTTGAAATCCAACAAATCTCCCTTCAAAACCAGCTCTGCCACTTAGCTGTGTGTCCTTGGGCAAACGGCTTACTCATCAGTTCTTTTAAGGGAGGGTAACCACCTATGCCTTGTGGAGCTATTGCAAGACTTTGGACTAAAATATATAAAGTGCCTCATTCAGTGTCTCACACGTCACGGGCGTTCAAAGAATGTAGTTGGCACTGCTCCCTCCGGCCTCCTTCAAACCTTGCAGAGTGAACATGGAGACATGCACAGGTCCTTACGGTGAGCATGACCACTTTATGTCACATTCCAAAACTTCCAAACTAATAGCACTGGGTTTTCAAACTCTCTTATGAAAATAAAAACACCTGTCCCAACTCCTCCTTCGTGAGCTGCTCTTAGGGATTGTGAACAAGTGGGCTGAAAAAACAGAAAACAGCTTCCTGTTTCAGTTTTGTGTCCCAATAAGCTCTTTTAAGGCTTCTATAGATACGGTCTATGTGCATCTGAGGGCTCAGAAAAGTATGCTAAAATGAGTACTATTTACAAATTAGGGGCACCTGGGTGGCTCAGTCGGTTAAGTGTGCAAGACTCTTAGTTTCAGCTCAGGTCATAATTGCAGGGTTGTGAGATGGAGCCCCGTGTCGGGCTCTGCACTTGGCGCAGAGTCTGCTTGTCTCTCTCCTTCCTCCTCTGCCCCTCCCCCTCCTCACACTCTTTCTCTCTCTCTCTCAAATAAATAAATAAAACCTTTAAAAAAATTAAAATAAAATAAATAAAAATTAAAAAGAGGGTATGTCCTTTTGGGAACCCTTTAAATATATATCTACACTTGTATTTTAAAGTAACATTATTATATTTTTATATTATATAATATAAATATATAATTATATTTAATAATGATAAATTATTATTTAAGATTGTTTTAAATAATTACCCAAATGTTATAGTCTGAGTAATTCAGGGTCATAGATATGTAAAAAATAATAATAAAATTAAGAGAAGAAGTCCAATATCACTGATGTCCATACAGGTCTCAAGAATGTAGATGTCCTGGGAGGAAAACCACACAAATACACAGAGTGAATTTCAAAATATTTGCAAAAGGTTCTCAGGATTTACACATGTGCTTACAAGAGTTGAAGATAGCCGTGTGGCTGAACCCACAAAGTCATCCCTTAAAAATAAGCCTCGCTGCTATATCTATGAGAAATCGATGTGAAATCCAAAATCTGTGACCACTTTGGGGATTATTAATGCTGTTGGCTTCATTCACCATACATGGACTGACTGCAGTTTTTGGTAAGATGTGTTCTTCGGCATTTGAGATTGCATATACAACAAATTCCCTTGAAAGTGACAAATCTCTCCCGGCTGATTGGGAGACTAAGAAGTCACACAGGGATTAAGCTTGCGTCACCGGGCTAGTAATCTGGGCAGCCACCATGTAGTGGGAGATGGCACAGGGTGGGAACGGTCTCTGTCACTGACATGCCACTCAGCCTGGCAGCTCAGGCTCGGGAGCTTCACTTCTTCGTCTCTAGAATGGTGGGTGGAGCGTGTTAACACATACAGGTTGTCAAGTTGTTACGAGTACTGAAGAAGGCATAGTATATGGAAATATTCTGGAAAAAACAGAATGCATTAGCCAGATCTTAGGAAATAATATCCATGAAGTTTCTCCTGGACATCTAACTGTCTGCTGTTGGGGATAAAAGGATACCATTCGGATACTTTTTACTTTCAGGTGGAAGGAGTAAGAGGGAACAGTCCTCCACCAGAGCCCTGGATTACAACTTTAGCCCTTGCAATGGCTTGTTGTGAAGACTAGAGGCCATTTATCCACTCCTCCAGGGCTCCGTTTCCCCACTCTTTAAAAAATACTGAAAAATTCACTGCCAATTTCTGGATATTAATAAAAAAATAAAACGTTAATAAATAGTCTTAGACCAAAGATATGGCCTCTACAGCTTCCTTCTAAACAGGAATGTGATTTTTTAAAAAGCCAATGTTCCAGGAAATTGCGACACCGATCTCTGTCCTAATAATAAAAACTCCATCAACTCCAGTTTACTGAGTTGTCTACCATGTGCTTAACAAACCTCATGTGATGCTCACAGGCTCTTGTGATACAAAGAGCATGGGGTTGGGGACCCTTTTACCGATGGGGACACTGGGGCAGCAAGAGGAAAAGGGACACGCCCAGAGCGACACAGTGGAAGTGCCCAGGCTGTCTGGCTCCCAAACCCACCACTGGTCTCTACGTTATGATCTTGGACATCAGCGAACACCTGGGGCTGGCACCCTCTCTGCCACTGCGCTCTACAACCATCGGCGGCTTCCTTCATCTCCCTCCCCCGGCCCCTGCTACCTCATTTGTACAATGGAAGTAATAATAGCACCTGCTTCATATGGTGACTTGTGAAGGTTCCTTCCCGGGTGAAGGCATCTAGAAAAGCGCCCGGCACAGAGTAAGCGAGTAATGCATGTTAGCTATCATTTCATAAGCTAGAAATCATTTTTGGGCTCCACCACTTCCTACCAAGCTGTTCACACTGAGCCTGGGATGTCTATGGCCCGAAGGAAAAGAAAAAGCCAGGCTCGTGGATGCTGGGCGAGCAACGGACTACGCAATGAAGAAGAAGAGACGGTGTGGCAAATCCTTCATCACCATCTCTCTGCTAAGCAGCAGGCTCCTTGTCTACTCTAAGACTAATAACCTTGTCTTCGGGCCAGGCTTTCCAGCTAAGCCAATTAAATTTCTAATTACATTCTCACTGATCATTTTGCTGGGATGACCCACTCCAGTGACTCACAGTGCAGCCGCATAACCTAAAGGGATGTGGGCTCTTCAGGAGGATTGAAAGCCCACTAAAATGGAGTCATTTTCCTTTTAATTTTTCTTTATGAAGTTCTTTGATTCACAGGAACAGCTGCTAAATCCAAAAGATTCTGGATGCTGACTCCATGCCCCAAAGCTGAGCAAATCCGACTCAAACCACACCGTAACAGCAACTGGAGAATTTGGAAGTGCTTGCTGGGATTTGGGTCTCTATCACCATGGGGTCATCCCCAGTTTTCTATAAGGCTCTCCAACACCCTCTCCCAGCAGCTCATGGCTGGACCAAACCTGACCATTTTTAGATTCTTTCAGCTGCTGCTGTATATTCATTCCACAGAGCTACACTGAGTCATTGCCACGCACTCTGGCTATACTCTTTAAGTGGATTAATATTTATCATATTACACTATTAAACGCTTTCTAACAAAGAGGAGAAACACACTGCCAAGAAAGAGAATACACAAATAACATAGTTTAAAAAAAAAAAACTCAACTTCTCTAACAACTACTTGTTTCTCCCTCTCTATATGTACTTTTTTTTTTTTAAAGATTTTATTTATTTGACAGAGAGAGAGAGAGAGAGCACAAGTAGGCAGAGAGGCAGGCAGAGGGAGAGGGAGAAACAGGCTCTCCACCGAGCAGGGAGCCCGAAACAGGACTCGATCCCAGGACCCTGGGATCACGTCCCGAGCCGAAGGCAGCTGCTTAACCGACTGAGCCACCCAGGCGCCCTTAATATGTACTAACTTGTCTTTGCTGTCCATGATGAATAGAGCACAAAGTGTGCATCTGTGTGTGCAAGAATTACCCACAGTTGTGTGAACATAGCACTGGGTGACATATTTAAAAAACAAAACCAAAGTACAACCAAAAAAGAGCCCTACTATCAACCAATCCTCCTGTAGGTGCTTCCTATTTATTGATTCTATTTTCTCCTGTTAACAACCGTGTTTGTGAAAGACTTAAATCTACCTATTAATTGGGCTGTCTCTTGGACCAGTACCACTTTCTATTGCTAGCACCTACCATAGCCCCAGAAACAGATCTTTCTATCCCTTATTTTTTGAGAGGTTGGTCAAAGGCATAGTTGTGGATACGGGGAACTATCACCAGAAGCATAGAAGCTTCCTTTGTCCCTAGGTCAAACTGTCATCTGCCGGGAAACTTAATCATGTTCCTCTTGCGACTAGAATTCAAGCCAACGTGTCCTAAAGACTCCAGCTGGTTCCTACAACCCAGACTTAAGAAAAGCAGGTTTCCTTTCAGCTTGAAATTGGTAAGACGCTCCACCAACAGTGTCTAGTAGATTCCCAGTTGTTCTAGATGTTGAACACCACTCTCTTGGCCTGCTGGCTCCTCCCTTCCCCCCTTCCCCCCTCCCCCCTCCCTCTCCCTCTTTCCTTGCCCTTTTTCCCAACTACTTTTTTTTTAGTATAGCTGACACACAGTCTTACGTTAGTTGCAGGCGTATAACACGATTCAACATCTCTATAGGTTATGCTGTGCGCCCCGCAGCTGTAGCTCCCATCTCGCACCCTAGGCCGCTATCACAATATCACGGACTACATTCCCCATGCCGTACCTTCCATCCCCGCGATTCCCTCACTCGTCACTGGAAGCCTGTATCTCCCACTCCTCTTCGCCCATGTCACCCATCCCCCCACCCCCGCCCTCCCAGCCAGGGTCAGTTTGTTCTCTGTATTTATAGGTCTGCTTCTGCGTTTTTTAAAAGGTTTATTTATTTATTTAAGTCATCTCCACACCCAACATGGGGCTCGAACTCATGACCCCGCGATCAAGAGCCACACGCTCTTCTGACTGAGTCCGCCAGGCTCCCCTGATTCTGCTCTTCGTATGTTTATTCATTTGTGGGGTTTTGTTGCTGTCGTCGTTCACTTACACATGAAATGATACGGGATTTGTCTTTCTCGGTCTGACTTATTCCACTTAGCGTACTACCCTCTTGGCGCAGCGCGTCGTCCCACACTTACCTTTGGTGTGACAGCTGCAGGGCAAGCAGCGGTCCCTCTCCCTCTGTCGGTAGAACCCGTGCTGGCACCGCTCACAGTGAGGGCCATCCGTGTGGTCATTGCAGTTGAGACAGCGGAATCCGATCCCTGTCTGTCTGTGAAGCTCGGGATCAAAGACGCACTGCCTGGACTTCCCGTTGCAATCACACACTGGGGGAGGGGGAGAGCGACATCGCTGGTAAAAAGCTCAGAGACAATATTACTGTTATTAATAGAAACTATGCATGGGGTACCAAATATTCATGCCAACGACTTGGAGTTAGGTAAGGATGAAATGGGATGCGGACCCTGAGAGTCCCTGTCCCATCTAAAGGAAGTGGAAGCTCCGATGGGGCGGGGGGGTCGGGGGTGCTGTCGGAGAGAACATGAGCTCAGAGTGGCCCAACAGTCCCATTCCTCAAGAGACACCAACAATCCCACACGATGTATTTTTATGTAAAAATTCTCGATTTACATATTTGCAAGGAGTTCATTTTTAAAACCCTGTGCAACCCCCTAGAACAAGTCTACAGGCTAAAGAAGACCTGAGGACCACCAGCATGTGCGCACAACTGTCTAACAGCTGATGGTGTCATCTGTCCCTCCAGTGATGGTCAAGGCTGAGGAGCTAATATGAGTGTCTGGACAGGTATCTCTCTCCACCCCTCACTGTGCCTTGGGTGGCCCTCCCAAAGCCAGGTGTCAAAAAGAATCATAGCCCCATGAAGAATACATTTTCCCAAGTGTCCAGGAAAGTTCACCCCGTTGATGTTCCGGAGACACTCCTGGAGTGACATCTCCATGGGGGACCTAAAAGCCAGTGAGGTAACATGTGGAAATACTCAGCGTCATTCCTGGTGCAGGGCAGACCCTCAAAAAATGTTTCAGTCACAGCTGAGAAGAGAAAGATGATAAACCTTGAGGTTAAAAGAATCAGATCCAATAAATACCAGTTCTACTATTTTCTTGGGCAAATCCCTTCAACTCTCTGAATCTCTTTTCTTTTCTCTTATAAATGTGGAAGGCATTCCCTGCCTCCCTGGATTGTTGAGAGGATCTCACTGAGAAAAGAACATCCAGTCCTTCACATCTGCTACTTCACTCACACAAGACAGGGAGACAGGCACTGCCTCAGAGGAGAAAAATGCCGTTCAGAAAGGTTAAGTAACTTGACCCAGTGGAGAGCTGGGGTTTGAACCTGTGGCTGATGCCAAAACCCACTTTCTTTCCACCAGGCACACTGTCTTCATTGGCCATGTGGCCTCAAGGACAGTCTGTTTCTAGAACTGCCTAGGGCCACAATTCACGCAGCGCACTGACAGAAAGAGTCGACAAATGGGCCAACATCGCACACCGAGCCCCTGTCCCGTGCGGGCCGTGTCAGGCTCTGGAGGCGCAAAGATGATGAAGAAAACCCATGAGCTTCCTACACGACTTCCTTACCACACACGCTTCCTACAACTCGCTCTCTAATCTGGGGAAAGTGAACTAGCATCTCCCCAGAGCCCACCCCATTTCTAGCAGTTCACATGCCTCAGCTCGGTTACTTCTCACAATAACACTTCAACATGGGCTTTATTGTCCCCATTGACTGGATGAAGAAACTAATCCTCAGAGAGCATGGATATGTTGCTTCAAGTCACACGGCTAAATGGCAACCATATCATTTGCTCCTAGGTCTGTCCAACCACAAAGCCCTCCCCTTCCCATTTTAGCCCTGCGTCTCAAGAATCTGGTTACCACTGGGCATGGAGGCATTCCTTCTAGATATCCCTCACACAGGCTTCTCAGGCCCTACTCAAATCCCTCCACTGACAGCACTGGTTATTATAAATTATTTTTTTTATAAATTATAATTTTTTTGGAATTTTAAATCTGCCTCCCTCCCTGTAATTTTTACTATGTGTTCTTGTTCTTCCCTGGAAAACACACACACACACACACACAGACACACACACACACACCTACTCTCTTCTCCATTTACTTATTCTATTTCAGATACTGTCTTACAAGCACGAGAGTAGCCGAACCTTTGAACTGTCTGAAGACAGTGACAGCATTTTCCTCTTCAGCCTTCTCTCCTTCTGGTTACACTGGAGACCTATCACCCCCAGGTCTTTCAACCACTTCCTGTGTCACGATTTCTAGATTCTTCTTGACTGTCCTCCAAGGAACATACTCTAATTTCCCATGTCTTTCTTGAAACGGCCAGACTTTATGACAGTACTCCAAGGGTGGTTTGAATAGCTCAGCTTGCAACACAACTGGATACTATAATTCCAGGGATGCAATTTAACATTTCATTAAACTTACAGCATACTAAGTTTGCACTCAATTCAGGCTTCCAGGTCTTTTTCGCTGAACTGGTGCCAAGCCAAATCTTTCCCAATGAATGCTTGTGTAACTAACTTTTTGGATCCCAAACAGATGTGCCACACAGCTGTCATGCGCTGTGAAATCACCGAGTACATCGTTAGGCACGTACAAGAGCTAAATCCAGCAGCCAACGACCCTTGAGAGGTTACCCAGCTGGATGGCACCGTGTGCCAGTGCCCTCTCCCGCTCTGGATGCCTTTTGAGGACAGTCTCCAAACAATCACGACATTTTCATTGTGCCTCTCTTCACCCTGAACAAACTCTTTGCTGAGTTTATAGTTTATAATAGTTAACTTGATAAGGATAGCTCATGAAATACTTATTCAGAGCAATATTTTAAAAATAGACAACCTGGTTATCATCTAGCTTTTAATACCTCCCTCCCCATCTGTCCTTTCTCCTTTCGGGCTCTACTCTGGGGGAAAAAACAAACAAACCACACCGGTGTTCCTCCTTTAAATCTGCAGCCTTCCATGGAGGGGCATGACACTTCCAGCCAGGGAGGTCAGCAGCTAGCAGCTCCACTCTGGAACTCGCCCACGGCTGAATCCCCCTCCTCTGCCACCTGAGTTTCTGTGAAAGCCCATGGTTGTGCTGACTGGAGAGAGGGACACCTAGGCCATGTGTCCGGGAGTGTATGGGCCTCCTGGGTCTGCATGATGTGAGCACTTCATGAGGACACTCCCCAGCCTTGCCTGCAGGACTTTGAGGTTTCCAAGCTGCACCGAGCTCAGCACTTAGCTGAACTGCACTTTGCTTAATATTGACTCTACGAGGGGTGCCTGGGTGGCTCAGTCGGTTAAGTGCAGAGCCTTCGGCTCAGGTCATGATCCCAGGGTCCTGGGATTGAGCCCTGAGTCGGGCTCCTTGCTAAGCAGGAGCCTGCTTCTCCCTCTGCCTCTCCCCCTGCTTGTGCTCTCTCTCTCTCTCTGTGTCAAATAATAAAATAAAATCTTAAAAAAATATATTTACTCTTCAGAACATTCACACCTGGAGGAGAAGGAGGAGAGCAAAGAGTTTGTTCCTTTTGCATGGGATGACCCCTTTTGTCACTGATGCATTTGAAACACGATCTTTCTCAAGTCATCTCCTGAATTTAGACTAACTACCCTAAAACTAATTATTACTCACGCTCATTGCTGGGGGGAAAAAAGAATCCTTTTATTTCAAATTCCAGAATATTCTTGCAATTGGCTCAATAAAATGGGCCTCATACTGCTTGAGCCTGGTCCTTTTTATACTGTGACTGATTTCTGCCTCGCCGCGGGCCCGGGCACCGTGTCTGCAGAAGGGTACTGCCATGCTGGGAGCGAGGATGCAGGGGGCAGTGCGGACTCTGCCAGAAGGGCTCTTGGGGAAGCAGCCCACCACAGCCACGTGGGGATGCTGCCCACTGTGGTCAGCACTTCCACGTAGATTTCCAAAGAAGACAGAAATTTGGCTTTGTGTATGACATCTACTGATTTTTTAAATGGGGGCAAAAATAATTTTTTTAAAATTTCTATTTGAAATAAAGCTGTGTCCAAGGGCAAATCTTTGCACTTGACTCTGCTCTTCTAACAGGCAGAAAACATGGTCATACTTTAGAAAAAGGAGAAATGGGGCCCTTGTCTAATGGCACAGTGGCTTGGTCATAGTGGGTATCTGATGTTTTTTGTTGTTGCTGGTTTTTTTTTTAATATTTTATTTATTTATTTGAGAGAGAGAAAGAGAGAGAGCACAAAGGGTGGGGAAGGGCAGAGGGAGAGGGAGAAGCAGGCTCCCCGATGAGCAGGTAGCCTGATGCGGGGCTCGATCCCAGGACCCCGGGATCATGACCTGAGCCGAAGGCAGGTGTTTAACCAACTGAGCCACCCAGGCACCCTATCTGGTATTTTTTTAATGAACAAATGAATGAATGTTCTCTTGAACTTCAGGAAATCCCTAGGTGTGTTTTGACCACTGAAAGGACTCCATGTGCCCCACATGTCTGGACCTGCCTTAAAAATACAAATACTAATATCTGGCAGTCTGTCTCTTCTCTATTCCTTGAAAGGATGATTTTCTCCACAGCAGCTCAGTCCAGAAAACAACCTTTCTTGGTAACTTGTAATACAATGCTTTATTTAGGTTAATAGACCTAAATATAAGCCTTGGCTACATTTTCAAACAGGAAGAAATTCTTAAAATGTTTATTATACTTTCCTTCTTTTATATTTAGCCTTGTTCAATTTCATGTCTAGAACTTCCTTTTCATTTTTATTTTATAATCTACTTGCTATCCTTCCAAATTTCATAAATAGGCTGTCTAGTTTCCATCAGGGAATCTTGACACAAAGACAAGTGATGGAAGTATAAAGACGGGAGTCTTGGACATTTCCTGGGTTGCCTGGGAAGCGTTTATCAAGGGTCCATTCACTCGACAAATACATATGGAGCATCTAGTATGTGCCAGGTGCTGTTCCAGGCACTGGGGATATAGCGGTAAACAAAACCAATTGCTGTCCCAGCCCTCATGGAGTTTTCACGTGAGCCAGGGGGAAAGAAAATAAACAAGATAAGTAATACAGAGAGAATATTGGGAGAGTGAGATTTGTTAAGGAGAAATACATAAAGCAGTGAAAGGAAATAGGAAGTATAAGGGGAGGGGGTAAGTGAGGAGGAAGGAAAGGTTGAAAGTGCCATAAGCTGGTTTACTATTTTTTTTAAGATTTTTTTTTTTTTAAGTAATCTCTACACCCAACATGGGGCTTGAACCCACAACCCCGAGATCAAGAGTCGCATGCTCTACCGACTGAGCCAGCCAGGTGCCCCTGGTTTACTATTTTATTTCACTTGTGATGCTGGTCTGTTCATGAGCTTTATCCATTTATCTACTAGATGTGATGTTTTTCTTATAAATTATGAATTATTTACCTAACAAATGTATCAAACTATTCCTCTCTCATTTTGTTACATATGTTCTTTACCCCTCCTACAAATCTCCTTTCTCTCCAAAGTACCTCACTGATAGATTTTGCTTTACCGAGTCTTACTCCTTTTTCCCCTTCCTTCTTCTGTCCTTGGTCACTTAGATGTACATTTATTTCATTCATTTAATAAATACCACTTCCCACCTGACAGGGAGGCTGCACTGGGCGCTTGGATCCCGGGACTTCATGAACCAGCATGATTTCAAAAAAGGGAGATGCCAATGTTTTATTTTGTCAAGAGATTAAATATGTATACATTTAATCAATATATTGCGCTTTCTCAAACACCCGTCACATTGTCCACTTTTCCTCATTTCACCATGGACAGGCATGGGTCTGGGGCCCAGAGTTCACTATCACTGCAGCGGAAAAAAACAGAAACAAGTCACTCTGGGACCCTGAACAGACCCAAAGCATTACAGGGCATCGGAATCAAGATGGGCAGTTTTTTCCCTCTCTTTCAGTGAACCCAGTTCCACCGGTGCCAGGTCCCATCCATTGTCTTATTTTACTATTCCTTTGTACTGTGCTTTCCCAAGCTAGGGACATCTCTGCAAGCTTTTGTCCTTCCCTGTCCCAGTGCCCTCACTCCAGCTCCCCCCCCCCCCCAAATCCTGGTCTCTGTCAGTCAGGGGTCTCTCCACAGCTAAAGGAATGAGATTCATCAAGTTGACTTTCTTAGAGAAGCCCGCCGGGCAGTCCGACACAGGCTGACCCACCCGCCACCACCCACACGCCCCCAGACACAGATGCGAGAGGCAGGCAGCCCTCTTCAAACAATGGAGCAAGGTGTGCAGAACCCCTCAGGCTCACTTCACAACACTCCCACCCTCACTCCAACACACAGCTCCAACAGGTCGAGACAGGAAGCATGGGGCAAAGGCTGTTTCCAAGCTGCATCCTTAGGAGAATGAAAGGAAACCGAAAATACTTCCTAGGGTTGTACTGTTGCAAAGCCTCGGACTAATCAGCATCAGCGGTGGCCATTCATCAGGCCCTCATTTTAAATTTCCCACAGGAAACACTGCAAGCAGTTACGAGGAATTGTAACAACTTGGCATTAATATGATCGTTTGTGTATAAGCAGATCTTCTTTCTATTGTTCTAAACTTAAAAACATGCTCTGCTTTTCACCAATGTGACCTAACAATTTATGGGATCATCGTGCTTTTTAGTGCTCTAAGTAACGACAAATTTAAAAATCCAAAGCTCCTTTCAAAACCCTGCAGATTTGGTGCTGCTGACCTGTCCAACTTTCTCTCATTCCTCTTTGTCTCTCTCTCCCTCTTTCTCTCTCTGGGCTCCAACACACAGACACTTGCATGAATTCTGGAAAGCACCACCTTCCTCCTACTGCAGGCCTCTAGGCTTGCTATATCCTTTGCCAGGAGCGCTAGCTGCTCCCACCGTCCCTAAATCCACACAGCAACCCAGTGATCTTTTTAAGAGCAAAAATGAGGGTGTAGGGCCCCTGCTGATGGCCCTTTTACAGCTTCTCCCTCCTCTGAATGCCCACAGGACTTCGTCCTCACCTCCGGCCTGGCATTTAATCACTTTCTGTCCTGTGCCTTCGCTATTTGCCTACAGGACTTACTTCCTCTATAGCCTTTTCTACGTTTGTGTCCCCACCGAACCTAACCGAGGGGTGGGACTGTGACTGGTGGGTGGATGGAACGCAGGCAGGCAGGCAGGCAGGTGGACTCTAAGAAAAGCCAAAAAAGCACCTGAAATCTCCCAGGAGTCCAGGGACCCCGTATGAAATTTTCTCAACACAATACACCAAATTTCCATTGTCTACATATATGGCATTCAGCGTAAATTTAAAAAGCTACTGTTTCAACCAAAAAAACCCCCCCAAAAACGAAACTGCATGGTGCGACGGAAACAGAAAGAACTGCGAGAGGAAGGTGATAGTTTCAGTTAGAAGGAGACTTTCAGGTTTGCTCTCACACCAGAGGAACTATTTCCGCGTCCAGACCGCCTGCGCACCGGTGGTGGTTCGGCAGCCGGGAGCCGGGAGCCGGGAGCCGGGAGCTGGGAGCTGCGCTGACGCCCCGCCTGCGCCCGCCGACTCAAAGGGCAGCAAGGCCGGAGCGAGGGGGGCGGAAGGGGCCGGGGCGAGGGCGGCCTGAGAGCGTGAGATCAGCTTGCAGGGGTCGGGCAGCCTCGACAGGCAGTGCACTTGGCCCGCGCGCGGGACGACCTCAGGGGCTAGGAATCCGGGCGTCAAGTTTGAACCTGGCACTGCGTGCCGCCCGCCCTGGCCCGCAGCTCTGCCGCCCTCGCCTCCCTTCGCCGCTCGCGCGCGCATGCTGACTCGGTGACACGCAGCAGGTTTGTAAAGTAAGTCCCCTGGGATGGCCCGCGGAGGAGTTCGTGCGGAGATGGCACTCCATTCTCTTCCTTATTTAGAGGAAAGGTGTGTGCCTTTGCCAGCATTTTGTGCCCCTCGTTCCCTTTTGGAGACGCCAACTCTTTTTCTGTCCTTCCCTTTTGAAATTGTCTTCCCTGGGACACCATGAGGCCGTCCGATCAGGTTTCCTCTTGTGTTCTGACGTCGTCCCCCCACTCCCACTCAAGTCTGTGGCTCCTCTCCTTACACTAACTCTAAATGTTGGGGTTGCTCCAGGCTCCGTCCTGAACCTCCACCACGCCTCACCCTGGAACTCTCTTACCCCAGCCAAGGGCTTGGATAAACATGATAGATGCTGACCAGGGCGCCAAGGTCCTTCCTGGCCCCGACTTCATGCTCACCTTCAGACCAGCCACCTGCTTTAGGTTTCCAACTGGTGGCCTCACAAACTCTTCACACAGAGCGTGTTTAAAACCAAACTCATAGCTGTCATCCCTTCAAGTCAAAAGGCTGGAAGTTATCCTTGTAGGTTCTCCATCCTTACTTGTCCATATTCTATGCAACACCAAATTCTTCTTCTTCTTCTTCTTTTTTTTTTAAAGATTTTATTTATTTATTTGACACAGAGAGAAAGCGAGCACAAGCAGGGGGAGTGGCAGGCAGAGGGAGAAGCAGGCTCCTGGCTGAGCAAGGAGCCTGATGTGGGACTCTATCCCAGGACCCTGAACCGAAGGCAGATGCTTAACAACTGAGCCACCCAGGTGCCCTGCAACACCAAATTCTATTGATATAACCCACTACATAGCTCACACCCATCTATGTCCAAAATAGCCCCTCTAGCGCAAACCCTTATCACCCCTTGCTTACAAGACTTCCTAACTGAATTCCCTACAACTTCTCTTGCCTCCATCCAGCAGTCAGAACACCTTTCCAAAATACAAATTCTACCAATACGTCTCTGCTTACAGCTCTCTGGTACCTTTCCTTTACTTTTAGGATAAAGAGCAGAATTCCTTAACATTGCTACAAAGACTTCCATGGTTTAATCCTACCTACTTTTCCAACCTAATTTCATATAACACTTCCCACTGGGACATCTTCACCTCTCTCCCATTCATTTCATTTATACCTCATTTTATATCTTTACTTCCTCTGCTTCTTAAAATTCTTGATTTGTAAAGGAAAAGCATCATGGTGGGGAGAGGCGATTTGGGCTAACATGGCAATCGCCATCTTCCCTTTTGTTTGTTCAAAGCAGTTACACTAAAAATTCAACCTTCATCTGTCCTATTGAATATTATTCCCTTCCTCTGAGTCAAAGAACTGGCCTCCCGTAAACTGACAACACTTTTATGCTCAAATATAGCAACTGTCACCTCCGTGAAGTCAAGTCAGTTGTAATGAGGTTCAACAGGAAGTCCAAATGTAAAGCATTAGACTGAAAGTGATGAATAAAATTAACATTGAGAATAGTATACTCACATTAGAAAAAAAAAAACAAACAACAACCCAAAACCTGGCAAATGTTTATCTTCACAACAAAAGCAATTATTGAAAGTGTCCTTTAAGTAGCAATCTATTCTAATGTATTTTTTGTTATTTTTACAAATACGCAAATTGCACATTACTTACAAAGCCTAAAGCAAGATACTCCTGACATCCATCAGTTAGGTAGATACCAAAGGCATTGGTAGCTATCATCCTATTTGCCAAAATCGAAGTCTCTAAACCTGAGATACTCAAGATGACAAGATGAGTATTTTTATTTTATTATACTTACATGTGATGATGAAAATGCTCATAGTATTTTCTAGTTTTAAAATCTCCTTTATGAGATTTTTTCAAGATTTAATATGTCTCTCAGGTTGGGTGAGAGTCTGAAGATTTCTTTATTTAAACTAATCTTGAAATATTATGGTTTAATGTGTGAATGTCTGCTTCCAGCTTCATCTTTTTAAGGCATGTCACAATATGTGTTCTAATTAAAATTTAAAACTGAAAATGGCACTTCCCTCACTAAAGAGTTTTTAAACTGAATTCAGTTTTTCTCTCACATTTTTCACAGCTGCCTCTTTTTTTTTTTAAGATTTGATTTATTTATTTGAGAGAGAGAGCATGAGCTGGGGGTGAGGGGCAGAGGGAGAGGGAGAAGCAGACTCCCCGCAGAGAAGGGAGCCTGATGTGGGGCTCGGGGCCCCATCCCAGGACCCCAGGATCATAACCTGAGCCAAAGGCAGACGCTTAACAGACTGAGCCGCCCTGGTGCCCCACACTCTTAATAGTCTAAAGTCATCAAGAGTCAATGAAATTCCCCACATTTTCATTTTGAATGATTACAGCTTAAAAGGAGTCACCTAGTTTCACTGAGAGTTCATAGCACATTATATTACAACCTAGACTTGGAAACGGCCCATGTGGACTGCAGACACTTGGCCTGATAAGGCCTACAGCAGGAGACCACATCTGGACATGTCTTCCCCTAATGCCCGACCAGGGCCCAGGCAGACAGCAGGGAGAGGAAAGAAAGTCCCAGCCAACAGGTAGGTTGGGGACACCAGTTGTCCTCTAACCAGCAAAGGAGTTCAGGGTAAAGGAGGAGGCTGATGACTCAGTCTGAGTGAGTTCAAAGGTGAAAGCGAAGAGATGATTAGGACATGAGATACAGGAGAGTTTCTCCTTTCCTTACACCTGTAAGGGCTCCACGCCAAGACAGCAGGTATCAGCTATGGCATGGAGACTCATCAGTGAGTATGCATGCTAAGGATTCTATATGCAAATATTCAACACCCCCACATCCTTCTGACTGCACAAATAGCGATTTCTATATTTCTATGAAATCATCTATAAAGAAAAGTTTCAGGGGCGCCTGGGTGGCTCAGTCGTTAAGCGTCTGCCTTCGGCTCAGGTCATGATCCCAGGGTCCTGGGATCAAGCCCCACATCGGGCTCCCTGCTCGGCGGGAAGCCTGCTTCTCCCTCTCCCACTCCCCCTGCTTGTGTTCCCTCTCTCGCTATCTCTCTCTCTGTCAAATAAATAAATAAAATCTTAAAAAAAAAAAAAAAAAGAAAAGTTTCAATATAGAAAGCATATTTAGCTAACTTCAAAGAGTATGGTATTCACTGAGCATTTTCTATATGACTCAACAAAAGGTATCCTATAACCTTTTAAGAGGAGCTGAAATAAAGAAAATTAGAGTGTTCAGGACAGCTAGAGGTGACATGAAGCAATGAGGACCAAAGGGGGGAAAAATGTGTATAAGGAGTCTGGGTAAAGAAAAGCTAAAAAGGCAATTCTGATTTGTACTGAATTGCTTTTCAGAGTTCATATTAAATGTGGTTTTTCAATCATTTAAATTTATATTTTGTTGGCTCTTTTAAAAAAAAGTTACCAAATAAATACTTCCTCTTTAAACCTTACATTGCTTTTACAAACAATATATTTCTGTACAAGGAGATTAGCCATAGATTTTCTGCTATCCCTACAGCCCTTCACAAAGATATACCCATGTAAGTATGTGCATGCTTACTGTGCCCCATTATAGTTCTCAGTTTGACAAAAGAACAATGGTAATTCATGTACATTTACAATGTTGGGAAAATATGTATGGAGTACACTTATAGCATCTTCCTTAGAGATTCTTTTCTGAAAGAAAATCCATTTGAAAATTGTAGAGTAAAACTGTACTGCTTAAAGTCAGAAGAATGAATCAAATGGTCTTTTAGGGGCCCGACCATTGTTTATATATCCATAAAAAGAAGTAACAAATATTCCAAGAAGAGATTGGGCCACAAAGCCTCCACCAGGGAGTGGGTGCCGCGTGCCTTGCATCTCAGCTGGACAAATGCACTGCTCCTCCACCATCTCCTCCCACGCCAGCTCAGCCGTGGCCTCACCTCTTTGCCCGTGGACCGCAGCACGTGAACGTCCCCTCCTACCACGAACCGCCCCCTCCCGTGAGGCAAGAGCAAAGAGTAACCTTTGGGTTACTGTTGGACCCAGTGCACTGCGAGGTAGACCAGTCTGTCTGCGATGAGAAATGATCTTTCAACATTTGGAATCCCCTTCTACCAGAAGCAAAATGGGTGATAATTTGAAATAGTAGTAGTAAGTAAGTGTAAAACTTACATGGTCAATGTTCTGGCCATGGAACTGTCCTGATCCTGAAAGACTCTAAAACTCATGGAGAGACCAGTGGTCTCCAACAGGGAGAGAAAAATAGCCTCTGGACACAAATATGCATATATAGAGTCAAAATGTCAACAATTATTGGAGAACAACGACTAGTAAAACAAAAAGGCTTATCACTCTCCCTCAACTGTCCCTTTATTATTTTTTAACTGAGCCACCTGGTCAATTCCAAGCTGCAGGAAAATCTGACAACATAGTTGAACAAAAACGAAAAAGAGAGAGAGAGAAAACTTACTCATTTAAAAACTGTTCTCTTGTCAATGCCCCCGCAAACTAGAGTTTGTGTTTGGTTTTAACCTGTAGTCCCCTGACATTTTTGAAGGAAAGGCCACTACAGTGAGTCACATACACAAACAGAGACTTCTGAATAGACAGGACACAGAAGTCCCTACTAGAGACATAGGGATGTTCTTATAATAATAGATCAAGATTCCATCAGGTCTAGAAATTAATTTATATGAAAAAATTTTAAGAAGAATTAGAAATAAGCCAAGAAGCTGTCTTGTTAAAGAACATTAAACAAGCAACTGAAATCTGGTCCCAATACTCAGTGTGTGGCTCTGGTCAGGGCAACTACTGTTCTGGGCCTCAATTTGCCCATCTACAAAGGAGGATTACACATGTTAGAGCCCAGCTCTGCGATAACTAACTGTGAGAATCTGCACTGTTCCTTTACCTGGGGCCCGGGTATCATGTTCCCCATCTACAAAAGGAGAGGCTGGTGTCAAGAACCTCTAAGGACCACTCTCATTTAGGACCATGATGCTGTAGGATGAGAAAAAAGTGGGGAAATGTGCAAACCTTTTTGTAAGAAATGTCCCACCTACATGCAGCTAAAGATTTGAGTAACTTTTCCAATGTTTAAATTAGTGTGGGAAATGACTGGGTTGCAATTTAATTTTTTCTAGAACGTGAATATTGACAACAGTGAATACGAATAAAATCTGGAAAAGAAGCAGGTTGGAATTCTGTGAATGGTCGACCAGCCTGAAGAAGGCCAGGATGCGTATACCTTTAGCCAGGTGATCTCCATCTCTCCTCTGATATAGCAGAAGGGAAAGACTTGATTGAGCCCTTCCACTGATCAGTGTTGGAGGAAGCACCATGCTCTTCTTCTTTCATAATTGTGACATAAGGAAGCACATGTTTGCTGGGGAGGCACATATTTAGACATATAGTCACCCACAGAAACAGAAAAGACTTAGCTTTGGGCCTTGGATATGATTCAAATATTACATCATGTACCTCGGGGTTACTATATTAGTACACAGCCCAGTAATGATTCAGTAATCCACTAGGCCTAATTTGTGACTAAATTTGAGTCTTCCATAATCTATGGCACTCCTATTTCTACACTGGTCTGTAACAGATGATTCAAGACTTGTCGTTGGAAATTTCTTTAGGAAAAAAAAAGTCTATATATAGTTGAACCACTAAGGACTTAAATGGGAAAAATATCCCCAAAATTGCCTCAACAGCTTAATTCCATGCTCCTGACCTTCCTATCAACACGGGTCACAAACCAATATTCTTCCTCAGCTCCTTGGACCAGTTGAGCTAAGCCAATGTCTGCCCCCAGCTCAGGACACCAGAATTTAAGCCTTCATAGGAATTTCCAGCATATACTCCAACCCAATTCTATACTGTTGTTTATTGCACATACTTGAATATAATAAGGTGGAGGTTTTTATTTTTCCAGGGCAGGGTGGGGGGGGAAGTGTTTTCAAAATCTCCCCTGGTATGGGGCACTTTCTCAATTGCTTTTATTGTTAAAATATTATTTGGGAAACACACACTAATTTGACATGACGTCAATCAATGTTTTGGATATTTATCAGTAAGAAAGAAGAAACCGTGTTGAACACAATTCTCATTCTCATACTTGTTCATTATCTCACAATGGCGAGTGCCGAAAGTTGTCATAAATAAGGCTTTCATGATGTTTGTGCTGTGAAGATTACAATGTGCGTTGAAGGATAATGTTTAATCTTTTGGACAATTTGAAAATGGTGTACTTTCTAGTGACAGCATCAAAAGCAGACTCAAATCGAGCTATATCTCAAGCCACCCATGTCCGAAGTGAAGAAGAAACTGTATTCAAATTGCATTTGATGCTAAAGGTGGAGTTTGAATGTAATTAGTTCATGAAATGTGGATTTACAAATTAATACTTGTAAGTTATTATTTTATAAATTATGTGACTTTAAGTGGGTTTGTGAATTAATATGCTAAATTAAGCATAAAAAGACATGTGACCACTGCATGTACACTGCTAAATGTTTTCATAACCTGGTTGGCCAAATCCTTTTTTTGGCGAGGGGATGGGGGAGATTCTCCTATTGAGAAGTGGGAGACCAGCTTCTGTGGGGATCCTCTTATATCTGGGTATGTTCTAGAGAGCAACAGACTCAACGAATCTGTATGTGATGTGATCTGGTGGTTGACAAAAGGCAAGGATAAGAAATGTTATGAAAGCTAACTTTGGAATTCCAACCTGCTTTGGGCCCCTTGTCAGGAATTCCATTTGTTTCATTGGGTAAGACCGGGGATTCATTTCAGCCTGAGCAGAAGGGCTCCTCATCACCCTTCTTGGGCTAATGAAAGGAACCTCTTCAAAAATCTTACCACTTAAAACTCAGAAGGCAATATATTGACATTCAGCCCTGGCAAGGCAGTTAGTTATAATAATATTGAACTCGGAGTGAGAGCTTCCTAGGCACTATGCAAAGTGCTTTAGAGGTAATGATCACACAATTTATTTTCCTCACTTTAGAGACCAGGAACTTACATAACAAGGAAAGTAGCTTGTCTAAACCCCAACAAATGGGAAATGACAGAGCTAGGATTTGAACCCAGGCCTGCACCTGTTTGCATCATGCTGTACCATTTCCACAGTTTAAAGCAGCAGAATCCATCAGAGAGTCTAAACCTTTCCAGGGGTCCCTTCCACTATCCACAGCACCTTTTTTCCCATATCAGGCCGTGGGAGAAATCCAGATTAGTGTTCTATAATCACCTTGGATTCTGAGCTCATCATTCTAGAAGGATTGTTTCAAAGCTTAGCTGATGGCTGGATCCAACCATATCATTTTAGTCCTCATTCTTTGTGTATTCACATTTTTATATCTAAATACCATTTATTATACCTACGTTGTTACAGCTCTCCCTTGGGCTAGCAAAACACTCCTCTCGATAATGTTCTCCTCTATCCTCAAGGCTTGTTTCTCCCTATTCCCCTTCATTGTTGTGCCATCTCCTTGGTAAGTGTTGAGATTTCTCTAACCTCGATGTCCCAGTAATCTCATGTATTGTCAGGGCTTTGTTTTCCACATTTGGGCTCCTCATTTTATATTTCAAACTGTTCTAAACTTCAAAATCACAGCTCCAGCTCTTCACCAGGACTGTTGGGCATCTCCACTTGTGTCTCTGATTCAACAGATCCCCACAGGAACTCACACCTTTCTCTTCATCCACCACCCAACCTTGCTCCCAAAACTGATCCTTCCCTTAGAGTTCTCATTTCCTTTCATGGCATCACTGTCTCACCAATCGCACTCACCTGAAGCCTCAGACCCGTTTTGGACTCTTCTTTATTTCTCGTGCTTTCCCCTTACTTGTATCCCTAACACATGTGCATTGGATCACCAAATTCTTTCAATTTTACCTTCTAAATGTCCTGTAATCTGTTTCCACTTTGCTGTTTCCACCACCACAATGAAAGCCTTCGTCATCTCTCCTTTGGATTATTGCAATGGCCATTTGTTGCCCTCTCCTAGCTCAACTCCATCCTCTAAGGTCTTCAGTAAGTGACTTTTCTAAGACACGAATCTGACCGTGCCCACCCCTGGTTATAAACCATCTGCAACTCTTGTTGACCTCTGGGGCACTATCCTAACTGCACAGCCTGGCATATAAGGCTCCTCACTATATTTCTAGTCTCATTCCTATCTACTTCTTGCCCTTCTCCAGTCGTGTGATCTATGTGAACTGTGATCCCAACCAATGGAGTTACATGCCACATTCTCTCACACCAACGGTGAGCTCCTGAAGGGAAGTCCTTATTTTGCTTACTGCTCTTTTCAGATCCAAGTTCACTATTTATACGTGCACTGTTGGCTTCAGACTTTTTAAAGAAATGTGGTTCCAGGGATTTTAAGGCACTTTACAGTAATTCCTCATCCTTTCAACAACTCTGCAAGGTGGCATAGTACTACTGTTCCCATATAACAGGCAAAGAAGAAGATTCCAAGAAGCTGAGAAGCCTGATTACTAATAAGAAACTAGTAAGTGGGTCAGCCAAAATTTGAAGCCAGGTCAGGCTGACTCTAAAGCCTGCATTTTAGCTGAGACCAGCCCTGCAAGTCTCACTGATGATATCTAACACCATAATTTCACCTTCAAGAGAACTGGGAAGCAATGTCATTGCTTTAGGCTCTCATAGGTGCAGCCCACAGGATGCCCAGAGGCAGGTCACTTTGGGAAGTGGCAAGTCCCATACTTTAGTTGAGCTTTCACTGCATCCCAGCATCCCGTGAACAGAAGAGCATGGGTGCTCTATGAAGCCCTTTGAGGAGGGGGCCTAATATCTTAAGCAGCCCATCTCCAAGGAAGGGGAAAGTCTAGAAAGGAGACTAACACAGCTTCTGACTTACTGGTCTAGATGGAATACTCAGAGCTTGTCTATCCTGGAGAAGTACAAGTCAAGCTCTGTCCTCCCGAGTCTGATTTTATTAAACAATTGATCAAATCCTACATATTTATTTCTGTTATCTAATGCTAACACAACACACCTATACTCAACTATAGCCAATGGGAAAATTGCTTCAATAATTACCCATTATGTAAAACATATGTACTAGCTCCTTTATTACCTTTACAATGTGGTCCCAAAAGCTCCAGCCTAAGAACTCCTGGATCAAGTGCAAGATGTATCTCTGCCAATAGCTGGTGTGTGGCTTTCTGCAAACCCATTTCTGTGTTTTCGTATTTTAAGCCATGGGGTATAGTAGTTGATCCATAAGCAGTCCCTTTGAATTCTAATATTCGGAGACTCTTCTTACTTTTAGGATGTTTCTCACTAGGTTAACTCTAAGGGAACCTAATCTACATGATTATTTTCATAAATGACTTTTAACATGGTAGTCAGGGATGACAGGCTGGAAGTTAATTCCAAGAAAAAAAAAAGGACTATCAATGCATTCGAACACATGCTAAAATACCCATGCCATTCAAACATAATTCAGGCCAGCCATTTAGGGAAAGTTTAAGATAATTCTGTGCCTACGTGAACATTATCTCATGGTCACGCATTCACATGTGTGAAAATGACTCTTGGACCTATTGAAATGAGTATTGAAATGCCATCAGGTGCAGGAAGCAATATAAATATGAAAATTCAGGGTAATGAGACAAACAGATATTATCACTAGAGCTAAGTGACAAGGAAGACACCCGATAGTGTTGTCACAGCTGACACATGCCTAGAGCAAACGGTTGCTAGGTTCTCAGCAAGTTCTGTTTACATGAGTGAGTTGAACCTCTCACGACGTGACAGCTGAGCTCAGATCAAATGATCTATGACAGAGGTGCCCAATAAATGCCTACTAAATGAATATTATGTCAGAATACCCTTAAGAAGTAACATTATGCAAAAGTGAGGCATGGCCAAGGCTCAGTTTCCATCCCAAAGACGAACCGAGAATTCCAGAAGGATTATTAGAGAGGTTCCTTTTCCATCTTTGTGGTGTTCACAGTCACAAGAAAACATTCCCACCCAAATCCCTTCCACGAAAACACATTATGGGAAAAGAATTTATATGCCAACATATTACTGATGATATTCCTGACCAAACGGGCCCACTGACCCAAAATGCAATCAAGAAGGAACATTCTTAAAGGAAGGAAAATCCTGGTTTGGCACAACCTACTGGCTTCACCTTTGAAACTCGGACAGCTGTATATAATATCGGTCTTACGTTAAACCCCATCTCTGGAGACGCCCCAGATGCGGGAGGAGGAGGGAGCTCTAAAGAAGTTCTCGACACAGTGGGAATCCTCGGAGGTGCGCTCAGCCAGCAGAGGCTGCAGAGCAAGGCCAGTTACCAGCCCAGGGCTGCAACGTTTCCTCCGGGGGAAGCCGACTCACCTTGCCTCCTGGAGGTGGCCGCGGCTGCAGGCAGGAGGAGCGCCAGGCAGAGGCCGCAGCTCAGCCAGGGCACAGGCATGGCGGGGCCCGCGCGTCCGTCTGCCGCTGAGGGGTCGCTGCGCGCGGCTCGCCGCTGGTAGCTTTCACTCTGCGCTCCGCTCTGCCTTCCCTCTCCTTGATCAGGTGGTTTTATCGACTCTTCTACCTGACTCAGTCCTGACAGGAAGAGAGCCTGTGTTTCAGGGTGTGACTCACCTGTGAATAAGGAGGACCCAGCCCTCTGGAGGCAGACAAACACACACGGCACACACCGCGCTGCAAAAGCGCTCACCCCAGCCGCCGGGCTCCCCCCTCTCGCCGCAAGAAGGTTGCACACCTGGCCCGGGCCAAGGGTGTGGTGCGGAGGCTGCGGCCCCGGGATCCTGCTGGAGGAATGTGCCACGTTCCCCACAGCCCTCCTTCTCTCCCGGGGTGGTCCGCGGCCCGATTCACAGAGGTAGCGAGCCGGCGGCCTGCCGCTTCCTCAAACTGGGAGCCCCAGTCTCAAGTGCGCAAACTCAGAAACCACTCGGACCCTGATCAGCTCTGGTCTAAAAGACTGCAAGGAAAACAGGCCAGTCGGAGAGTCCGAACAGGGTGCCTTGCACCCTCTGGCCTACCCTTCACCACTCTGGGAAGTACAGCAGCCCTCCCCCCACCCCTCCACCCCCGCTCTGCTAACTCTTCTTTCCTTCCCTCCCCATCACCAGGCTGGGCCGAGGGCTCCTCTCCTGCGACCCCCTAACTTCCTGATCACCTGGGCTGTCAACTCATGAGCTCACCTGTTGACTGGCTGGCCTCCCTACGAAGGCTAGGTGTCACTCTCTATTCCTACTCTCTAGTGCAGTCGCTGGCTCACCGTCAGTGCTCAGTAAATGTTCTGTTGAATAGAATAAAGAGGAGGACTCAGATTTCATATTCCTTTTACATCTTGGAGCGTTTTTCCCATACTGTTCTCTGTGGGCCCACAGAAAATGTTTGACAAGACTAACCGTGAGTGTCATCCAAGTCCATTGTGCTAAGTGAAGGGAGTAATAACCAGGAAACTGCAAATCTTGCTGTATCCTACATTGTCTTTATCCCTAAGGAGGCTGGTGGAAATAATGTAGAGGCCTCTGTCAAACAGAAGGCTTTGGTTCCTACTAGAGACTTAAGAATTACCAGAGAGGAGGACGTCTGGGTGGCTCAGTGGGTTAAGCTCCCAACTCTTGATTTCAGCTCAGGTCATGACCTCCCGTGGGGTGGAGTCTGCCTGACCCTCTTCCTCTGCTCCTGCCCCTGCTTATGCGCGCTCTCTCTCTCTCTTTCTCTAAAATAAGTAAATAAAATCTTTAAAAAATTAATTAACTAAATAAAAATCACCAGAGGTTTATACGTACTCAGTATATATGCACAATGTGTCCAAAACAACTCCTCTCCTACTTTTCATCATCAAGGCCTGCAAAGGCTTCCAATAAATTACTGTTCACTGACTAAATGAATGAATGTTCTCTAGAGAGTTCTATAGAACATAAGGCAACAAACAATACAACATAGTACATGATTATGTGTCAAAAGGTGTAAGAATTTCAGTTTATGCACATAATTGAGAGCAGTATGGGCTGGCTGGGATAGCTAGGGAGGGTTTTGTACAAAACATGGGCCATGAACTAGGTGTTTGGGAATAATCAGGATCTGAATACAGCACCAAAGAACCACAGGGGGACAGTTTACTGCAAACTGGCTACCATCTACTCTAAAATCTCCAGCAACCAAAAAACAAGGAATAGAAAGGAAACTCCCATTTTTCTCAACCCAAGCTTCTACTCTTCTCTTCTACTCTGTTCAGGATTCAAACAAATAACATAATGATTCTTCTCTCTCAAAACGCATGGTGTCCAATTACTGCTACAGTTTCAGTTCCTGGAGACCAGGTATTTATAATTTTCCCACCTAGTAACCAGTAGAGTTGTAGAGGCTAAAATCATGTCCCTGGGGTCCTGAGCCTGCACTTGTACCCATCAGTGTTGTGCAATCCTCCACAAACCTGCAAGAACAAGGAACAGAGCCCTGCAAAATAAAGTCTTGGATGTAAATTTCATTTTAGTGCAGATTATTATAGCTTATTGCATATATACAAATATATATTTTTTTCACCTACCATCATTTTTGGATAGTGATAGGAATAAAAGTTATCACACATATAGTACCTACTATTTGTAACTGCTATTGTAAATCCTTTATACATAACAACACGTTAACCTTTGAAACAATATTACGGAATAGGTGTACTCTTAATTTCCCATTTTACAGATGAGAAAACAGAGGCATGGAATGGTCAAGTAACATGCTCAAAGTTGCACTTCTTAGTAAGTGGTGAAGCCAAGATTCAAAACTAGGCAATCTTGTTCCAGACTTTATGGGTCAGATGAAAAAGCCCCATTAAAGGACAAATTCACAATACTGAATGAATTCGCTATGCAGCCAGTGGTTATTCATCAACATTCACAACAACGCAACCGGATTGTGGACTATTGGCCC
This sequence comes from Neomonachus schauinslandi, assembly GCF_002201575.2. Lineage (NCBI taxonomy): Eukaryota > Metazoa > Chordata > Mammalia > Carnivora > Phocidae > Neomonachus > Neomonachus schauinslandi. Next base: position 43,438,938 of record NC_058408.1, on the reverse strand, counting down.
ACATCGATATAGCCAAGTCACAGTGACTCTGAACAAGTATTTCCGATATTCCTAACATGTTAGCTTTGAAAGGCCCCCCAGAGGTCACCTGGACCTGGGGTAGAAAATCGGCAGCCGTGCCCTGGGCACCAGGCCAACCGGCAGTGAACGCTACACGTCAGTGTTTCTCCTTTCCTTCCCCTTCTCATTGCCTTCTTCCGGGTCTCTCCACATATCTCAACAACCTGTCTGGCTCAGGCTGGAGACGCCTGCTCTGGTTCAATCTCCTACCTTGCTCAGGGACAATATCAACCCCCTTTGCCAATTTGAGGATTTTTCTGTAGTGTTCTACTTGTCAAAAGTGAAGGTTCTTCATGAGAGACGATGGACTCTGAAAAACAAACTGAGGGTTCTAGAGGGGAGGGAGGTGGGAGGATGGGTTAGCCTGGTGATGGGTATTGAGGAGGGCACGTACTGCATGGAGCACTGGGTGTTATGCACAAACAATGAATCATGGAACACTTCATCTAAAACTAATGATGTAATGTATGGGGATTAACATAAGAATAAAAAAAAAAAAAGTGAAGGTTCTTGAAGGTTCTTGAATTCCCAGGGCCAGATCCTGGCTTGACCTCTTTTCAAGGCAGTTTGTTTAGTTTTCTCTAAGCCTCAGTTTCTTCATCTGTAAAATGGGGGTAATGATAGAACAGTTACCCGGTAGGGATGCTGGGAAAATTAAATGCATTAATGACCTATCTCGTGCTCAGGGAAGTACCAGACCTATAATATACACTATACAAGTTAGCTATAATAATAATAATAGTTGTTGTTGCTATTATTATCACTAAGCACCATCAGTTTTCCCTTACTATAATTACTAACAAATACCATATGAGAAAGATGGGGGGTTTTGCTTCAATCCTTCTACTAATTGACAATTCAATAGTAATTTCAAACTTCTGTGAAACTCTTGGTCTAATCCAGGTTCCTATCCAGACTGCCAACATTTACTTGGAAATTGTTAATTAATTTGTATTTTTGTTACATATCTTGAAATTTCCTTCACCTTCGGATCTTCCTGTGTAATGTTTTAAGATTTTTGCATTTAGAACTTCATTTTAATTAAGGGGTAGGAAGATCTTATATTTCAGGGAAAATGGAATGGTAAGATGGATTTAAAGAATTCTTACAATTAACTTCAGTGAACACATGCTTTTCGAAAAGCTAGTGAAAGTCTATTTGCTTTTCCATGTGACCCAAATAAATCTTTCTTTTCCAAATTCAGACAAAAATCATTAGGTACTACTCAGCAATAAAAAAAGAATGAACCGCTGACACATACAGAACATGGATGAATCTCAAGGCCCTGTGATAGGTGAACAAAGCCAGACAACAAAAGACCAAATTCCAAATAATTCCATTTATATGAATCCTAGAAAAGGTGAAACTACAAGGAAAGAACATACCAGTGGCTGGCAGGGTTAGGGGACTGAGCACAGTGGGGCCTGAGGCTCATTTGGGGGGATGAAAGAAATATTTTGAAATACAATAATGGTCAAGAGCAATCAAATTTTAAAAAAGCAATTGAATTATACACTTAAAATAGGCAAATTTGATTATGTATAAATTATACCTCAATAAAACTGGTATAAAAAAATAAGAGAAAATCTCAAAAACTTGGTATGATAAGTGAGATGCTATTGAGTTCAAATGTGCAAACCCAGACCCAGGACTAGAAACACACCACTGTCTGCACAGTTGTGGCAAAGTCAAGGCGGAGTCCAGCCCTAGCACCCCGCTGGTTCTCAGAAGCTCTAAAGAGCGCCAGGCAGAAACACGACCCAGGAATGGCAGGGGGACCCCTCTTGCTGGAAACCTCTCTGTTTGGGCAATTTATGAAAGGTAAGAGATGCCATTCTGAAATGTTTGCTTGGAGGGCACAAATTTCAACCCCCGGCTGGACATGTTGTTCTAGGAAGTGAGCATGTGGATTGTCCTCGTCTCCCCTCCCGCGCCCCCCCCCGCCCCCCCCCAATGGCCAGGTCCATCTAGAAGCCCTGGTATCAGTGGGGATGATGTTCATTCCACACAGTTCTCTGGTTGCAAAGCTGGGAAGGTGCTGGGGCATTTCCTGGGGGCGTGGCCGGGAAGCCTGAGGCCCTGGAAGTCCCCAGGTCCATTGTTTTATTTGCAACTCAGTCATCACCAGGGGACTTTTCTTTTCACGGTGCTATGTAAATCCCTCCACGGAACTGTCATCTCTCCACCCCCAAACTCCCAAATAGAACTGCAAGTGACATGTTGATTTTTGCCTTGCGTTCCATCATTACCTTAGCTCACTTTCAGAAGGAATGTCTGGCATGTCACCCACTTTCAAACTCACTTATGATAAAAACTGAAGCACTGCCCGTTCACATGCCGGCAACAGATGGGACTGTGGGACTCGATTCCCTGCCCCGAATCTCCCCAGATAGTTCTAATGATGTCAGCACGTGCAGACAAATTTTAAATGTAAAATACAGCAATCAAGGGGTAAAAAACCCCCCCAAAACAAAAACCACCCAACTCTCCTTTGTTCTTAATTGATAAAGGAAAATGCCCATAAATGGAAGTGGTTCAGTGTTCCCTGGGCCATCTGGGTAAATTCTCGAAGGTTGGCCAGACTCCAGAAAACAATGTTCTCTGAAGCAAGCACTCTGGCTGAAGTGGCAGGCTTCCATTTTATGCAGAAACATATATAGCATTCCCACAGTTCGCTTTCAGGGAGCTGGAGAAGCCAGGCCAAAGCTCAAGTAATGCCTTTTCCTTTTTAAGGGCATTACTTTTTTTCTTTTTTCTGTGGCTGCCTGGTGGTACACTTAGGCGGGGAATGTGCTGGGAAATGAACAGCTCCACGCAAAGCACGATTTCATTTGCATCTTTTTTTTTTGGTGTAGTTATTGCAGACAGAAATATTCCAATCTAGCCTTTGTTTACCAATACGACAAATGGGGAGGAGCAGAGGGAAGGGGACACACGCTCAGAACATGTAAGAAATGACACGGTGAAAGATTCCGGGAACTTTAGATTGAGGGGTGTGTCAGCTGCTGTGTTCCCTTAGTCTGAAATGTGGGCACCCACCCATCTGTGAAATGTCTCTTAGATTAAATGCGCTGCCCACAGTTCCTCAGCCACACTTATCCTTGATCTATAGATATTCGGAGTTGAATGAGAGGTGAAGGAGCCCGCACAGTGGAAGTTCTCACCTGGGTTGCACTGGTGGGGGTCCAGGGCTGTAGACATGACAAGATAGGCTGGAAGGGAGAGGGGGCCACCCTGAGATCAGAGGTCCTCACCCACATGCCTTCCCAAAGGAAGAAATGTCCAGGAAACAGTGTTTCTAAACATGCTTCTTAATTTCAATCTGGAACTTTCTACCTTTAAATTACAAAGTCTGAAAAACCCTATATCATTTAGAGTCGAATTCTTTGTCTTTAGATAGGAAACTTTGGACACAGTTTAAACATCTAATGTGGGGCACCTGGGTGGCGTAGTCAGTTAAGCAACTGGCTCTAGATTTAGGCTCAGGTTGTGATCTCAAGGTCGTGGGATTGAGCCCCGCATTGGGTTCCATGTTCAGTGGGAAGTTTGCCTGAGTTTCTCTCCCTCTACATCTCCCCCTCCTCCTGCTCTCTCTCTCTCAAATAAATAAACAAATCTTTAAAATAAAGCATAAACATCTAATAATAATTTTGACAACCAGGGTACTTGCAGTGAGGCTATACTGGATATTCTGCACATGCCCAGCTCCACACAGGGAGCCTTGCAGGGGGTTAGGAACTCAATCATCACCACCACCCTCTGCAGCAGGTGCTATTATTATCCTCATTTTGAGGTTACTCAGGCTCCCTCACAATCCATGCCAATACCGCTCTCTAGAGTAATTATTCAGCTACAAGATAAAAACAAATTAAGCCTCTCACTAAATAAACACACACTTCTCCACTTCAAAAAAAAAAGTTGAGTTTGATCTTTAAAAAAAAATAAAATGCCTAGTCCTTATAACATATACTATATTCTGCAGGACTCCTCTCCTGCAGATCAGTAATAAACATTTATTAGGGGTGCATTTTCCTGTTCCCATTACCTTTTGCAATTTGTCGGTGAACAATGACTTCAGATTCTTACGCAACATCCTTTTACATCATCCAGCCAGGTCTTGATGCTTTCCTCTTGGTCTGATACCTTAATCCAGTAGAAGAGCTCTTTTATTAAGTAGCTTAGTTCTTAAACTCCTTACAATAATTGGAAATTATTTTTGGCCTCATCTGAGTCTGAGTGGTCTGAAAGAGCGCCAGAATTTAGTGGCTATCTCCAGGTTACACAGAAATCCCCAAACATTCCTGGGTGGGTCTTTTTCAGGAAGCCTGTGGATTGGATTCGACTTTGGTTACAAGGTGGAACTGTCAGACCATGGCAATTATGGAGAGAGCTACCGATAATCACTGAGAAGTCCAGAGACACTCCTCACTAGCCTAAAAATTTCCCACAGCCTCAATATGTCTGCTTAGATTCAGGAGGAGAATTAATGCACTGATTCAGATGACTTAAACCAAAATGACACATTTCCCTCAATTATCTGTTTATTTTAGGTGAATATACTTTATATATTATATATAATATACTGAGTTATTTAGACAATTGTTTCAAGGTTCTGCTGTTTATTATATGAATACACAGCAAAACAAGATTTAATTGCCATTGCTTTATCAAGCTGCTAATGCCTTTACTACTTTCTTATCTCAGGGCCCTCTATTCATATAACCTTTGGAAGTAATTTAGAAAATCTCAGCCAAAGCAGAGTATGGCTACTTGGTTTGGCAGCAGAATTGTTTATGTAGAAACAGATACATTTTATGTGCCTTTGGTAAACTTAAAATGGATTATATCTTCACTAAAAATTCTACACATACGCACGCAGACATGAATATATATTACTTGAGCTCTAGATAAAAAAATCTTTTGAATAGAATTGTTGAATCACTACATCGTATATTGAAACTAATATAATACTGTATGTTAACTATACTGGAATTAAAATTAACTACTTCATAAAAAATCTTTTGAGTAAAATTTTGGGACTTTTGTTGGTCGGTTTGCTTGTTAGGTTTTAATCTTATATTCAATATTTTCTAAGGAAAGGGCAATTCTAAATCTTCTGACTCTTCAGGGCCTGATAGAAAACCTGTCTTGAAGTCACTGTCCCAATGTTATCCGTAGACTAATTCTTACCTCTTGAAATTTTCTGAAGAATTCTTACTAACTTTATAAATTTATACTAATAAAAATTAACTTAATGAGCTTCCTTTCAGGACCAGATCTTGTCTAACCAGTCAAGCACAATGTTGATTTTCCCACTGGACCACAGACAGAGCCAAAAGAGTGATAACGTATCAAGTGTTGTGCTGATTCCAGTCAATGTCCCCTTACGCAGAACTATGCTGTATTCCATGACACTAACTTAAATGTTTAGGAAAACAATCCAAAATATCCGCAGATTTTCTTATTAACATATTATGGAATTTTTATCCATAAAGTTCACCAACTCTTTCTTTTAAATAGCTGTCTTTTCTTGATCTGCTATAGAATATGGACTTTCTATTTTCTTAAGAAGACCTCTTAATCATTCCTGGTTCTAATACTTTAGGATTTGCTAAACAAGAGTAGATTTCAACCATTCCCCAATCCCTTATGACTTTATAAGCTTGATCTGTATGTCCCTTTGCCTTTCTAGCAGAAAAATCCATTTTTAGACTCATCTAGTATCCTGCCCTGGTGATGATTTTGGTTGCTGTCTTTAGAATGTTTCCAAGCTTCCCCATGTATGTCTTGACCAAGAGAGACCAGGTTGTAAAACTTCTTATGTTTGGAAGTAGCTCAGCTTGCTCACTGGTGGCATACGGTTTTGGATGGAGGGCCCTGTGCCGGGCATCTTGTGGGGTTAGGCCCAGCCCAGAGAGGTCCAGCAGAGGAGATGTGCAGGGGTCAGGAAGAGTAGAGCACTGAAATCCCACACAGAACTTCTTTTGCCAAGCCATGCACACTAGTCTGCATGCATCCAGAGGAAGGAAATCTTTTCCTTACTTTGTCTACCCAGAGAGGCTCCTTTTAGCCATCAGCAGTAAATGAAAACCAAAGGATCAGTCTACATGAATTCTTGATTTTGTCCTTGATGTGAAGCTGGTAATTCAGATACCATCATTTAGTTATTCTTTTTTTTTTTTTAAGATTTATTTATTTATTTGAGAGAGTGAGCATGAGGAGGGTGGGAAGGGGAAAGGGAGAGGGAGAGGGAGAGAAACTCAAGCAGACTCCATGCTGAGCACGGAGCCTGACACAGAGCTTGATCCCACGACCCTGAGATCACAACCTGAGCCCAAACCGAGGGTGGGATGTTCAACTGACTGCGCCACCCAGGCACCCTAGCATTTAGTTATCCTAATTTGGATTATTTTTCCTTAAATATAATAATTAACATGAGTTTTCCACTGAATTTCACATTTTACCTTTCTGCTTATTCCAGTTCTTGCGAACTTTTCCAAAAAGTTTCTTTTCACTGCACTAATTTGACATTTAGCACCAACCTCAGCGAAATACCTTCTGGAAGATTAAACCATGTATTATGTCCTCCAGGTAATTTACAATCATTTTAGAAAACATTGCTTACCACACCAATCTTTGAAGGATATTGCTCTTAACATGTTTTCCTCCATCCAAAAAAAACCTGCCCATTCTTCTCTCCTAAGCAAGTTCCCTATCATAGCAAAATATGACCTCTGGTTCTAAGGTAATGAAACTTTAAAATAATTTCTGGTATGGAACTTTAGTAACTCTCTTGAACATCCACAAAAAACTACATGTGTCTATCTTGTCTTTAAACTCATTTACCCTCCCAAAGAGCCATCCTGGTGTGATCTGTTATTCCTTTTCCAGAGTAGCTTGCTCGCCCACCTTTACTTAAAGATTCTACCAGCTTCACTCCCTTCTCTGTGCTCCCTAAGGCAGTGCTACCCAGTGGAAATGTCTACAGATGTTCTATATTTGTGCTTCCTAATGAGATAGCCACTAACCATATGGGTCTACTGAGCATTTGAAATGAGCGCAAATGAGGAGTGAAAATTTTAATTTATTTAATTTTGTTTAAGTGTAAATAGCCACATGTGGTTTAGGGCTACCATATTGGGCAGCGCAGGTCCAAGGCCTTTTTATCTCTGTCTTATTTTATTTTTTAAAAGATTTTATTTATTTATTTGGCAGAGAGAGAGCACAAGCAGGGGAAGCAGCAGAGGGAGATGGAGAAGCAGGCTCCCCGATGTGCGGCTCGATCCCAGGACCCCGGGATCATGACCTGAACCAAAGGCAGATGCTTAAACCTAGGCACCCATCTCTCCGTTTTAAATGGACATCTCACTAAGCACCTCCTTCACCGTGGTCACTTGTAACTAAGTTAGTGAGTAGATAAAATTACTTCTGATGGGAAAAAAATTTTTTGAAGGTAGACACTTACGATTTATTGTTTGACTTTTACATTTTTACACAGCAGAAATTCTATCTTATGTGTTATCTAACATTTTCTGACCCTGCATTTCTATTGGCAAATATCATTTTTATATTAATAAAATCTTGTAAACTAGATGCCTGGAAATGGGATATAAGTTCCTTGCTCTGACTTTAAACTTCACCTTCTTATGCCAAAAATTTGGAAAGTTGCCATTTTTTTTTTTCATTTTCTTACTTATTGTATTCACTTTGCTATATTTGAAGGGTATTCATGAGAAGCAAAATACTGAGCATTTGTTAAATGTAAAAAAAAAAGTATTTTAAATTGCTTTCCCAGAACATGCTTGAAATCTTACTCAGGTGCTGTAATCACCTACAAATGGAATTTATCTTCAAAAACTCTCATCGTAATGCAGATTTTGATTTTATGATTTGATCTTTTTAAAGAAAATAATATGACACAAGAAGAGGGATGAAGTGCTTGTAATCTGTCTTTCCAGTGACCCTAGACTAAACTCTTAATATTAAAGTCTGACAATTTTATTTTATTGAGATAATTTTTATAGAGAATCCTTTATCACAATATTTTGCTGTGCTCATTCTTTTGCTTACTTGTTCAATGAATTTCTTTGAGTGTCTCCTCTGAGCCAGACATGGTGGTAGGCACTTGATAAATCATACAGCTCCACTCTACATAATCTCTGGGGAAAGGATAAGACAGGTGTTATGAAACACACTTCCTTAGGCATGAAGGGACCAAATGAAAAATATGATCGTGGAGTAGAGTTTCCTGGTACAACAAGCTGCCCTGGAAAAGAACAATGAATTAATCCCTTGGTTCTGTCATCAATGGCCATTCAACAACTTGTTACATCAGCTTAATGAAGAGTAGGAATTCATCAGTTTTGCTGTCTTGGTATTGCTGGCGATATTTAGGCTTGTCAGGGAATCTGCAAGCTCATGACATCGACAATTCCCATCTTTCTCAGAATAAAACCCAGTGTCCATATGGGGCCTCTAAGGTCATACACGATGTGCCCCATCCATCTCTGCTCTAACCACACGGCCCCTCCGCTGTTTCTCAAACAAGAAAGTATGCTCTGTCTCAGAGCCGGTCCCACCTGAGGGTGAAAATGACCATGATCAGGGGCGCCTGGGTGGCTCAGTCAGTTGATTGCCTGCCTTCGGCTCAGGTCATGATTCCAGGGTCCTGGGATCGAGCCCCGCATCGGGCTCTGCTCCGCGGGAAGCCTGCTTCTCCCTCTTCCACTCCCCCTGCTTGTGTTCTCTCTCTCGCTGTGTCTCTCTGTCAGATAAATAAATAAATAAATATATTAAAATATATATATATATATATTAAAAAAAAAAACAAAAAAGAAAAGAAAATGACCACAATCAGATGCCACCTCCCACCTCTGCCCACTCGGCATCTATGCCTGAGTCTGCTTTGTGTGTCTTCTTAGCACTTCTCACCACCCCACGTCAGACATTCACGCTTATTATCTGTCTCTCCTTCCAGAACATAAGCTTCAGCACAGCCATGACTCTGTTGTAACAAGGCCTAGAACCCTCACTGCCCGGCCCTCGGTACGCCCTCAGTACTATCTTTTTTAACGAATGAGTAATGCATGTTTAGTACTTATTTTTGCAAGACTGAATTCACTTACCTTTCTATACCTCAGTTTAAATATTAATGTGATGAGGGACATTATCTAATCTAAATTACCCCTTAACAATGTTAGGAAGATGACTAACTACATTAATACTATACAGATTGGACCTGCTTGGAAAAAAATACAATTCTGAAACTTAAGTTCTCTTGTTTTATAAAAGTAATTAGGTAGATCACTAAAGCCATAAATTCACACAACTAAGAGAGACTACAATGAATATAGAACAATGGTCTATAACTATAATAAGAATGGCAAAAGGAACATTAAACTTCTAAATGAGATGCAGTTTAAGAAAAATACTTATTTTTCATGTTACAAGTGGTTATTTATTATTGTTGTTTTTGATAAACTCTTTTCATTAAGGCCCAAGGTTCTAGATTATCTTCATTATTCTAGCTTTAGATGTGCATTTGAAAAGTACTTTCTTATGCTTGGAGCTTGAAGGTGCCGAGGGGAAGAGACCCGTGCTTAAGACCAAGGGTGTGAGTGGACACTTTGTGCTCAAGGTGTTTGGTGAAGGTCTTTGGTGATCTTGTCCAGGTCTTCTGTGACCTTGTCCAGGTCTTCCGTGACCTTGTCCAGGTCTTCGGTGCCTCTTACATCTATCTTCTTGGTCGAATCACAGAGAAAGTATCCTCCAACCCAGATATTCCATAAATTAAAGGTCATTTAATCCAACCTTCCCTGCCCCCTGGAAGACCCACACTCATCAACCTAGGCAATTAAAAAGAGCCATTTCATTTCCTATTTTTCACAATTATTTATAATGATGGAAAGGAAATTTTATAGAAACAGGTATCAACTCTTTTTAGCATTTGTAACCTTTGAAAGTCATAAACTTATTTTAAAATTTTCCATCAGATAGGATGCATTTAGCTGCAAGTAGTAGAAATCCCAACTCAAAGTGATTTTTACAATAAGCAAATTTATCGGCTCACATAATTGAAAATCCAGAGGTTGGAGGGGAAACAGGGTTAAATTATCCTATGGTCCAGTGATGCCATCAAGGATCCAAGTTCTATCTTTCTCTTCTGTCATTCAGAGTCCACTTCATCTGAAGACTGGTTCCCTTCATAGTCGTAGACTGGTTGCCAGTAACAATCAGGATTATTGGTCTATCTCCCCAAGACTTCAAACAAAAATCTTTCCCCTTCCTGATTGGGCTGATTTAGGTCCTGTGCGTATCTCTCAATCAGTAACTATCACCAGGAAAATAGTTTATGCGGATTGGATTAAGCTTGGGTACCTAATCACTGGCAAGACGGGTGGGAAAACTATGATTTGCTTACGCCAGAAGTCAGCAAATTAGGGCTGTGGGCCAAATCCTACCCACCAGCTGTTTCTGGGAAGTTTTGTTAGAACACAAACTCTTCCCCTACATTTTATCCACGGCGACTCCTGCACCACAACAGAGTTCTGTGGTTGCTAACAGAGACCATAGGGTCCATCAATCCTCAAGTATTTACAATCTGGCCTTTTAAGAGAAAGTTTGCCAACCCCTGGCTTGGGTCCACATGAACCCACTTTGGAGCTGACTCTAATCCCCTAAATCATGATGTTACAGGAGAGAAAGTTGGGCTCAATTGGACCAATATAAGGCCCTCACATGTAAACCTAGTCGGTTTTTTCCTCCCTGTTCTTTCCTGGGCAGAGGTGAAAAAGAAATGAACACACCAGCTTCAGAATGAAAGCCTTAGTTTTGGAAGGTCATTGACTTACCCTCATTCTTTTCTTCCAGATTGATTGGTATCAGTTCCTTACATTGATCTGTGTTCCAACCTTGGCGGTGTGTTTTGTTTCGTTTTTATGAATTGTCTGCTAGTTATTTGTTAATTCCGTGAAACCAGACTACTCAAACCTTCTGCAAGATCTTCAACCCACCAACAGTGGTTAGAGGAATTCCCCCAGGGTCCTGCTGCACTCCCAGAAGAAATCTCCCTCAAATTGTTCAGCAATGCCTGGTCAGTCACAGGAAGAACCATTCCTGCGCATGCTCACATCACGGTTTTCCAGGTAAGCCATTTCCTGTCAAAACAACAATCTGACCTTTCTGATTATATATATATATATATATATATATATATATATAGCTTTTCTTGTTTACTTCTATTAGGATAAGAGCAACACAAGTCCACTGTGGAAACATTAGAAAACAGATAACCGAAGGGAAAAAAAAAGAAACCTTGTCACCACACCATGCCCCAGGGAACTCATAAAACAAACAGCAATCTCCCCTCCAAGTGACCTAAACCAGCTTTGACTTTTCCAGCAGGAAGTCATGATGGAATATTTTACATTTAGCTCCCTATATTTATGAAGTTACTGAATGGGTCTATTCTTTGACTAGCCTTTCCAAGGGTCTTTACTGAATTGTGCACCTTATACCCACTTAAGGAAATGTCTGGGAAAGGGCAGAGTTTGAGAAGCTGCCATTTCAAATTACTCTCTCAAAGGCTATGCACATCTTTTGCAAACATGAAAGAGAGCTACTTCTCTTCGTTTGGGCTGGCACATACAATTTCACCTTATTTTGTAAATAAAAGGGAGTCAATCTTTCTGAAATATAGGGTTGGGAAAGTATGCTCAGCTTCACAAATCCTCCTTTAGGCACACCTGTGGGTTTACTAGTGCTCATTATAGAAACCACTTGAAAATGCCTGAAGGTTGGATTGTTTCCAAAACATCAGATGGGTACCGTACTTCGGTTTAGGGCTAGAGTAGACTAGAGGATGGGATTCAGGCTCACTGCAAGTCCCTGTGGGGATCTGAGTGTGGGATCGGGGCCAATGCTGTAATTAGAAACCAGGCATTACTTCAGAGAGTGGTGCTTTCCCACCCTGCTCATGGCACCTGCCCCGCCTCCAGTATTTCTCTACCAAGTCTACACAGTACAGCCGACACCATGGGTCGTCATAAAATTGGCCCTTCGTCAACTAAGGAGAATTCCTGTTGAAGGGAATAGGAGCCCCTGAATGCCTGGAAGAGAAGGGGTGAAGGAGACTGAGGAGTACACAAATGAGAGAGGTGCAAGAACACTGGGGCCCAGACAGTCTGGAGTTTTAATCCCAGATCCACCCTTCCAGGCAGAGTGATCTTGGGCCCTTCCATTCTCTAGGTGTCATTTTCTGCCCGGATAAAAGAATAATAACAACAGCCCCTGCTTACTTCATAGTGTTGGCTGCTGTGAAGGTAAAGGGCGATTAATGAGCTAAATACTTAGCACAGCACTAGGTTAGTATTAGTTCTTATCCTTATGAGGGGAAAGGGCCCAGAATGGGGAAGCTGGGATCCTGGGAACATACTTCTCTTCACAGCATAGTCTGAATGGTGGAGTCCATGTTTATAGGGTTCCAACTGCCCAGGACTGCCCAATTTGTGATGAGACTTTCTGCATCAGACTGTGTGAGAGCAGTGTGTAAGTAATTTTTTAATAGATTTTATTTTTAGAAAAGCTATAGATTTATAGAAAACTTAAATATAGAGTACAGAGGATTCCCATATACCCCATAGTCCATTTCCCCAATCACATCTTACATTAGCATGGTGTATTTGCCACAATAAAGCAGTATTGATACGTATCTTACAGATTTCCTTAGGTGTTTTTAATTTTAATTTTAATTTTTTTTACCTAATGTCCTTTTCCTATTCCAGGATCCCATCCAGGATACCACGTTCTACTTAGTTGTTGTGTCTCCTTTGGCTCCTCTTGGCTGTGACAATTTCTCAGACAGTCCCTGTTTTTTCATGACCTTGATAGTTTTGAGTGCTGGTCACGTGTTTTGTAGAATGTCCCTCAGTTGGGATTTGTCTGATATTTTTCTCATGATTAGACTGGGGATATGGGTTTTGGGGAGGAAGACCACAGTGGTAAGTACCATTTTCATTTCATCCTATCAAGGGTACATACTATCAACATGACATCACTGTTGACATTGACCTTAGTCACCTGGCTGAGGCAGTTTTGCCAGGTTCTCCACCATAAAGTTACCCTTTACCCCCTTTCCATACTGTACTCTTCAGAAGTCACTCCCTGCTGCCCACAGCTAAGTAGTGGGAGTAACCCTCCACCTCCTCGAGGGCAGAATAGCTACGTAAATTGTTTGGACTTCTTCTCTATGGCAGATTTGTTTTTTCCCCTCAAGTAACTTTTCTAGGCTAATCTTTGCTTGAATGAATTGTTTAGTGTTTACAAAGCACCACCGAAAAATAGTCTAAAGCCAACTTCCCCCAAATTGGTTTCTTTAAAGCTTACCACTTTCTATAATTAAGTATTAATATTCGGAGTGTTTTCAAGCTGGGCATGGAGGAAATATGAAAAAACAAGATTTCTAAAACCTGACAATCTTCTAGTTCAGCGTCACAAATGCCAGCCAGCTCTGGAATTAGCAATTTCTTGCTAACCCTATACGGAAAGGCCTGAAAATGAATAAGGAATTAAAAATAAAACAAGTGGGATGGTCAAAACCAATATGAATGAATCGCTGTGAGCCAAGTGGAAAAGCATCCTTTGGCAAGTTTAAACTGGTTACCTCAGCATGTCCTGAGAATGTGCTTCTAATGTTCCAGGCCATTAGGCTCCTTTTGTAGGCATGAATCCTGCCCCTCCTCAAAGAGGAAGCTAGCTCTATGCCTCTCCTAAAACATACATCTTTAGATTGATCGAGCATTAACATGTTCTTAAAAATCTCTCTCGCACACACACACACACACACCACCACCACCACCACCAAACCATTTGAGAATAAATCCCATGCCTACAAATTAAAATAATTGGAATAATTGGCTGGGTAGCTGAAAATCCACTTGAACTTTTCCATAGAAAGACTTCCTGTAAAAAGGGAAAGGTGATGTTTGGGGTTGTTCATTTGAAAGAAAATGGGGAAAGAGTATTGTTGGATCAGCCTATAATCTTTCTACATCTGTTCAGCCACCATTATTTTTTTTTAAGAGAATATTTTTTTCTCTGAAAGCAATTCAGAATTTGCTTCCAACGCATAGGCTTATGGAAATAGGTGTTTGCTCACCTCTCCGAAGTTTACCTCAAGACAGAGAGGCCCCTAATGTGCTCAGTGGGTTCCTCGCTCCCCCTTAGGTCGGGTACAGCTCTCGTCACAGCATTCCAGGGTTCTGACAATCCCTTTGCAAACCCACCCATAGCATGGCGTGTAGAGGCATTCATCCCCCAGTGGCCTTGGCCTTGGTTCCTGTCCTCTGCTCTGCTTTCACCAGCACCGGAGGACAGGCCTTCGTTTCGATCTGTTATCTCAGGCCATTAAAATGAGCAGAAGGAAAATGCCTTTGAACAGCTCCTGTGTATCATCATAAAGATTCTTTTTTTTTTTTTTTTTTTTTAAAGATTTTATTTATTTGACAGAGAGAGACACAGCGAGAGAGGGAACACAGCAGGGGGAGTGGGAGAGGGAGAAGCAGGCTTCCCGCGGAGCAGGGAGCCCGACGTGGGGCTCGATCCCAGGACCCCGGGACCACGACCCGAGCCGAAGGCAGACGCCCAACGACTGAGCCACCCAGGCGCCCCCCATCATAAAGATTCTTAAAATGAATTATCCTGGCCAGTTCAGAGCCTCCTTAACCTCCCACTTCCTGTAAAGGCAGCAAATGGAGAATCCGTGATTAGATAGAGCATTCAGGAAAGAAGATGTTGGGGTTGCATATGGTTTCTGGCTAACGAAACCCTTGCTAACAGACTCTCCTAAGGTACAGCATTCGTTTTCCAGACTAAGGCATTCATGCCTTCATTTAACGAGCCAGATGCCCTCTCTGTGTCACCCAAATTGTCTAAAGCATGATTAGTACAATCTTTTTTTTTTTTTAAGATTTTATTTATCGGGGCACCTGGGTGGCTCAGTTGTTAGGCGTCTGCCTTCGGCTCGGGTTGTGATCCCGGGGTCCTGGGATCGAGTCCTGCATCGGGCTCCCTGCTCAGCGGGAAGCCTGCTTCTCCCTCTCCCACTCCCCCTGCTTGTGTTCCCTCTCTCGCTGTGTCTCTCCCTGTCAAATAAATAAATAAAATCTTAAAAAAAAAAGATTTTATTTATCTATTTATTTGAGAGAGAGAGAGAGAGAGAGCACAACCCCAAGTAGGGGGAGGAGCAGAGGAAGAAGGACAAGCAGACTCCATGCTGAGCATGGAGCCCAATGTGGGTTTGAACCCACAACCCTGAGACGTGGACCTGAGCTGAAATCAAGAGTCCAATGCTTAACTGACTGCACCACCCAGGCACCCCTACTACAATCCTTCTTGAAGAGTTTGGAAGGAAGCTATGCTCACCACTATACCACCAACGCAGATCTTCTTGAAGAGTTTGGATCTGGTTCTTTCCTAACCACCATTTTTACTCTTTAGCACTACAGTTAACACAGACAGTATAAGCCAAATTTTGACTCAACCCTTTGACCTCACTTGGAAATTTTGGATAGTTCTTTGTCTCTTTAATATTTTTTTTCAGTGAGATAATTGATATGAGCTTATATTCTTGAAGTTTTGTTTTGTTTTTGTTTTGTTTTTTCAGTTAACTCAATTGCTGGGGAAAAAAACCATTCAAATTAAGGGTTCTGATTTAGGTTTTCTGGGTACATGGTTTTCAAATTCTTTGCCTCATGGCGTATACTTAAAAGAAGGCCAATTTGCAGAATGCACATGGCAACCACAAAGGGAAATACGGTAATCTGCTATTTGGTTAGAATCAATAAAATATCCCTTCTTAAACCATTGGCTTTACAGAAATTACTCAAGTATACTTCATCAACCCCAAGTATGTATGGTAATCTTCATTGGGGATTCAAAGCCATCCCTTCCTATCAGGGAGTCTCGTCAAATGTCCTAGTCATGTGTCTGTGGGCAGGATGCAGAGAGTCAGGGCATCGATGAGTCACCATGGGTCATTCATGGACTATGGCTGCCAGTGAACAAAGATGTCATTCAGTTTCATTTGAGAAATAAAACAACGTTTTGGACAATTTACTGAGGTGGCTTCAACTGGGACAGGGTTGAGAATGTGAGAAAAGTGTGACTGCTTAACCAAATACACTCGCTAGTAAAACACACCCTACTCGGTTACTCACTCCTGTGATCACATCTAGATCTTGCCATTCCAAGTAACTGTACCTCTTCCAGAACCGCCTCCCCCGCCCCCCACCGATTTCTAATCACCACCTCTGAATTGGGACGCTCAGTCTGTCCAGTGCCCTGACTTTAATAATACCTCAGCCCCTGCAATCCATTGAACTGACCATCTTTGTACTTGTCTTACCCCTCTTGCCATCCCAGTGCTTCCCACCCATTTCCCACCTCCCTCCCTCAGGGTCCCATTAGAATCCCAGGCTTAAGGTACTACCGTAGACTGAATTCATGCTCATTAACCTCAAAGGGCTTCTGAGCAATCAGACCTCATTTCCCTAGTCCATTGGTTCTCCTTATTCTCCTTGAAGACTATTTCATACTTTCCCCTTTCTTCAATCCTCTCACATCTCCTCCCTCATGTCACTCTCTGCCAATGACCTATTTCCTAAGACTGAGAAAATAGAAGCACTTGGCAGAGCACCTCTCCCACATGCTTTTACTGCCACATCCAACAACCTGCCCTCCTTCCCACTTTCCTCGCTGGTACGTACCCCACCTATGACCCACAGGAAGGCTCATCCCTTGTCCTACTCAGGAAGAGCACTCCACCTCCTGGAGAAGGATTCTTCACTCTCTCTCCTGCATTGTTGTTTTTTCTTCCTTTTCTGAATTTTTCTCATCCTAAAAAACAAAAACTCCCTTCAACTGTTATACTTTAGCCTCTGCCCTATTTCTCTGCTCCCTTTTAGAGTCGCCTCCCTTATGGACAACAAAAGAGTAGTCTATGCTTGTGCTCTTCAGTTTCTCACCTCCTGGTCTCTCTTGAAACTGCTGCTATTAGATCTCACGACGCCTCTCCAACCATTGCAATCGGGCCTTTGCCTCCACACTCCACTGAGCTGGCCTCTGCAAGATCTAGAAGGACCTCCATGTTGTAGAACTCAATAGCCGATTCTCTGCCTACCTCTTCTGGGATCTATCAGCATCATTGGTCAGAATTGATCATTCCTTTCTCCTTAAAACACTTGTCTTGGTTTCCAGGACATTATGTGCATCTCTCTTACCTGGGAACATAGACGTGCCCTCTTAATGGAGGGGAAGCCACCCAACGCTCAGGCCTTGGACCTCATCTCTTTTTTTTGTCTCTATTCACTCCCTTGGTTTTCTCAGCTAGTCTCACAGCTTGAAGCATATCTGCCGACGACTTTCAAATTTATATCTTTAGCTTGCTTGCACAGCATCCCTGAACTCTTAAGATCATGTTCAACTGCCTAATTGAAATCTACATCTGGATGGGTAATTAACATCTCAGCTGTAATACAAAGCTGAGCTCCTGATACTCATTCTGCCCCTTATACCTCTTCTGCCTCAGTCTTCCCTATATGGAAAGGCCTGAAAATGAGTAAGAAATAAAAAATAAAACGAATGGCATGTTCTGTCCAAGCACCTTAAAGTCATTCTTGACTCTTTTTCTCACAGCAAATCTTGCCGCTCACTCTACCTTCAGATCATGATAGGAATTGGACCACTTCTCATCACCTCCATTGTGATCACCTTAATCCAAACCCCCTCATCTTTTGCACAGATTACTGTGATAGCCTCCTGTCTCATCTCCCTCCTTTTGCCTTTGCCCACTTTTAATCTAAACACAACACCAGGCTGCTCCTATTATAGTATAATTCAGATCTCATCATGCGTTATTACAAAAGCTCCTAGGTACTCCACCTCCTTCTGAGTTGAAGCCAAAGTCCCTGTGATGGCATCAGAGTCTCACATGATGTGTCCCACTCCCCACCGCCCCCCCCATCACCTCACTGTCCTCCTTCTCACTCACCCTCAGCCACATGGGGTTCCATTCTGGGACTTTTGCAATCTCTTGTGTCCCTACCTGGAATGTGCTTTCTCCAGATATCCGTGTGGTTCTGGGTTTACTCAGATGCCATCTTCTTTGTGGGGCTTTCTCCACCATCTTGTATCAAATTGCAAGGTCCTCCCCACCCCCCAAGCCCCTTCTTTCCCCCTTTCCTGCTTTGTTTTTCTCCTTAGAACTTTCTGCCCCACTAGACATTGGGGCCACATAGAGGCAGTATAATGTGGTGGTTGGGATACAGGTAGGACTTAGAGTCAGTTTGCCCGAGTTCGAGGCCTGGCTTGTTACTTAGCAGGTAGTCAAGATAGAATCTCTCGGGGCGCCTGGGTGGCTCAGTCGTTAAGCGTCTGCCTTCGGCTCAGGTCATGATCCCAGGGTCCTGGGATCGAGCCCCACATCGGGCTCCCTGCTCTTAGGGAAGCCTGCTTCTCCCTCTCCCACTCCCCCTGCTTGTGTTCCCTCTCTCGCTGTGTCTCTCTGTCAAATAAATAAATAAAATCTTAAAAAAAAAAAGACAGAATCTCTCTATTCTTCATTTTTGTCGTCTACAAAATGGGAATAATAATAGCATCCACCTCATCAGGGTGTAGGCATAATATTTATAAAGTTCTTAGACCCGTACCTGGAACATATTAAGTGCTACACAACTGGCTAATATTTACATATTTTATTCATCTTTTTTTATTATGTCTCCCTAACTAGAACATAAGTCCCATAGGAGCAGGGGTCTTTGTTTGTTTTGTACACTGCTCTATCCTCACCACCGTGGGCAGGGCCTCACATGGAGCTGGTTCTCAGTAGATAGGTGTAGAAAGACAGGTCACTAAAGTTTCTTAGATACCTAAGAGTCAGTAAGTAAAACTTGTTTAAAATTTGCTTCATAGAATGATGTCCATATGAATAAAAACTAGAGTTCCTCTGTTGCAGATGTTGATGTGGGCCCAGGTAATTTGTGTAAATCATTCACAGGTGGCGAGCCTCTTTCCTAGGTTCCTTAAGAAAGTCACAGAGTAGACTCAAAGTGTGCTAGGTGGGCTTGCCTCGGTTCTACTTCAGTAATAAATATCAGAAATCCTTTTCCTTTGATAAAAATAACTAACTGAGGTCTTCTAGTCCTTCATTCAGTGTTTTCTGATCAGAATATTCTTCAATGTGCCATTCTTAAGAGAGCAAAAATCCACAGGTTACTCTGGAGTCCCCAGTGAAATGGACTCCCTAAATGAAGGACACTATTATTATTCTGCACCAGCTCACAGGTCCAGAAGTATAGACTCAGAAGGGTAAGCTTAAGAGTTCAGATCTTTAGAGGGCCTGGCTGGCTGAGTTGGTAGAGCATGCAACTCTTGGCCTTGGGGTTGTGAGTTCGAGTCCCACGTTGGGTATAGAGATTATTTAAAAATAAACAATTTTTTTCAAAAGAATTCAGATTTTTTTGGTGGGGGCAGTGGGGGAGGGACTGTGAAATTGGTGAAGGGCACTGAGAATACACTTATCCTGATAAGCACTTAATATAACACTCTGTGTTAACTGGAATTTTTAAAAAAAGAGTTCAGCTCTTTCAACACATTGAAATAGCACTGTTTTTGTTGTTGTTGCTGTTTGTCTTGTTTTAAGAAAAAGCAAGTAGCATCAAGTCCTGGCTGAAACATCAGGGTCTGTGTCTTCGCTGTCCCGAGTTTATGTTCTATTCAGCGTGGTGCATGCTTAGAGCAGGCTTGGGCCACAAAGCATCTCAAAATGACTCCAGTCCTTGAGACGGTCTCTGGTGTGCAATTTCCTGAGGATAGGAGTGGTCCTATTTTAACAAGTGATCTTTAAAAATTGAGTTTTACCTCTTCCATGTTTGAGATTAAGAGGTTTAATGACGAAGATCTGGAAGGCTCTGCCCAGTCAAGCCATTCACCATTGCTCCGGTGAATGCATGCCTCCGGGCGCTCTTTCTTCCTCTGGCAAAAGTCTGATTCTGCAGCCTCTGGGCATGGTCTGTAGAGCCTGGCACTCCTCTCCGAGCCACACCCACTGTTGTCATGCAGTGAGCACACCAAACAGGTTCTCCGGGCCAGACGGCGGCTGAGGTGTCTGCCGTGGAAGGGAAGTACAGTCATGCTCACACCCGATGACACAGTGACATAAAGGAAGCAACTAGCTGAAAATAAATATAGTCACAGCACGGAGGTGGATTTCCCATGTGGAAGTAATGGAGCTCATGGGCCCCTTTCTGGCTCCACGCTTACTTTTGCATTTGTGATCTTATATATTTTTTTAAAAGAAGGCCCCAAGTTGCACAAGCTTCCAACCCCACAAAAGCTTAATTTACCTGATTATACTAAATTTTGTATTTTTTTTACATACTTACCCATTGACTTGAACAATTCTGTGGGGTTGTGACAGCCCCATTTATAGGAAAAATAGGCAGAGTTGAGAGACTTAGTTAAGGGTACACAGTTAACTTGTCCATGAATTGTGGCCACTCAGTAGGGCCTGAAGTTTTAAACTGAACTTCTTTGGATGTCTTAAGGTATATTTGTTGCTTTACCTAATTTCAAATGCATCTCCCACATTAAATGACTTGGCTCTCTTTTATTTCATGCTTGTGGAAACGTTCAGAACAAGCTTGCCAAATTCATAGCATTAGATGATAATTATGAATCATAAAAAGTCTAGTCTCTCCCATGATCTTTTGGCCTGTTCACATCTAGTGGATAGAAATTATTATTTAGAAGATCTTGTGAAAAGTGGAGAAATCAATTGGAAACAAAAATACTTATATTAAAATTTTTTAAATAGATTTGTCAGTTTTCACCTACTTTTTAAAAAGGCTTTTGTATTCCATAAGACGAATGTCTTGATTAATTAACAAATTTGATGTTTATATAGTTAGAGTTTCTCAGTATAAGTTTTAAGCACAGAGAAGAGTTAATATTGTTTGTCTCATATTAGCACATATTCTGAACATTCTTCCCAATTCAAAGAGCTAGCCAGGAAGGGTAGCTGAGAGTGAAAATAATGCCTGGTTGAGTCCAACACACAGACACAGAAGATATAATTGTTGAGAACCAATACACAGCACTCTAATTCTCTGGCCAGCATCAGAATCCCCTGGAGGGGGCTTGTTAAAACACAGATTACCCTCTGACCCCTCCGCCCCTGAATTTCTGATTCAGTAGGTCTGAGGTGGTATCGAGAATGTGCATTTCTAAAAAGTTAACAGGTGAGGCAGACGTTGCTGGCTCCAGAACTCCACTTTGAGTACGATTGCTCTAGAACTCCTGAGTCCACAATCCTATGTGAATGCAAACTTTATTTTATTACATATTCAACCCTCACCAAACTCAGCACAAAGGCACAAAAAAGTCCACAATAGTTTTTGCCAGCCATTCTTTAGAATCTGATTAGACACCAATAGACTATCAATAGTTTGGTAACTACTCTTTTTGATCTCAACATGGGGAGATCTTTCTCGTTTGGGCTCTGATTAATAACTGGGCACTTCTGTAGAGCCTCAATAAACAGTGAGAGTTTGAAATAATGAAATAATTTGCTATGTCATTGGTCTTATGAGATGACAGCCAACAATAATCAATCAAAAACTGGAACATGGAAACTGAGCACATGGAGCGTAAGAGTTCTCCCTGTGATTAGAGACTACAGTGCTGGGTTCCAGAACATCTTCAATACAGAGAGCAGTGGATGGGAGGAAAATTCAACCACTCAATTGCATATCATCGAATTCGCTGTCTGCCTTTTCAAATCTGGATCAATGTCCCCGAACCCATTTCCCACACCATATTCTCTTCAACACAGCCAAAAATTATACTTTTTTGTACAAATATAATTTGTCCTTCACAGACTTAGCAAAAAGAACAGTCCTTAGCATTTATTTATTTTAGTGAATAAATCAATATACTAATATTAATATATAATGTTCCTATGCATCTGTTTACCAACATGCTCATATATCCCTATTTAAAGAGATATGTTTTCCTCTATTTTTTTTTTTTTTTACTATTTCTTATGTTTTGTCTTTTGCTGCCTCCCCTACTTAAATAGATTTCTCAAAGTAGGAAAAATTGCCTTTGTCACAGTGTAAAACCCATGGGTACTGGTACCAGGTAGGCTGCAAAAGCAATGAGTGCTCCAAAAATATTTGTCAATAATGCATAAAATAGGCCATGCTCCCTAAAGCCAAGTAGCCTAATAAACAATTTGCTCAAAATTCAGCATCATCTTTGAGAGATTTTCATCAATTTGAGTGACCCATTTTTGTTGTTGTTGGCTCTTGGCGTTTGGGGAATTAATAAAACCTAATTTTGCTCCTTGGAGGAGTGGCTGGTTCCAGGATTATGGCACAGATAATACAAGACGAGCCTGAAATGTCTTGTTGTGCCTAAAGTAAGATAACGCTCAAAGAATGAGGGAAATTATCAAAAGATCACAGGGGTCAGCTTTGAGCTACTGTCACGGCTAAATAAGGGACATTTAAAGATCAAAATAAATCTCAAGAACAACCTATTGTAACTTATTAAATAAAAGAGGAATCCATAAATCTAATATGAAGAGCTAACATAAAAAGTGGGACAGAAGGAAAAACTACCTCTCAGAATAATGCCAACTAATATATATATAAAAAATGATGGAATTCTCCCTTTGGCAGCCTCATCAATGGATGCTAAAACTAGTGGGTAAAAGTGTAAGGAGTAACAGGATATTTATATAGTTTCAAAGTATGTCCTCATAAGATACTTATTAATTACAAAGGGTTACCGAGTAACTTCACAATGGAGAAATCTGGGAGGCACCACCCCAATCAGCTATCAAAGTGAGCACTGTCAGCAACGACTTATGTGCCTCCTGTTACTATGTACTGAAGGGAATTCAGCATCACTTCTGCGATCTCGCTGTCAAAATGCACAACCTGAATCCAATCAAGAGAAAACATCAAAGGAACCAAACTGAAGAACATGCTACAAAATAACTGTCTATTTTCTTAAAATGTCAACATCAGAAAATACAAAGGAAGACTCAGGAACTGCTCCAGAGTAAAGGAAATAAAAGAGACATGAAAACTGAACACATAGTTTCAGATTTTCTCTCTCTTTTTTTTTTTTTAAAGCTTTTATTTATTTATTTGACAGAGAGAGTGAGAGAGCACAAGCAGGGGGAACAGCAGAGGGAGAGGGAGAAGCAGGCTCCCCACCAAGCAGGGAGCCTGACGTGGGGCTCGATCCCAGGACCCTGGGATCATGACCTAGGCCGAAGGCAGATGCTCAACCATCTGAGCCACCCAGGTGCCCCCAGATTTTCTCTTTTTTAAAAAGACATTACCGGGACAAATGGTGTATTAGTTTTCTATGGCTGCACAACAAGTGGCCTCAAATTTAGTGGCTTGAAACAATACAACTTTATTCTCTTTTATTTCTGTAGGTTAGAAGTCTGACAGGGATCTTCCTGGGTTAAACTCAAAGTGTCAGCAGGGCTGTGTTCCCCCTCTGGAGGCTCTAGGGGAGAATCTCTTCCCTTGCCTCTTGCAGATTTTCGAGGCTGCCCACGTTCCTTGGCTCCTGCCTCCCACTCCATCTTTAAGCCCCAAATGGCAGGCTGAGTCCCCATCTCATTGCATCACCCCGACCTCCTTTTCTGCCTCCCTCCTCCAATTATAAAAATCCTTATGATTATGTTGGCCTACCCAGATAACCCAGGATAATCTACTTTAAGATTGGCTGATTCACAACCTTAATGACATCAGAAACCTTAATTCCCCTTTGCCGTGCAACTTTACACATTCACAGGTTCTGGGGATTAGGATGTGGACATCTTTGGAGGGACCATTAGTCTGCCTACCACAAATGGTGCAATCTGAATAATGGCTGTGGATAAGATAATCATATTGTATTGATGGTAATTTCCTGATTTTGACAACTGTGCTGTAGTTATGTAAGAAAGTTCCCCGTCTTTAGGAAATATACATTGAAGTATTTACGGGTAAAAGAGCATCATGTCTGCAACTTAAAACATTTCTCTCTTTCTCTCTACGCAGAGAGCAAGAGTGAGAGCAGAGGAAAAGCAAATGTGATAAAATGTTAACATTTGAGGAATCCGAGGAAAGAGTACTGAAGAACTTTTTATGCTATTCTTACAATTTTTCTGTAGGTCTGAAATGATGTAATAAAAAATTTTAAATGTAATCTTTATAAATAAATTTTCTATTTCTAATAAATACTTAAATACTGTTAATTCTGATGGATCTTTTAAAAATCTCTTTTGAAACTTTCAGGACATTTTAGCAAGTGGTTTAATGATATTACTTGCAGTTAATTATGAACACATTATACATCGGGCAGTCTTGATTGTATTACGAAAGTAAAATCAACTATCCACACTCCTGTTGTCCCATAGCTTGGGTATTAATGCTGAGTATTTTTCATTTTGCTTTAATGTATTACTTTAAAAATGGGGTCTCGAAAAAGGTTTTTTAAAAGCAGGCAAAAGACTATAGTTACATCTTCTACCAATAGTTTCTTAGTTTTGATAAATGTACCATGGTTATATCAGACGTTAACATGAGAGGAAGCTAGGTGAGCCAACTCTATGCTCCTTATCCCTGATCCTAAGTAAGGGAAGAGAAAGAGAGGGAAAAACCATAGGCAACGAGAGGGGTGTGAGCTGTGTAGGGTATATGGCCCAGATGCTGAAAGACAATTCCATTCCAAGTAATAATTCTGCCACTAACTGGTTCCTTAATATTGGGCAAATTACTAATATATTTAAATCCTGCCTTGATCTCTCCAAAAAAGGGATTTGAGGAACCTTATCATAAAGTACATGTACATAATAGGAAAATGGATCATAATCATGAGAGAATACGGTAAGATGCTAAAATAGTGGTTAGGGGGGCGCCTGGGTGGCTCAGTCCTTAAGCGTCTGCCTTCGGCTCAGGTCGTGGTCCCAGGGTCCTGGGATCGAGCCCCGCATCGGGCTCCCTGCTCCGCGGGAAGCCTGCTTCTCCCTCTCCCACTCCCCCTGCTTGTGTTCCCTCTCTCGCTGTGTCTCTCTCTAATAAATAAATAAAATCTTTAAAAAAAATAAAAATAAAAAATAAAATAAAATAGTGGTTAGGGTGATGGGGCAGCAAGCCATGGTTGTATCTCCTCATTGGTCAAATGAAGACCCTCAATAAATCAGGGGCAAATGAAAGTAAATAATCATGAAGGTACCTTTAAAAACATAGTATACGGTGCAAAATACCTTGATAGCATTAGTCCTTCCCCAGTCCTTCAGAAATGTAAGGAGGTCAACCTGACTGAAATCTATGTGGCAAAACCCATCTCTCTGGCTAGGTCTGAGCCTCTGTCTCAGCCCGACTCAGACAGCACAGATAGCAGACTGTCTGAGCCAAGAGGGATGAGCAAGTTGTAACACAAACTTCTCTGACCCTGCTCAACATGTAATCACTGAAATCACATTTGTTTCTACCGAGGCTTAATCTTGGACGCTGGCTCAGCAACCCAGGAACGTGTAATCCACACTAGGACAGCACATCTTCTCCAGACATTTCTGCTCATGGCTGGATTTGAGCTTACTCGGCACTAACCTCAACTTAGAAACCATTCTCAGGAGGAAAAAACTGCCCATGCAAAGAATGGGGATCAACTGACACAGAGGAAAAATCGGATCCTACATCCTGGAAGGCAAGCACAGAATATTCAGAAAGGAATTGCAGTAGAAATTCTTTATATATATATATATATATATATTTATTTATTTATTTTTGAGAGAGAGGAACACAGAGGGAGAGGGAGAAGCAGGCTCTCCACTGAGCAGGGAGCCTGACATGGGGGCTCGATCCCAGGACCCTGAGATCATGAGCTGAGCCGAAGGCAGACGCTTAACTGACTGAGCCACCCAGGCGCCCCTGCATTAGAAATTTTTAACACCAGTTGCTATGGCACACAATTTGATGATTGAATTTATTTAATTATTTTTTAAAATATTTTACTTATTTTAGTATATGTGCTGCCGAAGCGAGCTATTTTACTTATTTTAGACAGAAAGAGAGGGAGTTGGGGGAGGAGCAGAGGGAGAGGGAGAAGCAGACTCCGTGCTGAGTGCAGAGCCCAGTGGGGGGCTCAATCCCACGACCCTGAGATCATGACTTGAACCAAAATCAAGAGTCAGATGCTTAGCTGACTGAGCCGCCCCGGCGCTCCTGATGATTTCATTTAGTTACTGAAACGACAAAGGATCTCAGTACAAGTACAGAAACCACAGGCTCAAAAGCAACAGTCTGAAGCTCAAGTAGAATTTTTTGTTACTAGCCATGGTGAAAAAGGATTATGGGAGGAGAGAGAGGTGTCCTCAAAGGTATGACCAGGCACATTTCACAGAGAATCAGTTAAATTGACATACTCATGGGAGCAATGCTGTATCCGAGGGTTACATTCTTGATCAAGAGCCTGATGCTCAACTTTTTATAGAAATAAATACAAACTATACTGAATTCATCACAAGCAATGCCTGCATGGCCTATATTACAAGGCCCTCTAAGGCACCCGGGCGAACAGGATGAAACACTAACCAAGCTGTTGAAATTTACCAGGCCGATTCCCAGGAGTTAGGGAAAAAGAAAGGGAACTAATGTTATCACGTGGGCCGGGAGCCAGAGGTATCTACAGAAGGGGCTGTGGGTAAAACTGGCAGACACACGCAGTTCTGGGAGCAGCTAGTGTGAGGCTGGGACGCAGAGTGAGGGACCACTGGCAGACACACGCAGTGCTGGGAGCAGCTAGCGGAG
>NC_058408.1:43393234-43411995 GCF_002201575.2 Neomonachus schauinslandi | reverse complement strand
CACACGCAGTGCTGGGAGCAGCTAGTGTGAGGCTGGGATGCAGAGCGGACCACGCCAGCTGGTTGCCGCTTGCGGAGCTGTGTGTGGTGTGTGGGTGCTGTGCCACTTGGTGAAAGACAGCGGTTTTGCTTCTCTTCCTGCAAATCCCTCCTTCGGTGGGAGTACTGAGAGAGCAGAATGATGCTGAAAGCAGGGGCAGAGGGCATTAACAAGCATCCATAAACCTTGCTTTCTGCTCATGCAGGGGAAAAGTAACAGAAATGGGAGAATAGGCAAATGAGAAAGGTTGATTTTACCTTTAGACCATTTAGAAAACCCAGTGACCACTTCCTGTATGCCTCCTAACCCTGAGGATGTGGACAAAAATACACAGACCGGGATCTTGGGGAGTAGGAGGGAGCTTGGGGGGAAAGGTCGGTGAGAAACACCTGATCAATAAACATGTGTCAACGCTAGAAGCCAGTACAAGGCTGGGGGGCTGGTGGACACAAGGAAGGACTGACCAATGTCAACAGAGCAGGTGACACCTTGACCTCAGGCTTTCCTGTAATGGAAAGGAGAAAGAATACCATGGGCAGGGAGAAGAGTTAAAGAAATGACATGTTATAACAACACTGGAAATGTTGAGGTTTCTCTTATTTGAATTCCCAACCAGGAATTTCTTAGCTTTTATTTGACTTCTGCTAAATATTTCCTTTTCTTAAGCATGTCATTAATTTTTTAAAAAAGATTTTATTTACTTATCTGAGAGAGAAAGAGACAGAACACATGCAGGGTAGGGGCAGAGGTAGAGGGAGAAGCAGGCTCCCCGCCGAGCAGGGAGCCTGAAGGGGGCTCATCCCAGGACCCTGGGATCATGACCTGAGCCAAAGGCAGATGCTTAACCGACTGAGCCACCCAGGCGCCCTGCATATAATTAATTTCTATTTAGAGTATCATTTGTGTAGAGCAGATATAATCATCTTGGGGGACTCAGTACAAATATAAAGCACTCTTACTGATAACTTCTGAACCACTGGAGCCTCTGATAGATTATTTACTAGGAAGTTTCTTATTTTTCACTCCAGTGATTAATATCTACTTCATTTAAACCTGCTCAGTGTGAACAGGCAAAATTACCTGCTGTGTACAACTGTCTTGTTTCTGGTCCCATAAGCTAAGGGCCTGGAGAGAGGTGATCTTTCATTGGGATGGGTCCTTCCTCACCCTATGAAGCAGGCACCATCTGCCTTTCTACTTGGTGGCTCTCCTGGGTGCCAGAGGTCTTCTTTAGCATTCCACTTTGAGCTTAGTGAAGTGGAGCTGGTGAATTCAGATTTATCAGGGGGCTAAAAATGCTTACTTTAAGAAGTAAACCTTCGGGGATATTTTGCATCAGATTATGCCAATACCAACCTTGGAGAAACTGCCGACCCGCAAGTTTTTAAAATCCCACTCATCACTTGGACACAGTAACTAGAAAGATGTGTTTGCGTTTGAATCAGGTCTTACAAACAGGTTAAGAACAGGGTATGCGTGAAAGCGAGGAACTAGTGCCCTCTAAAGCTCTCTCTGAGCAAGTCCAATCGAGGAGAGTTCAGGTTCTTCACAGGTGTCATAGTTAAAAGGATTTAGAAGATCAGGAAGGTGGCAGGTCATCCGCAGGGACTTAGGGCTATGAACAGAGCACTGAAGAGGAAACCAAAGCCTTCCTGCTGTCTCCGTATCTGAAACTCTTCACCTGGCCTCAGATGACTCCCTCTGGGTCAACCCTCCAGATGGGCTGAGGCACGGATGAGCTACTCTGGCCTGCCGGCTCAGCACATCACTTACTTTTTCTCTCTATTCCCTTATGTTCGAGAGTGGTTTTCATCACCTCAAGAGACCCCCTTTAGCTGAAGTTATGGGCATATTTACAAGTAGAAAGACAACTTTTTACATACAGCTGCTAATTTAAGAAGCCCAAATAATTTTAAAATAGTCTTCAGGTGTCACTAAGCAGGCATTAATCATACCTCAAGGGGTCCAGTACATGGCAGCCCTCGGGCCCGTGCCTGTTTTTGTAAATAGTTGTGTTGGACTCATTTGTTTACACACTGTCCAGGCTGCTTTCAGGCTGCAAGAGCAAAGTCGGTGTAACAGAGACCATAGGGCCTGTGAAGCCTACAATATGTACAGTCTAGCTCTTTACAGAAAAAGTCTGCCTACCTCTGGACCACACCAAAGTATCCCCACCTGAGAAGGGGGAAAAAAAGTATGTATATATATGTGTGTGTGTATTACTTGTATGTATAATATATACACACATATATACACACACACACACACTTACAGCATGTACCTGCACACATATTGGACTGTTCTCAAGGAAATAAGTCACCCAAAGAAGGTATTACAAGCAGCTTTCTCTTCATCATACCTTTCAAAACATCCTGTCCCCAGTACCACACTCAGGTCACACCAAATATAAAGGGTTACAAATATTCAGATTTTATTATAAATAAAATACTGTTTTTTTTTTTTTTTTAACATTAAAAAAAGGCCAAGTGTTGCATTTTATTCACCACCCTGGAGAGCGAGACTGTAGAGATTAAGGCAAACAGCTAAGGTGAAGGCACATATCAAAGGGCCACCGCGGGGATTACAAGGAAGAATTCCCGAGAGCAGCTGGATACGCCCCCCGCGACCCCCAGCATTCTTCAGCAGCCACCCTGTCAGTTTTATTACATGAAATTCAGGTAACTAGAACCATACAATAAAATAATGCATATTGCAGGAGTGTAATGAAGGTATTGTCTTATAAAGAGCTTTTTATTTTAAAAATAAAATTCTGTTTAAAAATATATGACACAGATGGAGAAGGAGAAAAGCAACCAAACCAAACCAAACAAAAAAACTCCAAATTTCACTGCGGCCTACGACTGACTGGTGTGAGGCTGACCCACAGGCTAGAGGGACAACTATCCCGGCAGTCGATCTATAGTCCTTGTCCTGCGACCTTGAACAAAATGTCTCTGTTAGGAGGTGGCCCCTTACCACGAGGAACTAGCTAGGAGACGCTGATGTGAAAAGTTGGCAGGAACGAGCCTGGCCTCTGGCAACAGTAGAAGCGGCCCAGGGAAAGCCAGGGGTATGCCAAGTCAAAGCCTTTGGAGCTGACTCTGGTATGCAAGCAGGCAGCAGGGGAGACCCCGATGCACGGCCGCTCCCACTCTACCTGTCTGTACTCCATCCCTGGTGCCCTCTGAGTGCTCAGTGATCACGCCCTCCCTTCTCAACGGACCCGTCCATAGCTCCAACTGTCGGAAAGGGCATTTCTAGCTCATTCCCGGTTAGGCCCACATTGATGCTGAAGATGCCGTTCAGCAAAACATCCTCATCCCGCCACCTCCTGTCGACCTGACACGCCTGCTCGGGAGCAGGCCTCAGGAACATCAGGCTGCAATTTTGGGGGGCGGGCCTGCGGTGGAGGAGGGTGGGAGGCACCCCTGCGGAGCGGCTGGGTGTGGAGGGAAGCGGGTGGACATTCGTGCTAGAGAATGAACATGCTGCAGACACAAGGCGCAGGGCGGAGCGATGGGGGGGCAGGTGCAAGGCAAAGGACTGCAGACGGAAGGGAAGGAGGTATACAGACACATTGTGCCAGTGAAGGGGAAAAATGAAGAAGTGAACAGACAGTGCCATTCTAGAAATAGGACCAAGTATATTTACATAAATTCCTTAGTCTATAATCATGATAAACAACAACAAAAAAAACATTCACACAAAAATATAAATTTGAAATAATTAATAGCACCAGTGTGTCAGATAATAGTTTCTTTCCCCCCGCTACGCAAAGTACAAAGTTGCATAGTGTTAAAGGCGATATATATGAATCTCAAAGGTGGGTTGGTAGGAGGAAGGCGTTGTGGGGCAGAGAATCTTCATACTGTGATCTTGAAAGAAAACCACAGAGCTGAGGATCCAAAGTTGAGAAGCCAGCTAGGCAAGTCCACCTACGGGTCTTCCCTCTGCACCGAGAGGGAAGGTTTCGAATGGGTTTCAATCACAAAGTGCAGGAACTAGATGGTGCTGGCAGCTGTGTGAACTACTGAGTGCAGGGATTTGCCACCAGGATTTGGCAGGCGTGTAGAGGGACCCTAGAAGATGGGAACATCAGAAGGTAATTGAGGATAAGGGTCAAAAGTGTCATCTCTCCCCAATGGAAGAAAAAAATGGATATACGGGATCCTGACAATACAAGTTGCATATAAGTTTTATCCCTTTGCGAGGAAAGACTAGGACAAGGCGGCTTGTTTCTTGTTTGTCAAGATCTTAGGGATCAACTGCTCTCTACCAGATAACAGCACTAGTTCCAAGACTAACACACTAAAAAAGCTCTAGGTATTAGTTTGATTTTGAAACAAAACAAAACAAAACAAACTTTAGTGGTTATCATATCCCTATTTCTTCTGTATAAATTCCATTTATAGGAATATCAGAAGACGTCTATTGGTGAGTGCAAGCTGCCCATCCAGATTTATCAGCTGCCCAAAGATCTGAAAAAAAGTGTATCTTCCTAGTCAATTATTAACATATGAGAAAATGTTCAGCCTACTTCTGCAGCCTCATTCTCCTGGAGACTGTCAGGAATAATTGCAGCCTTACCCGTGGATGGCTCAGTGTCCTATACTCAAAATAGCTAAAGCAACTGACGATGGCTCTTGACGTTCTAAGTGACCAATATCTTTGGCACAGGACGTTTATTTCCTTTTGCGTAAAAGGAGGAGGGGTGGTAGATGTAGGTGCACTTTCTTTATCGACAGACTGGATATCCTGGCCATCGCAACGTGGCTACTAGTGGCCAAACTTTTCCTTCATAGAAACAAGAGTACTGAGACCGAGGAGGTTCTGCCAGTATCCAGGAGAAAAGGGAGGGCCACTTGCTCAGCCCCGGCAGACAATGGTTCTCACGAAGTGTTTACACCACTGTATGATCACATAAGATGCCACGTCCTCACGCGACTCAGAAGGGAAAGTGTGGGTAAGGGAGTGCCTTCCGTGGAAGAGAGACTATCAGATAAAACCCTCTGTTCCTGATTCATGATGTCTGACTTACTTCTCTTTAAGCTTTGTGAATTTTCCTGGTTCAAAAGGACAGTGGTGGAGAGCAGCAGAGAAGTGGGGGTCTGAAAAAATGTAATCTGTGTGTTAAGGCACTCTGTGGCCTCACAACGGCTCCCCGGTTGGGGGGTGCTGCCTTCCAGCCCTAAAAGATGACTCTAGGGCTTTTCGATGGACGGGGTGTTGAAGCAGCCAGATGGTAAGGTCTTCTTGATGTCTTCCAGGTTGCGAATGTCCTTCATGATCTCCTCGATATCTCTGTTATAGTCCATGATGGCGGCCTCCTGCTTCCTGGCTTCATTCTCCAGATCAGACACTTTCCTGTCCAGATCACTGACTTTCATTTCATCTTTGGCTTTGTTCAGGGTGCCTTCGATCTCATTGAGCTTGTTCAGGTCCACTGTGTCCAGCTGCCCTGTAGAGTCAGAAAGGACACAGGAGGAAACAGATGCACCCAGTAAGAATCATCACATCGCTCCGCAAGCACCTCCACTTTATTTGACAGAAAGAGACACAGCGAGAGAGGGAACACAAGCAGGGGGAGCAGGAGAGGGAGAAGCAGGCTTCCTGCGAGCAGGGAGCCCGATGCAGGGCTCCATCCCAAGACCTTGGGATCATGACCTGAGCCGAAGGCAGATGCTTCACTGACTAAGCCATCCAGGCGCCCCTCCACTAGCCTGTCTTATAAATGAAGCCCAGCAGCTGCCGCTATGCAGTGGTGGCCTGCAAACGGGACTTGTAGACCATTCGTGTCATGCAAGGGCATGAACTATGCAGACCAAGTGTAAACATGGACCTAACTCGGTGAGGACAGGTCAGAGCATATAATGGATACTGGGCTGGATGTTTTCTCTGAGGAAACAGTTTTTGTGAGATGTTGTCTAAATACACAGCTGCCTTGCTTGAGACCTTAAGCCTCACCTGTGGTTTTGAAGGTCATCTGGTAACGTTTGATACCATTTTCATGTTTATGTATGTAACCTGTATGTCATTTTAATGCTATCTAATGAACATAAAAATCTTCGGGCTAGAACTGTAAGCCCTCGGCTCTTTAGCTTCCAGGGAGGCTGGGTTGGTTCTGGGGAGTCCTGCCCTGCTTTCAGGAGTTAGACTCTATTTGGAGCCCTCCTACGGAAAATGGCCAGGGATGAAAATGCTGAAATAATTCCAGCAAAAGCTTCACTTTAAAATTAGCAAGAAAAGGAGGTTCTTATGGAAAGAATTGCTTCCACAGTTAATGAAAGCAGACAGCCACACAGCGCTCAACACTTTATGCATACCGTACTTGACTAAATTCTCACAAGACCATATTCTGCCAGTGATTCTCAGATGTTAAGCAATTTGCCCAAGTTTGCGCAGTTTACAAGGCAACAAAACAGATTCCAACCCAAGCCTGACTAACTTTAAAAATCCAGCCCTTTCTGCCACAAAAAGCTACCTCTTCTAGCTCCTTTCATTTTAAAACCCATCTGACAGCACATAATTTATTATTCTTGATATTTGAGACAGATAAAAAATATACCCTCCCCCACCCTCCAAAAGACCAAAAAAAAAAAAAAAAAACCCACCCCAAACAAAACACTGAATAAACCTTCAAGGCTAAATTAAAGCAGAATGCCTTGCCACAAAGCCATATGGGCTGGAGCATGACCACTTTTTTTTTTTTTTTTTTTTTGAGAGAGAGAGAGTGAGAGAGAGAGAGCACAAGAGGGGGGAGCGGGAGAGGGAGAAGCAGACCCCCTGCTGAGCAGGGAGCCCGATGCGGGACTCGATCCAGGGACTCCAGGATCATGACCTGAGCTGAAGGCAGTCGCTTAACCAACTGAGCCACCCAGGCGCCCCATCATGACCACTTTATAATGGAGGCTGGCGACAAAAGTACATCTGTCCTGTAACGAAGCCTGCTCCCTACCACCCTGGATTAAAAGAGCATTTCGGGCGCCTGGGTGGCTCAGTTGGTTAAGCGACTGCCTTCGGCTCAGGTCATGATCCTGGAGTCCCGGGATCAAGTCCCAGGTTGGGCTCCCTGCTCAGCGGGGAGTCTGCTTCTCCCTCTGACCCTCCTCCCTCTCGTGCTCTCTCTCTCTCTCTCATTCTCTCTCTCAAATAAATAAATAAAATCTTTAAAAAAAAAAAAAGAGCATTTCAACATGCTTGAATTTCCTTGAAAAATCAAGCTTATTCTCTTTTTGAAGAACTGTCACCTCATCATATTCTCCTTTTAATTAGCAAATGAAAAGAATTCCAGGCAGTGAAGTTGTCGCCAGCTTAAAGTGTCCTTTCACTCTAGCACTGAAATCCTTCATTTTAAATCCTCTAAAGGCACTCTGCCAAGCAGGATGAGCTCAGAATAATCACCGTTCAGTGTATCATAAGCATCGACCACAAGTGAGCCACCCTCGCTGGCAGCCTGTCTTCCTGATTTTATAAGTCCTTGGACCGTGGTCAGATTCCAGGACTGAGATCACATGCCATGGAAGGACCTCGTAGCTAAGTTAATACGACCTCGAGTCCTGATTCGGTTCACACAACAGGCCCGCTGTACTATCTGCTTTTGCGTCAACTGCATCAGACCGCAAGGGCAGCACAGAGAATCCGGGGGCGGCCGACAATCACTCCACAGCCACTTACCCAGCTGCTCCAGGAGCTCATTAATCAGGTGCAGGAGGCTGGTAACGGAGTTTTTGGCCTTTCTGGCATTGATCTCAGCTTCCTGAGCAGCCTGCGAAGCCTGTACCGGGAAAAGGAGAGACGATACCGGCAGTCCTGACGGTGTGTTTTCATGCTCTTGAAATATTTTTTCCCCCCAGTCAGCCAACAAGTCCAATTTTCAGATGCTTCCTCTTTCCCAACTTGTGAAACTACAATCTCTCACTGTAGGGGTTTGGTTTTGTTTTGTTTTGTTTTTGGTCTTTCAGAGTATCTTCATGGTCAAATGTTGCTATTTTTAATTCACAGAACAGACACAAGTAGGCAGCCCGCATGCCTACACTGACTGGATCTGTATTTCAAAAAGACCAATATTATCCCCTTTTCTCACTTTCTCACTCAAAAATACATGGAAGTGGATTCGGAACCAAATTCATCGAGCAGAAACAAGTTATTTTTAAGGACGAGTATAAAAACTACATTTTAGAACCAAACTATGTCCTTCAGGACACTCTTAGAGACTTGATTATTAGAAATGTCCTATTCTCAGAGAAGTTTCATACTCAAGTGACACCTTCTGTAACACCCTCTCCCCCCTGCAAATGCACACGCACGCACATGCATGTGGCAATATGGTTTACATTTTGTAAATCAACCAAAGGTAAATATATTTGGTAAAACTCCATGAAACCTGAACAAATACCCTGTGCGTGAGTCACGGGAAATGACAATGGAAGAGGAAGCATCGGAATATCAGAAAACAGATGCTCTCACAAATAAAATCCAGTCAGGATATAAACAAGCAGCTTTGAGCTCCCTACCACAAAATTGTTTTTCCTAGTGTTTGGCTCAAGACACCGCAACATTTTTGGACAGAACATAAGATTTTTTAAAAAAAGAAAATGCACGAGGAAAAAACCCTTCACAAATAAATGATGAATCTCTATTGAAATCACAGCACTGACAGGCTTTCCTGCACATGTCCTAGACAGGGTAAGTGACTTCGCGAGGGCCTACAGAGAGCAATGCTACCACGGGTAACCTGTAGGCTCCAGCCTCCTCTTCCAGGACAACCATAAGCCTTTACTCTTTTGGTGAAAAAAGTTATGTGACAGACTCAAACAATACCGGCTCAACGCTGTGTCTTTCAGGACTGACGTAAATACAAATGGGATGGGGTGCGTGCTGGTGCTTTGTGTTCATTAGAAGTTATTTACCAAAAAGAACAAAAGATGGATCTTCTTCCACCCTTTGAATGGAATCCATACCCTTTTCTTGGAGCTCATCAAGAATATATCCTTTTCCTTCTTTCCACAGGCTCTAAATGCAATGTTTCTACAACTATATTAAAAAGGAAATGCAGAGACCCTCTCACCCCATATGAGAAATGCGTATTTTTTACTATATGGGAATTTCCAATTGAGCCATACCTTGCTAGAGAAAACTGAGATAGTCCGAAATAAAAGCCAAAAGCGTACTAAAATAAGGTGTTTGCATAGGAATGCTTCCTGTTATCACTTCCCTAGAGTCTTCTTTAGGTAAACAGGGTTACTATTTCTCCTTTCTGTCCCAGGGTGAAAATGAGCCAGGTAAAAGGCCTGTTTTCAGCAGGAGTGGAAAAAGGGTCCCTCACTTGTACTGAAAGTGCACAATTAAACAAGTTCATTACTGTGATTGCAATCAGACTGAACTGCAAAGTTATGTTTCCAGAAAATGCACCCTTGTTCTTTATTGGGCCATGCATTCCTAAGTCAATTTTGTCACCCACAGTGTTGTCTATACACATCATCACAAAAGGTAAAAAAAAAATTAAATTAGATATAAGTTTGGTATGTTTTTGTCATCTTCAAAAATGAAATACAAGAAACTGGTGTTTGCCTCTAGAAAGTAAGTTGCTGGGATAACAGGAGTAGGAAGGAAATTAATTTTTCATTGTATTCCTTTTTATTCCTTTTTTATTTTATACCATGTATGAATCACCCATCCAAAAATACAAATGCATACTTTTCAATGTCCTAAAACTTCAATGTGTAAAAGAATGTTTTGCTTTTAACTGAGAGAAACTTTGGGACAGGACAATTGTGCAACAACCCCACAAGAGACCCAAATTCTTTGTCTTCTATGTAAGTTACTAACCTGATTCTTGGCCAGAAAGCACAATGAAAAACAGAAGTCAATATGAAAGAGACTCTTCTTAACAAGATGGGGATCTTTATCATTAAACACCCTTCACTTTCTGCCCACAAGCAAATAGGCCAAAACGGCTTACCATCCCTGCCATCATCATATCCTGGTCAGCGTCCTCTTGTTTTCTCTTCAGCTCCTTTTCTGCTTCCTGTAGTTGTTTCAGCATATTGTTCACCTCGTTATCCAGGTCTGTAACTTCTGCAAAAGTCCTTTCGGCTTCTGCCTTGGTGCTGGTAGCGTTCTAGGCACATGATAAAGAACAGCTAGTGAAAAAAAGCTTTCCTCTTTCTAAAGTATGCTCCCACATCTTTAATAATCTGTAGAATGGTTTGAAAATATAATCCAGAAAGAACAGGGAAGTAAATTATACCATACGTTGACTTAGGGTATCATTTATTTGGGTTCCAAGTAACAGTAAGGAAAGAAAAGCTAGCGTTACTGCCTAACCTAATAGCATTTTATATTTTATAAAACACTTCCATTTGTATCCTCTTATTTATCCTTAATACTTCCTTTTCTATCATTGCCATTTTTAGTTGAGGTCACACGGCTAGCAAATGATAAAACATTTAAATGGTGTACACTTTCCAACACATCATATTGATTAGACTCTTTGACTTGGATACATTTTCAGTTTAAACGTAGTGGCCTTGTTCTACTTGGCAGTTCATCATAATGTCAAAAAAACCTCACGATCCTGATGTAGGAGTATTTTATAAAATATAATTAATCCAAAACCAACTGTTCTAAACAAACTAAAAAATGTTTGTGATTCTTGAATACATTCTTTTAGAATCCATTCTAGTCTCTCTTTTAAATAAAATAAACAGATTGACTTTTAAGTAGGAAAAAGCCAGCTTAAAGAGATTATTCTTTAAGATGATTGTAGAAAGGGGACGGACGCCTGGGTGGCTCAGTTGGTTAAAGCATCTGACTTCGGCTCAGGTCATGATCTCAGGGTCCTGGGATGGAGCCCTGCATCAGGCTCCCTGCTCAGCGGGGAGTCTGCTTCTCCCTCTGCCCCTCCCCTGCTTATGCTCTGTCTCCCTCTCCAATAAATAAATAAAATCTTTAAAAAAAAAGACGAGTAGAAAGAATCCTAGCAGTGGCAGCTAAATAAGGTAGGGCTTCGATATAAAATATGCTCAAAAGAGGGGCCTGAGAGTTGTATTGACCTGGCACTCTACGTAAGATTGAAAAAACATCAGCTGTCCATATCAAAGAACTGTGTTTACTTGAGAAGAGTCTGATTTTCTTGTGCAAGGCGCTCTTTGGGCCCAGGAAGCCATACCCCTCCTCACCACAGAGACCCTGCCGCCGAGAAAACAGTAGAAATGTTCAAGGGCCCTTTCAACGACTTCAATGATTCGCCCTCTTCAGTCAATGTACTTACCTACTCTAAATGCCCAGTAAAAAAGGAACAAGGACAGCTTAAGGATAATCTTAGCAGAGTTGAGGAAGAAGTCTATGAGGGCTTTTAGGGATGGGGAAAGAAACTGGAAAACGACTGGAGAAACACAGGAGCAAAGAGTGCTGGGGAGCAGAGCGGAGCACACACCTTCTGGACGGCGCTGGCGATCCTCTCCGCCTCGTGGGCCTTGCTCTTGGCCTCGGTGGCGTCGGCGGCGGCACTGCCCAGAGCCAGCTGCGCCTCCCTTGTCTTGTCATTGGCTTCTATTATGGTCTGGTTGATGGCAGGGATTCTCCTTAAAGCCTCCTCTGCAGCAGTCTTGTTATCATTCACTCGCCTATCGAAATCTACAATAAAGCAGGTGCATTTGAGCTCAACTCTCAGCAAGCCAAAAGGGAACCTGTCAGGGAGCGGCAACGGGACTTCGTTTTACGAACAGTGAAAGTCGGGAGAGAAAAATGAAAAATACCACGGACGGCCTTAGAAGAAGGAAGCGTACAGCTTTAGAGTCTTATGAACGAACATGTTTCTGCAAAGAAGTTTATTTTTGTGCAAAGCACGGAGTGTGCCGTTACTACCACGGCAACCAGTATTAAAAACTGCAGTTTATTTAGTGTTTACTAAGTGTTAGCTACTGGGTTAAGACCTTTTTTATATGCCTGTGAAGCAGGCATTGTATCAGTTTTATACATGAGAACTGAAGACTATGGAGGGAGAGAATTTCCCCCAAGGGTTCACAGGAAGTACGAGGTGGATCAGGGATTCTAAACCAATCCCACTGACACCAGGGCCGATAGAGTCAACCATTATCTTATAAAGCTTCCATGTTTATGGAACCTACGGGCTATTTTATCAGAGGCAACTCCGGGACTGTCCCGTGAATTGAGCACATTTCTTTTTTCTCTTGGGTGAGGACAGAAGGCACAAGGATTGAGATGCAATTGGCAGAGAAACTGAAAAATAATCTCCATTTAACAACATGAGCCAGCTAAATAGGCATATCTTGATAACATGAGTTATTCCAATATCAGAAAATTTCCTCTTTTTTTTTTGGTTTTATTTTCATACTGAGGTATGAAGGGGTAAAATGACCCAAGCTCTCGGATTTTTCTTTGAAATATCTCAGTATAAAAAAAAGTAGGGTGGATGTTGGGGGATGAAGTTAGTGTAGTAAAAATCATTAACTGTTGAATCTGGATGATAGATTTATGGGATTTGGTATACTCATATCTTTCATATGGTATATGTTCCGAGAATCTCATGGTAAAAATTAAGAAGTAAATCACCTCAGTGAAGAAAGCATAGAAATGTACGCTATCATGTGAGTCTTTCATACCCTTCAGGTTGTTGAGAATGTCACTGGCTTCTTGTAAGGTATTTCGTCCCTTTTTAGCAGCTTCTTCTGCAAGAGCCTTGGCGGCATCTGCTCGGGCTAGGAGCTGGTCAGCAGTCTGCAAACACACGGCAGATCAGAGGACAAACCCTCCAAGGTGAATCCCTTCTTTCTCCTAACAGGCCAGGCAGCTCCTAGCTGCCACCTTGACACCTGCCAGCATGGGGCAGCTAGGCCGGTGCGCCCCACAGAAGGCCTTCCTCTGAATTCCTGAGGGCCTGCGGTCCCTGCATTTGTGGTGACATCATGGACACAGGTCACGCAGCACGGTTTCACATTTTGCCTCAAGAAATGAAGTCACCTGCAAATTAAACCAACCTGCTGTTCAGTCTTTCCCTTCTCCAGAAGCTTCTTGACTTCAAGTTCCTTCCCTCTCATGTCCTCTCGGAGGTCCTCATAATCTTTTAATTTCTGGTCAATCAGACGGTCCAGATCCTCAGCTTCCTTCTTGATTTTATTTGCCTCATTCTGTGAAATGCAAGTAAGGTTGTGACATTTTAGACAAAACAATGAAACCGATGAAAAGGTAGGCTTAGTAACTCTGTAACACTTAACACTCAGATATTTTTAAAAGAAAAGCACAGGTCAAGATTATATGGACTTTTTTTTTAATTGAAGTATCCTTTACACACAGTAAAATGCACAGCACTTAGTGAGATGAGCTTTGACAAATATATTTACCTGTGTAGCCAACACCCCAATCAAGATACAGAATATTTCCACCCCAGGAAATTCGCTTGTGTCTCTTTCCAGTTAATGTCCACACCTACCTTTTCAGCAATGCAGCTGCCACTGGTCTGGTTTTTAATCACCGATTAGTTTTGCCTATTCTCAAATTTCAAATATGCAAGATCAGACAGTATGTACGTACGTGTCTGAAGAGACCGAACTAAACCTTGATGGTAAAAAAATCAGGTCAACGCCTCAGATGTAAAAAGCGAAACTTAATTAAATTTCAAATTCAATGTAAGAAATAGCATTTATACAGAGCCTGGAATGAGGATTCATGAGTAGAGTACAGACGTAATAAAATCCTACCAATCCCCAGATATTTTAGCTGCCCAGCAGCATCCTGATATAGCTCTTTCTTTTTTTTTTTTTTTAAAGATTTTATTTATTTATTTGAGACAGAGAGAATGAGAGAGAGAGAGAGCACATGAGAGGGGGTAGGGTCAGAGGGAGAAGCAGGCTCCCCGCTGAGCAGGGAGCCCGATGCGGGACTTGATCCAGAGACTCCAGGATCATGACCCGAGCCGAAAGCAGTCGCTTAACCAACTGAGCCACCCAGGAGCCCTAGCTCTTTCATTTAAACCATTTTCTTTTACTTCTCTCTCGTTCTCAAGCACAGAATGCCTGGGCGTAACGGTCTGGGTGTACTCTGCTCTAATAAATACAAATATGTAATAATTTGGATTTATAGTTAACACTTCGGAGTGATTATTCCTATCACTAAAGTAGTCTTTGCTGTTTAATCTTTATACTCACAGGATTCTTGACCTCAGTAAGTGAACATATCTAAAGCAGAACTCGACATTACCAGTGAGTCAGCTGGAGGACAGAGGAGGTCGATACCAGTGATAGCTGCAGGCAAGTCAGAATAGCTCTTACCCGGACTGTGAGGGATATGTGTGTGTGCGTGTGCACACGTGTGTGCGTCTGAGGGGCGAGGGTGCATACTATGTGCGTGTGTGTGTGCGCGTGTCTAGAGGGCTAGGGTGCGTACTGTGTGTGTGTGTGCGTGTGCACGTCTGACGGGCGAGGCTGCGTGCTATGGCTGGGTGACGGCAGTGACCGCCAACACCCCGTGCACACAGTCTGTCCACCCCATACCTCCAGAGCTTCCGAGTCCACAGGCGTCAGCTGAGCAACGCTAGCATAGATCTCCACCGCTTTATCTCCAGCCCTTTTGGCCTCCTCGTGTACTCGGGCAGCTTGCTTTTCCAGATCCTGTGACATGTTCTTCGCTTGTTCATACCTAAGGAACAAAAGATTTAATGAAAAACTTGGTTGCTTTTGGCATCTTCATGTTAACCACATTGATTCTGGTTCAAATCACTGCAACAGAATTTCCTAAAACTTCAAAGAAAATGCTATTAGTTAATACCAAAAAAGCTTAAATTTAGATTTCATCTTGTCACTTCTATTTATACCATATGGTTTAACGCGTATTTCTTATCTTGGACACCTTTTAAATATGTGTAGCTCAAGTATATTTTCTCTACTGACTCTATGATACTTTTTTTTCATTTATGCAGAAATTTAAGTATCACGGCTAGTCTTGTTACCTTTGTGTGTAGTTACAGGAACTGGAATGAAATAAAACCTCTGCGGCTCTCCAGCCCCTGCTCTAATTACTGCACCATTTCAAAAGCATGATTAACAAAAGAAATCTTACTGCATGAATGCATGCGCTGAATCCATCAGCATTTAATTTTTCATTGAACCAGTGCTACTTACAAGAAAAACCAAAGGGCCATAAGCCACTTTTAAATGACACTCACTTTCTATTAAGCTCTTCAATCTCAAGAGCTGTTTGGTTTTCTCCTGCCAGTGTTCTCAGAAGCAGATTATATGCCTCGGTTGATGTATCATTAGCTGTCTCTGCCACTCTTACGATATCATCAGCTTCTTGTTTATGGCTGTATAATGTAAAAGAAAAAATAAGCCATGAAACAGAACTATTTAATAGGGAAAGAGGCAGAACTTAGGTAATGCTTACCTTATTAATATATACATATACTAACATGGACAGAGCTCTATAAATATTGAAAAACTCTTATAAATTTGGAATTTTGCAACCATTTCAGTGGGGCTAAGTTTACAATAGCATTCTACAATCTGAAAAAAGTGGTATTATCCAGATGACATTTTCCTATAAAGTTTATAGGGGCAAATGTCTATATTTCTTCAAAAAATTACTTCTAAATAAAATCATTTAAGAATAATTTATCTATAAGACCATGTATGGGGGTGCCTGGGTGGCTCAGGTGGTTAAGCATCTGCCTTCAGCTCAGGTCATGATCCCAGAGCCTGGGATCAAGTCCTGCATCGGGCTCCCTGCTCCTTGGGAGCCTGCTTCTCCCTCTGCCTCTCTTTCTCTCTGTTTCTCATGAATAAATAAATAAAATCTTTAAAAAAAAAAAAAAAAGACCATGTATGCTAGCAAGAACTCGTCTAGACATAAACACGAACCCCAGACCTAATGTTTAATCTTCATTCTGGTTCAGTTACTACATAATCTCGAAACAGCCTCCAACTATTCAGACTTCTCACATATAACCTAATTACTGACAGGAAAAGCACCCTGACACCAAATGGAAAGCAACATTTCAACAGGGAATCCAGCCAAATAATGCAAATTTCAGCTGAGGAACTGCTAAGGTTTTTTTCAGCTCTAAAATTTCATATTACAGTGTCACACTGTAGTGTGTGGCCATTCGGTTTCAGTACGATAAAGGTTTCTTTCAAAATTCCTGTATGAAAGACACCAGAATTATTTTATTTTCAAGACCTAATTTCCTTGGGAGTTTTCCATATGTTTTCAGCTATCTTCTTTTCATCAGAAAATCTAGCTATGAAACCATGAATGTTCTGTGAACTAAATGATACAACTCACCCATTTCCATTTGCAAAGAATAGAAAGAGAGCACATGTTAAAGCAAGAAGCCAAAGTAATTGCTCTGAACAATGAGGCTAAAAGTTTAACGTCGGGCTTACTTAAGAATCCCACACCCATGAGGTCTACTAGCTCTGTTCTGCAATTCATTCAACAAACACTTATTGAGTACTTACTATATCCCAGACATTGTTTGAGGTATTAGAACTTTAGTAGTGAATGAAACACACGAAAACACCTGCCTTTGTGAAGCCTATGTTCTTGCAACTACCTTAACAAACTTTTTCAATTTAATGCTCTCTTACAACTTAAAAGTTTTTCCTAAGAAACTACCTTATACTTAATAATTTTAAAAATCTCAAAAAAAAAAAAAAAAGAAAAAAAAAATTGTCTGTTTTTTTGGGCTGATTTTCAAAGGTACTATGGGTTTGTAAACGTTTTCTATTAAAATCTGAGAATTAAACAGTTTTGTTAAAAATTAATTTAAAAATTAAAAATATAACTAAATTCAACTGAGCTTCTTAGTTATCAACTTTAAGGTTTTGAAATTAAAAATCTAAAAATGTTATGGTTTTCTTTGAGATGTGCAAATATAATTTCCCTCCAAAGCATCATGTTCAAATATTCAAAGTAAATATTCTGATTTCAAAGGAGAGGCAAGAAAAGAGTACACACAGCCAATAACGTTTCAGAAAAGAGCCAACTTTACAAAAGTAGGTTA
Source organism: Neomonachus schauinslandi (assembly GCF_002201575.2). Lineage (NCBI taxonomy): Eukaryota > Metazoa > Chordata > Mammalia > Carnivora > Phocidae > Neomonachus > Neomonachus schauinslandi. The sequence continues at coordinate 43,394,936 of NC_058408.1, read as the reverse complement.
TATGCAAAGTGTTTGTGGGTAAAGGAGGGGACAACATGTACACACGTAAGTTATAGCTTAACCATTAAGACACAGGGATCTGGAGGTTACCGTTCAGCAAGCTTTCGTGCCTCTTCTGCCAAAAGAGTCATGTTGTTTGGGTCCCCTGTAGACTCTGGCTGAGTGATTGACTGAAGAGGAAATAAACAGAGCACTAATCTCAAAGGACTGAATTATTTAAATTTAATACAAGTGTCAAAACCAAATTTGTATTAGTGTTATTTAACAAAAAGAATGTCTTATTGATTCAAAGATCCTTCATTAATATTAGCATCCTTGGCTACAGATTACTATTTCTATTCTCATCAAAGGATAAAGGAAGTTTAAACTGACTAGTGCCATAGAAGGAACAAAGCTAGAGAAAGGACCCAGATGTCCTTTGGTTGTTATCCAATTTGTGATAACTATTTAATGACAATTTTGAGCAACGTGGCTTTCTTGCTCCATGTTTAGAGACAAAAAGACACAAAGAGTCAATTTAGCTGAAGCATTCTGTGGACAGTAAGAGACTTGCTACAAAGTACCAAGGGACTCCTGCACCCGAACCTCAGACCTTCCCAATCACTCACCACGTTGGCAACAGCAATCTTTGCTTTCTCAAGTTCTCGGGTCGCAATTTCAATCAACTGCTCTGTGCTCTCCACCCTGGCACGTGCTTGCTCAGCCAAGTTTCCAGTCTCTTCAATGGTATTGCGGATATTCTGTAAACGGCTAATTTGGCTGGATAAGGTGTTATTCACTCTCTGGAGGCGGTCCATCAAATTCTGGTCTACATCTGCAATGGCATTGCAGAAGAAAGTCCATAAATTATCTGAAGGGGGGGGGTACATATCGCACATGAAATCCGAGGCACAACTTTATTCTTCCAAACACAGATCTTTCTGATAAGCTTTCCCTAAGCCCATCGGCAGAACTGGTCAGTCCTTACTGTGCCCAGTAGTACCTCCCCTGTTATATTTATCAGACTGTCTCCCAACTGTGTGCCTGTCTGTCCCACTGGACACGAGCTTCTCTTTCTTACTCATCACTATATCCCCAGTCTTACACGGTGACTGGCAAAGAGGAGACACCCAAGAAATGTCTGAGGAAGGAAAACTTTGATGTTCCAGCACATGTCAGATTTAATCATAAAAACACAATGTTATTGAAAGAACTATCAGCCCTGACAGCTGGACATTTTTCTAAACTAGGAAAAAATCTAGGTTCCAAACAGATGTTGAAGTACGGAAAATTAAATTCATTTTGTATTTTAAACTAAATACAAGACTAAACACAGACCCTTGCTGCCCCCCCTCCCACTCCTGGCAGAGCCAAGTAATTTCTCTCATACTGAGTTCTGCTTTTGAATAGTTCTGCAAATTGTTTTTTATTGATTATGCCCATTCAACTTAAATCTCATACCTGGGTCTTAATAAATAAATAAGATAAATACACACCTGTGTAAATATAATTCTGTCATTATTAAAATTCTCATAGGTCATGAGGGTATATTAACATTCAAGAACCATTAAGTCCTATTCAAAATCAATCCGTTCTTATTTCAGCAAAATGCTCAGAGTTGGCATTTAAATTTTCCAAGTAATGTGAAAAAGATGAGAGGTCAAAGTTAAGATCAATAAAGATGAATATAAGTTTGGAAAATAGCATCTTGTAAGCAGGGCCA
>NC_058408.1:43113057-43393224 GCF_002201575.2 Neomonachus schauinslandi | reverse complement strand
GTTGGTGCAGTGAGAAACTCGCCTAACTATACACAGTGGCCCTGCTTGAATGATTAGACAATTCTTTGATAATCTAAAGATTTTTAAGAAAATAACAAAAGACCCCAAAAAAAGTTGAAATTGTAGAAACTCATTTAGACTCAAGAAGCATAAGCAGCCACTGAAGTTATGAAAACCCCTTTCCTTTAGACCTTCAGGAATGTAACAGATACCAATCTCTCCGGCCAGCTCTTTAGAGAAACATCAGTAACTGAAAAGAGAATAGATAATCTAACTTGTAGGATCACTTCAAATGCCTTCAAATTGCAAAACCTAATTGCACCATATAATTTTTTTTTTTTTTTCACCATATAATCTTTTAAAGCTGCAGAATAAACACAAGTTTAAACTACAAATAAATACTCAGGGATAGTTTGAAAGGATAAATCATTGTGGAGATATTCTTATTCTTGGCTAGTTTGAACCCAAGTAAGAAAGGTCAGCCAGGAACTCCATGAATCAAGTCTTCGTGGGAGGAGACTTTAACCCTAGCCTCACTATGGTGCTCCCCGAGCTATGAGAAGCTGCAGCCCATTATGTTCCTGCCTTTTAAGTGGCTCAAGGGGAGGCATTGACCATCCATGGTTTTTGTCAAAGCTTCTGTCCGATGGAATCACCAGCTTGGGTAGAGGAAAGTAGGTGGTCATTATGGCCAGAGGAAGCTAGACATAGCTGGGGCTGCACCAAGATGCCGAACAATGCTGGCTGACCTCCCTTTCTGGCCTCTTGACTATTCCCATGTGCTCATGGTGTGGGCACCAGAGCTATGTGCCAGACCCCAGCTCTCAGGTGTACGGAGCAGCACTTAAAGATAACCCCACATTCGATTCTTCAGTGTATATGGCAGGACAGATGTGAACTTGTTGTTACAAGAGAATATATTAGTGGAAAACTGTGTGTCAGAAGTTCTTGCCAACAAATGAACATCCTAAAAAAAACACTAGTGTTTACACAGAACAGGAAACATATAAATTCTTCTTAATCTACGTTTAACACTTAAAATGTAACAACAACACAAAAGACAAACACACAACTAAAGTTAACAAACTACTGACCCCTCATTTTATTTTTCGATTTCTAAAAATTTACCTTATAAAACAATTTCTGACACTCATATAAAAATTAAACTGGCCAAAACCAGATACATCTCATTACTTCCTTCTTTAACAATTTTATAAAATCAAAATTATATATATTAGGGATATCTACAATAAGAAATAAGTAATATACTTAATTTCTGTTGACCTATACTCTGACAGGAAGACCTAACTCCAAATGGGTAGATTCATAAACTCAATAAAGAGGTCAATCATTGTGGTCCCAGGTGTCCTAATGTTAATGAACATTCGCTATGAGTGGAAAGCCCCTAAACAAAAGTGACCTCAGCCAGGCGGTGAGTACTTCGATAGAAGGAGCACAGTCTTATTTATCTTTTCATTATTGGTGTTTAGCACAATGCTTGGTATACTATAGGCCCTCAGTAAGTGTAGGAAAGGATTTGTCCAAACTTAGAAAAAAAAGCTTAATTCAGAGTAAGTAAGAAAAATAAAATGTGAAAGTGATTTAAGGGGTGCCTCGGTGGCTCCATCGGTTGAGCGTCCAACTCAATTTTGGCTCAGGTCATGACCTTAGGATTGTGAGATTGAGCCCCATGTCACGCTCCACACTCAGCACGGAGTCTGCTGGAGATTCTCTCTCTCTCCCTCTGCCCTTCCCCCAGCTCGCTTGCTCTTGCTCACTCTCTCTCAAATAAATAATCTTTTTAAAAAAGTGATTTAGGGCGCCTGGGTGGCTCAGTTGGTTAAGCGACTGCCTTCGGCTCAGGTCATGATCCTGGAGTCCCTGGATCGAGTCCCGCATCAGGCTCCCTGCTCAGCAGGGAGTCTGCTTCTCCCTCTGACCCTCCCCCCTCTCATGTGCTCTCTCTCAAATAAATAAAAAATCTTTAAAAAAAAAAAAGTGATTTAAAAAGCACGTAAATAATGTAAAATAACTTTTTCTTACTTTCAAAGTTTCACAAATTCAGGTTCCTTTAAAGTATTTTAAAATAAACTGTTTTCTAAATCTTAAGCCAGTTCCTCTGCTTATTATCATCAGTCTCATCAGATAATATACAGAGGAGCAACACAATTGCAAAGGACATTAAATATGCACATAATATAAAATATATGCTTTTACATGATGTTACTAGCACATTTGTTCCCTTATTAAGCAGAAAATTTCATAAGCAGGCACTAATTTCTAATCCTTCATAAATATCAGGTGTTACATATTTAGTATCTAGCCGTTTAGTCAATACTTGAAGATTACAATTTTTCCTTATGAGGGTCCTTTCTAAGGAAATAAAGCAGTGCGTAAAATAAATTCTCACTCAGTAGACTGACAGAAGAATCCAAGTTCAAATTTTCAACTTAAAATAATGCGCACCCAAAATGCATACCTTTCATGATTTTTAAAAACTGTTTTAAAACACTTTGTAATGGAAGAGATTTATACAACACTTGGAATTTTAGCATTTAATAGTTTCTGATGTGTTGGGAGAATTATTTTTGCTTACTGTATCTTAAAACAAGTTCTTATATTTTCACAGATTGTTTAAAAAAATTCAGATTCTACAAATAGTTTGAAAAATTGAGGAAGAATTTTATAAAGCCATACGAAATAACTTTGAACTAGGAGGCATGTCTAAAGACTGAGCCATCTAGCAGAAGTTACCCATTGTTTAACATGTTTACCTTTGACATCCTGGGCCTCTCGAAGGAGGTCCATAACTTCTCTCTCTGCTTCCTTTAGTCTGTCCTCAAAGGCTTGATCTGTCACCACCTCTTCCCCAGTTCCAAGGTTTGCTATGAGATTCTCTAATTCCTGGAGTTTCACGCGATGATCAGCAACCTGGACATAATGAAGGAAGAAAAGGGAAAGGTAGCACATATAAACATTCCTGAAGAACTCAGCTGTACTCCCTGCAGGAACGATCATCAAAAGGGTGCTCATTTACGTAGGTCTATATACTCCACAAATATCTACTTTTAAACAGATAACATGGGTAGTTTTTCTTTATTTCTCTGGCTTCAAGAGAAAAACTATCAAGCCCATTCCTTTGACATTAAACACTACATGTTGAGGATTCTCCAGTTCTGACCTCTCCCTTGCATTTTAGATTGCTTTCCTGATATCTCCACTCAGCTCTCTGATGGGTATCTCAACTCAACATGCAAAACTATACTCTTGATTTTCTTCTCTTAAATCTGTTTCCCCTGAGTCATCTCCATTTCAATAAACAATGCCTCCAGCTACCTTAAGCAAAAACCCCAAGAGGCACCCTTGGTGATTCTCTTTCTCTATTCTTGCCCCCTCTAATGCCCTGCCCCCCAAACACACATACTTACCCAATTCAATCCAGGCTTGCCCTTTTGCCCCACTCCTAACCATCATTCTTCACATAGCAGTCAGAGTGTTCTTCTTAAAATATAAACTGGATTTCCTAGCTGAAAACTCGTCAGTGCGTTCATGCTAGATTTGGAGTAAAATCTAAATCCCTTATTATGGTTGACATGGTATGACATGAGCTGTCTCTACCAACCTCTCCGGTCTTATCACAAACCACTCCCTCCTCAATCAGGAGGCTCCAGACACCCTCCACCTTTGAGACCTTTGTACCCCACATTCCCTTTGCCTGGAACAGCCTACCCATCACTTCTCATTAGGCTTGTTCCCTCTTATTCTTAAGATCTCACCTTAAATAAATGTCCTTAGAGAGGACTTACATAAAGTAGTTCTCCCAGTTATTCTCTGTTTGTATTCTTTCTGGTGCTCTTCTCAGTATGTCTTTATTTAATTTTTATTATTTGTCTCCCGACTGGAACATAAGTCTTTGAGGACAGGGGCCATGCCTATCTTGTTCATCATTTGTTCTCTAGAGCTCAGTGCACAGGAAGTACCCATTCAATGTCTACTGAATGAATAAATGAATGAATGAGCGAATGCCCTGTTGACAGCTTACCTTATCCTTCACCAGACGGTAACATGCTGGACACTCCTGGCAGCCAGGCCAAGACCGATTATAGAAATAGTTCTCTTCACACTGGTCACAGCGATTTCCCACAAAACCCTGTTTACATTCACAGCAACCATCACCTTTGCACTGGAGTGAAAGAGATCCCTCAGGATGACAGTCACAGGCTACAGAATAAAGTAAAAAGAGTCTATGATAGAGAAAGGAAGGAAGATTACATTGTCTTTTAACCCAGACTGATATCAATAAGCTGATGGTACTCTCATTATACATAGATATTTTTTTGAAAAACAGGCCAAATTATGAGAATTCGAATGGTTAAGTCTGCTCAGTAGAGAAAACAAAAATTTTTAAAGCAAAAGTGAGGTTTTTTTTTTACATTTTAAAAAACTTTAAAAGATCTTCAGCGAAGATTAGAATCACATTCAGTATATGACAAATATTTCTATAAACAATGTAGTGAAGTTTGAAATACTTTTACATTATAAGGAAAACATTTTATTATTCCACTAATGAGAATTCAGTTCTGTACTTTTATCTCAGGTTTAATGTCAGTTCTCCTCCTCTTCTGATCTTGGTCTGCCACTAATTTTCTTTTATTATTATTATTATTATTAATTTTATTTTATTACATTATGTTAGGCAAAAGTGAGTTTTAAAGTACAATGTGCATCATCTCTGAGGGGACACATTTCATGTTACTTAATAATTATAGAAATTAGTCTATTAAACTAATCAATGCCCTTTTATGCACTTCAAGAACTCTTCTCTACCTTCATCTCTCTGCTGTTTAATATTTCTCTCACTAAGGAACTAGAAAACCCAAATGCTAATATATATTTTGCATTATTTTATAGTTTGTTTACTTGCTTTGTTCTCTGAACTAGGTCAATGATTTATGCTACATTCCACAGGAGAAATGAAGGAATTCAAAAAGCAAAACACCAAACTGTTCTGAGGCCTAATTCCAGGCAAGTGTTTACGCCAAGGAGAAGCAGATGTGTAGATGTAACCGTACCAAAAGGGCCCCAAGGGTGGGAAGCGACTGCAGCCGGTAAGTCAACCACCAAGTAAGTTATGAGCAGAGTCTCTCACTGTCTCATTATCTGCTCTAAGAATGTGATCAATAAAAATGTTTCATTAAGCACAGTGGGAAAGCCCGGTAATCAAAGGGAGACATTCCTTGGAAAGACAAGAGACTGGAAAAAGAAACAGAAATACAATCCAAGAAGATGTAAATAAGGTGGCTGCAAAGGAACTAGAGAAGCACTCAATCCCATTTTAGAAAAGGAGAATATTCACTGACTGAAGCATCTGTGAGGACTTAGGTCCAGCTCTGACTGTCAAAGTCTGTGGTTCTAACGGGAATTGGGAAAGACTTAAGAGTTCTATGCTCCCAGCTCCTTACGTTTGCAGCCTTCGGGTCCAAACCCAAAGTGGTTGACCTCACAGCGCTCGCAGTGCTGGCCCGTGACTCCAGGCTGGCACTCACACTGGCCAGTGTGGATGTCACACTGTCCATTGGTGGAACCCAAAGCATGGCAGCCGCACCTGAAAGTGAACACGTGATGTTTCTCCGGTAAGAAAAACAGACTCTCAGCAAACCTTCTCCCGGCCCCTAGTCAGCACAGAACTGCTGTAATTTGTATGAGAAAACAATCTACAGGGCTATTAAAACAAAATGTTAAGGGTTATTAAGTGCCTGAGGTTCAAGTAATTTTCATGAGTTCTACTCAGAACCTCTTTTTCTAACTTCACCCACCAACACGGTTAATTCCACTCCTTAAACCACTACAAAGGGGCTCTCCAACCTGGCACCACCTCGGTGCTGACCAGCAGGAGCTTTGAAAATAGAAATTCCCGGGCTGCGAGCCCCAGAGGGTCTGACTCTGGGCGCCTCAGAAAGCACCTCACGAGATGTCGTGTTTGAAAGGTTGCTCGGGCGACTGACGCAGCCAGGGCAGCTTCGTTCTACGCGCCTCTCCCAGGAGCCTCAGTACCACTGTCCGGTACTGCCCCTAAGCGTGCTCTGCTTGAGTGAGGCACTCAAATAATTCCTGAACAAAATCAAGGCTACTGTTACGGGTATAAGTCATAAAAATCCATCTCTCTCAATGAAAAAAAAAAAAGGTAAGCCCAGATTGCTTCCAGCAAGGGCGCCTGGCGCCTCACCTCTCACAGCCCCGCCCGCTCTGCAGGTTGTAGAATCCGGGCTCACAGGCTCCACAGTCCCGGCCGGTCACGTGGGGCAGACATTCACACTGCCCGGTCACGGGGTTACAACTGTTCTGCTGCCTCGAGGTGCCATGGGGATTGCACGCACAGGCTAGGGTGGGGAGATGGAGACAGCAAGAGATGCGAATCACCAGAGCGAAATACGAAAATGTAAACAGTACAAACAGATTCTCCAGACTTCAGGTGAAGTGGCTGGTCTCGAGATGTGCTCGAGACATATTAGGGTTAATAAAATATATGATTAAAATCAATTTCACCTGTTTCTCTTTATTTTCATGTGTCTACGAGAAAACTTAACTTACACGACTGGTTCACACTACATTTCTATTGAACAGCGCTGTGTTAGACCAAACATCTGTAAATACTTAAAGAGACCACGCGATGAATTTTCAGAATAAATGAGCACAACGGTGGCAGAACCAGGCCGATGGCTAGATTACCTTTGCATTTGTCTGCTGGATTGGGAGCCAGGGGATTTCCAAAAAATCCATCTTTGCATCGGTCACAGTAGAAGCCAGCAGTGTTATAGATGCACTTCAGGCACTCTCCTGTCAAGCGATTGCAATTTCCAACAGCATTGGGGTCGATGTTGTCACTGCATTGACAAAGGCGGCAAAGCCTCACTGGGCCGTGTCTACCCAGAGGGTCTCCGAAGTAGCCATCATCACAGAGCTCACACCTTTTACCTGCATGTGGGACAATCTGATGTTAGGAAAGAAAGACCTCAGACATTCCTGGTGCTGCTGGACACACACAGTCTGGTTACGAAGAGTCCAGGTGAACCATCAGATGGGAGGCCACATGCCACAGTGGACAGGGCACCAGCCCAGGAGGGCAGAGGACCTGGGCTGCAGTCCTGGCAATGTGCCAGACCAGCACAGGGACTCGGGGCACATCCCCATTTTGTTATTAGGACGATAGCACCTGTTTTGCCTACTGCACTTCAATTGTCCTGAGGATTAACTGACATCATGCATTAAAAGTGCTTTGTAAATGAGTCAGGCTCAGGGTTTATTAACCTCTCCTGTCCCAAGGGATGGCACATTCATATGTTTGTTTTGGTTTATGATATTAAAAAAGATGAAGTGCCACTCAATACCATAAGTTTCCTATACAGCAGAGTAAGCAGGACAATCTTCCTAAAAAAGAAAAGACGTGTGCTAATCCTTGTTTGAGCTGTGTCAACTAGGACAGAATCAAGAGTATCTTAGAAGAGAACTTAGAGATTGTCATTTGCCTCCGGCTTCTATTATAGTGAAGGGACCAGAGAAGTTAAATAACTTGCCCACAACCAAACAGCTAGAATCCGGAACTCTTTCCACCATACTCACTGCTCCTCCTCTTTCCTTTCCCACTTTCCCATCATTATTAGCTCAAGTTGGAATCTTGATATCTTTGTAGCTGATAGGGACTGAATTAGCTTAAGCTTTCTGGTGAAATAAAGGTTTGCTCATTTGCTCATTTAATGAACATTTGCTGAGCATCTCTTATACATAGGCACTGTTCTAGGTTGTCAGGATGATGCAGTGAACCAGGTGGACAAGATCTCCACTCTCATGAAGCTTATGCTATAGCTGAGGGAGACCAATCCACAGACAATATAAATAAGAAGATTATTTTGGATCAGGATAAGCATAACAAATTAAAACAAAACAGAGCAACATGATAGAATGAAAAGGTAAGGACTACTTCATATTGGGTGGTTAGAGAAAGCTCTGTAGAGAGGAGATATCTGGGATGACAATGGAAAGACAGGGAAAAAAAACCAGTCATGCTAATATCCAAGGGAAGAATGTTACAGAAAAACACAATGAGCTTATGGAAATAGTTAAGAGCCAATCTTGTAAGTCACAGTAAAAAATCTGGTTTATATTAAAGTGCAATGAGGTGATATTGAGGGTTTTTAAAGTGATAAGCCCTGATTTACATTTTTTTAAAGATTTTATTTGAGAGAGAATGAGTAGGGGGCAGAGGGAGAGGGAGAAGCAGACTCCTCGCTGAGCACAGAACCTTGATGCAGGGTTTCATCCCAGGACCCCAAGATCATGACCTGAACCAAAGTCAGATACTTAACCGACTGAGCCACCCAGGCACCCCTGATTTACATTTTAAAAGGATTATCCTGGCTGCTGTGTGAGAATGGATTGCAGGGAGACCAATTAGGAGGCTATTCTGGTGAGAGACCGCAGTGGCCTGGACCAGGGTGATGAAATGGAGGCGGTGAAATGCAGTCAGATGTGAGATCGAGTCCATCACACATGCTGGCTGACTGCTTCCAGGAAATGAAAGAAAGCAGAATCAAGGACAAGTCCAGGAGTTTAGCTTCTAGCTGGAGCAACTAGGTGGATGGTAGTATTTTCCCTGAGATGAACAAGACTGGGGAAGGATAGGGTTGGGGTTAAGAAAAAGAAAGAAATCAAAGATTTAGCTTGGATTTGCTTAAATTTGAGATGCCTTTAGCCATCTGACTCAAGCAGAAAATTAAATAGACACATTCAAATTAGCAAGACCTGAAGAGAGTTTAATAAAGATACTATCTATATGAGTGTGGGCAGGGTGTAAGCAATCCCAGGAGACAGTGCAGCCCCGGGGGTAGTGACTGTGGGGCTCTATTACCTGGGCCTCAGGGGCTGGGGGGAGGGAGCAGTTAACCGGAACCTCACATGAGAAAGGGCTGTTTGGAGAAAGCTAGTGTCAGGAGCTGAGAACCTTGATGAAAGTCACTAAGCCATAAGGATCCCTCCAGAGAAGGGGCCTTGGACTAAATACTCTGCCCCACCCTCCTCCCTCTTCCTGCTGCTTGAACACAAATGGAGGGCCCATGTGATATCATGCACACAGGTCCCATCGGGGTGGAGAAAAAAGAAGAAAGGATGTGCAGGGGCAAATGGAAGGCTTCCAGCCCCCCAGCCAAGCGGAGATGGCAAGTAGGTAGCTGGCACTCGGGAGAGAGCGTGGTCGGGGCCTAAGACGCAGATTTTTCAGTAGGCACAGAAAGGCTTTTGAAGCTATAAGATGAGATTTGTTCACCTGAGGGGAGAATACAGATAAAGTTGACATGGAAGTCTCAGGCTGAGAATCAGAAGTGATAAAAGGAGCCTCAAGAGAAGAGGGAAGGAAGGAGACCCAAGAGAGGGCAGTGTCCCCAAAGGTGAGAGGAGAAATGTCTGGGGCCGAGTGAGCAGTCACCAGCATCCCGCGTTGCTGAGAGAACAGGGTCAGAGGAGGACTGAAAACTGACCCCTGCATTTGGCAAATGGAAACCACTGGTGAGGTGAACAGAATCTGTGGCTGGGGGTGGGCCAGGAGAGGAAGAAACAGGATGCTACTCAGGCCCTTCTTGTCTCTGATGTAGTTACCAGACCCTCACCCGAGATCCTTCTCCAGACCAGGATTAGGACAGCATGTCAGTTTTGCTTATCATCAGATCATTTAGCCATTCTAGATATGATCTATATTTAAAATGCCTTGAAACCTGTTTTGAATAAAACAATTTTTTTTTTTAAATCTGGTAGAAAACCTAAAACAGAGCTGCATGGGAGCCCATGGAAAGCTTTCACACCAAAGTATCTTCTGGCAACAACGGCTAACCTATCCTTTTGTCTCAGAGTCCAGGATGTAGGTCCAAGTCCTGGATGTGACTTTGGGCAAGTTAGGTACTTTTTTTTTTTTTTTGCCTTAGCTTTCCTTATCATACCCTCCCCACCTCGGGAGAGGTGTTGTTTCTTCTCCTCTACCCCTCTTATGTGTATTCCTTTGCCTGAACTAACCACACTGTCTTACAATTATCTGTGTTTCCCTCTATACTTTTAGCCCCGGAAGAGTGGGGACCATCCCTTATTCATCTTTGCATTCCCAAAGCCAGGCACTCAAATAAATGTGATGAAAAAAGAGTATCATTATTATTATTATTATTATTATTAATTTACCTCAAAAGATCATTTTAAAGATCAAATGTGTAGCATACCACGTGTGAAGAGCTCAGGGACTATAGGTAGCTATTCCTATTCTTCAGTAGTCTTCTAAATGAGGAACATCTTACCCTCTATCTGCAATCTCTGTTCGCTATCCAAAAAATATTTGCATTCATTCAACAAGCATACATACCAGGTGCTATTCTGGGTGTTAGGAATACAAAAGTCCATAGAACAGACAAAAGTCCCTGCTGTCATGGAGCTTAACAAGGGTTAGGAGGGGAAGATAGACAATAAACAAATGAATAAATAGAAAAACATGAAGTGGTTAAAACGTGCTATGAAAAAAAGGAAGCAGGGTATAGGACTAATGAGTGATGGCATCATCTTTCACAGGGTCTATGCTGTTTTTCACGTGGACCTCTACACCCTAATTAACATCCGCAAGAAGCACTATAGCTCATTCCCTTCAAGTCACGTGATAACTAACAAAGCAAATATATCTCACAAGTCTTGTGTGAGAGACATCTGGTTACAGACTAACAGGTTTACAACATTTTGCAAGATCTCCTACAGTATACTCCATCTCTCCATTATGTATCCCAAGTAGTCTCAACTCCCCCATTTGTATTATTCAGCATAGCCATGAGAACATCTCCAGTGCTTAACTTAGTTTTAGGCTTGCAGTCTACCCAGTGGAACAACAGAATGAGCAAAGGGGTCTCTCATCAAAACGTCATATTAAGTACATCTAGGAGCAGATTCTTTTTTTTTTTTTTTTTTAAAGATTTTATTTATTTGCGAGAGAGAGAATGAGAGACAGAGAGCATGAGAGGGAGGAGGGTCAGAGGGAGAAGCAGACTCTCCACTGAGCAGGGAGCCCGATGCGGGACTCGATCCCGGGACTCCAGGATCATGACCTGAGCCGAAGGCAGTCGCTTAACCGACTGAGCCACCCAGGCGCCCTAGGAGCATATTCTGCAAGGGGGATGCTATATGCTATGGCAGCAGAGTAAAAAAGGGTCCTAAAAACCTGAGGTAGTAGCACAGAGTACGTGATGTTTCAACCAAACTCCACGGTAAAGAGAGGAGTTGAACAAGAAAAGTGAGGTTTGGGTGGAACAAGGTGGGGTAAAGCATTCTAAAAAAAGAAAACCGTGCATAACGGGACATACAGTCTGGCTGATCTGATGCATTACAAGCAGCCCAGGACAGCTGCAGCAGAGATAGCGAAGGCAACAGACGGTGGTGGGGAACAAGGTCAGAGAACTCCATCTATGAACCTCTGTTGGGCCACTGTTTTAAAACACACGTACACAAAGAAAAGAGTAAAAAATCTGAAAGTCTACACTAGTTTCTCCTTATTTTCTCAACTACCTTAAGCAAATGATTGAATCTCTCTGTGTTGCAAAGACCTTGTGCTTAGTGTGGGGTCAGTGGAGTAGTAAAGGGAAGATGGGGTATTTTGATGTTTCCCAAGGATTAAAGAGTGTTTTGATGATGTACAAGAGATACAAATTATTAGCTGAGTGGTTTTTCTGTCTCACTTATTTCTAGGCAGCAATACGTTTTGAAGAAAAAGTATGTAATGGAGTCAAGGGTTCTATCAGAAGCCTAGCCAGAACCTCTCCATTACATGGAAGCTAAAGTCAACGGAAAAAGAGGAACGCTCATCAGTGAGCCTTGGTCTCCTTAGTCAGCACGACAGTTCCTTGAGTAGCTAGGAACGATCTAGTTTTATGTTATTAACAAAAAGAAAGAAACTCAGAGAACGGGAACAGATGTCTATCCAAAGCTATAAAAACATCTTTTCCTAACTAAACGTGATGGGCTCTGATGCACTGAAAGGACTATTGAAAGAAAGAATAGAAACAATTTAAAGAATTTACACATTACCACTTTATATCAAGAATCCCAGGATAGCCCCACAAACTAAAAATCAAGTGTTCGTTCTCATCCTAGGTGGGTGACCATACGGGGCTCGTCACAAGCTCCTCCAGGGACCAGCCACGCAGCTGGGACACGTCACTTCATGTCTCCGTGCCTCGGTGTTCTCAGCTGTCACACAGGGAAACTAGCAGCACCCACCTCACGGGGTTGTGAGGATTACTGAGGCAGAAGGCGGAGGGTGCTTAGAAAAGTACGTGGCCGTCACCATGTTGGCCACGTTTGTATCTGATATGTGTTCTATGAATCCGTAATAAATTCCATACACAACTTTTGCCTGTTTGGACAACTATAATCACGGAGCCAAACAAACAAACAGAAGCTGCAAACTCCCAGGCCCTGAGTCCCGAGGTCCTTTTGCCCAGTGGAACGCGGAGGGCAGACGGGAAGAGCGGACTGACCGGTGGTGCCGGTGGGGCAGCTGGTACACACCACCTCCTGCGTCTTGGGGACAGAGGCACAGCTCGAGCCGCCAGGACACGGGCAGGGCTGACAGTCGGAGGCGGTGCCCGACGTGGGATCTCCGTAGTACCCATCCCCACACTTCTCACAGTGGGGGCCAGCTGTATTGTCCCTGCAGTCACAAACACCTGTTTGGAGAGTGGGGATGAGAACAAAGGCAGGTGAGCCAGCCGGTAAGACCAGGAGCACTTCCCTGCTCATCCGCTGGAGAGGACTTAGGCCCAGCAGCCCCACCCCCACCCCCCAAGAACCTCATCTCACCTGTCTCAGGGTCACAGGTCTCGCTGTGTCCGTTGCAGGTACAAAGCACACACGGGCTGTACGGCCCGAGACTCGGAGTTTCTCTTCTGTAACCCGAGAGGCACATCTCACAGAACTGCCCTCCGTAGCCCACAGGACAGGTGCAGGACTCCACCCAAGTGGCAGGCACCCCGGGCCCCGGGCGAGCACTTATTAGGGTGACATCATCCAAATATCCAGCACCTGCGTGTGGTGTGGATAAGAGAGTCACTGAGCTAGCTGTTGTTTTCCAAAAGCTTACAGAAAGTTAATAAAGCTAAAGAGTAATCAGACACAAAATTCCAGAGACAATCAGCTATTAGTTTAACTCATCTATTGGAGGAGATAACTAGAAAATAGTGTTCATGACAGTCATGGGGTACCTGGTGCTAAGTATCTGGAGAGGCGGGATAGCAAACACATTGTTAAACACACACACAACCAGATCTGTTGGATTTTACAGTTGTCTCAATCACCAGTGTGAAAAAGGAAAGGCACTGGACAGTATTGTGGGGCAAGAGGAGATCAGAGTGAGAATGTAGGGGCGAGTTTACGTCTGTAGCCATTAAGCAGTGTTTTTGTTCTTTTGCCACAAAAGCAGTCCCTGACTATATAGAGTTCAGGGATAAGAAAGCAAGGAAAACACCTGCCAACAAGCACCACTCATTATATTTTTTTGCCCTGCATAAAATAGGAAAAACTGGTGACCAAGTTTTAATACTCAGGGCCACTTTGGCAAATATGCAATTATTCCAAAGCCAGTATGCCATATATCACAATGCTTCCCCACTTCTAGAAGAAAATAAAAACAGAGGAAGCCGTAAATTGGCTTAGACCAATGGGTGACCCAACCCAAAAGGGCATGTGATGGCCTCAGCAGGAACATTCCATCAAGTGGCAGTCTTTAATTACATCATCATTATTTTCCTATGTTATTATGAAATATATATATGCCTTGTATAGAATTCTTAGAAATTGACAACCTCAGGTTGAAGGGCATCTCTTCTATGACTACTGTGAACTTAGTTACTTTTAATATATTTATGGATTTTGTCAACAGTTAGGTCATGAGATATACCCATTGGCTAATATACTTCCAATTCTAACCATTCTTAAGTCTCCCATTCTAAAAAGTACTCTTCTTCTAATCTTGTCCCTACTCTTGAATTACAATCCATCTCTTTTCCTTACAGCCAAACTTCTTAAAAGAATAAGCTTTATTCTACTTCTTCTCCTTCAAATTACTTGTCAAAGCACTGTAGCATAACTTCAGTTTTAACACTTCTTAAAAAAAAAAAAAAAATCACCAATGATTCCTTAGTCCCCCGATCCAAAATCCAATGGCATCACCTTTATAAACCCTTTAATTATTTCTCCTCCTTAAAATTCTTTTTTCTCCCTTGAGTCTCAACACATGGCCCTTAGATAACTATGTTTCTGGGTTATACTTTTTCTTTCTATATTTTTTGTCTTATTTCCAAGTTTAAAAATTATTGCCCATAGGTAGTCAACCTTTTGATTTTAGATCTCCAGTACTAACTTATTCCTAAGCCCCAGACCATTATTTCTAACAGCTTATAAGATATTTTCATCTGGATATTCACGTAGACATCTCAAAAACCAACACATCCATGCTGCAGATGCCACTCACAATGCCACACCACCCCTCTGACTCCACCCAAACAGCTTGAGCTTTCTACAGGAAAAGGTCCTCGTTACAATAAATAAATAAATAAATAAATAAATAAATAAATAAATAAATAAATAAATAATTTTAAAGGCATACTGAAAACAGCTTTGTTTATTTAACATTATAATGAACCTCCACTCAGGAATTTATAATTTTTCATAATTTAGCCAATAGTTTAAAGGGCTTGATAATCACATAGCAATAAATAAAAAGAAGTAAAGGTTAAGCATGTGAGCCAGTAGAATTACATGTAAGATTCTTAGACTATATTTAGATATAAAGTCACCTCATTAGACTTAGTCATTATAAAACAATGCTATTTATTAATTTTAGCAAATTTTCTCCAGGTCCTTGAAAATGGTTAAACAAATGCATTATTTTTATACATAATTCACATGTAATGAGATGATTCGTTCCATTTCTTTAGGATCAGCACTATAGTATTGGGACTTTAGAGATAAACTTTTGCATTATTGTGGATCCTTCTACCTAATCATCTTAATGCTCTTAAAATTATATCATAACTTACTTCTCTCACTGTATGTCCCACGGATTTTGATAGAGGTCAAATTGTTTAGGAGCTTCTGAAATTCGAAAGGGGTAAGAGGAGGCCTCCAAGGGTAATCTGTTGCTTCATGGAGTCTAGGGAGAAAGAAAGGGCCACGTTAACCTCTGTCAGGACAGTTCTGGGTGCTGAGAAAGCATTTCTGATGCATTAATGCTGCCCACAAGTCAATGCTCTGACAATCCAACCAAGTCAGAAATGGATCTGTTGGTTTTTAGTACAACTGGGAAGGGTACAGTAAATAAAGGGAAGGCTTCCTTTGCCAAAGTCACCTTTATAACCCAGACGTTTTTCTTCAACAGCTTGAGGCCTGATAAGCTTAGGTAAAGAAACCACTTTTGTAACTCTGGTCAACTCAGATTTTACAAAGAAGACCGTCTTACCTGAAGACGTATTTCACAGTGGTCTCACTCGGATAGGAATTGCCCTGAGCGATCAAGGGCACAGACACTCTCAGGCCAGCTCCCTCGAGCACCAGGTCTTCTGCAGAGAGGCGAGTGTCTCGCCTGTCCACCCGAAAGGAGAAGGAGAAGTTCTGACCATAACTCAACATCTGCTTGCCCAAGAACTTTGCTGAAAAGCGGACACAGTGATGCGAAAGAGCGTGAGAAGGAGCGTAAACAGGAGCACTCATCACAGCAGACTGCTGCCTAGCCTTACCTACCCGGCGCAATGAAGTACCGAGGAAAGTAGCTATCCGAGAGGACGGTGATATCCTGCCTCTCAGAGGACCACTCGAGTGACGCTTCAGAGCCATCCCTTTGTTCCACCTGCCACCCGTCTTCATCTGCAAGAACAGGACGAAAACACAAGGGCCATCACACTGTGAACATCCTGAATTCAGGTCCTCTCTATAGCATGCAAATATACAGGAAGTCACCAGTAAACATTTCTGAATACACGGATCCTAGGACAGTACCTGTATATGCTATATCCCTCAAGCTATATTTTGATTTCACATAAATTTATACTACAGTAAATTCTACAGACGTATGTTTTCATTAAACTAAAAAGTCAAACAGGGGCGCCTGGGTGGCTGAGTCAGGTAAGCCTTCGGCTCAGGTCATGACCTCAGGGTCCTGGGATCAAACCCGGCATCGGGCTCTCTGCTTGACAGGGAGACTGCTTCTCCCTCTCCCTCTCTCTCTCTCTCAAATAAATAAATCTTAAATAAATAAATAAATAAATAAAAAGCCAAACAAAGAGCCAAACAAAAAAATCTTGTACATTTGAAAACAAAATGTTGCCACCATCAAAAAATCCTCAAAAAGTTACTCATTTTTAAAAAATACTGTAAGTCCAGTCTTGTAATTCTGGGAGACCAAAGGGAAGGTCCAAATTACCGATCTGAAAGGTAGAGGTTATAGGATAAACACTGTAGCCGACAGCATTTGTACAGACAGAAGAATGCCCGAAGCAGAAGCAGGGTGTGCAACCCCTAGGATTAGATGATTCCAAATTAAAAAATCCAGGTTTGCATCTGAAAAACATAAAGATATAATCAGGAATTTCTTGGACTTGAAATATGAGACCAGAAAAAACACAGCACAGCCAGAGAAAGAATGAGCTACCTCTCACAATTGAAGCCTTCAACATTGTCTTTGCAAACACATCTTCCCGTTTCAATGTTACACTCGTCTACGCTGCCAGAAGGATTACAAGAGCATGGCCTGTTGGATGGAAAAAGGAGTAAAACAAAGAGAGAAGAGAAATGAGAAAGAAATTCCACTCTTAAAGTCAACCTTTTGTTTTACATGTTAATACATTAAAAAAAAAAAAAACATAAAAAAGCAAAAGGAGTCCTAAAGTCAGTTTTGTATCTGGATTTGGTTTCAATCAAGGATATGCCTCTCACATTTCAATACTAAAAACCCTGCTTCATCTCTGTTACAAACCAGTCCTGGACCATCATTACAGCTAGAAGTTCTTGAATTACTATGGGGAAAAATGTTCATACTGCTGCGGACGAGCCACGATATCTCTTATTATTCTGGATCAACTACAGTTGGATTCTGCCCCCTTTCTCTGGTTTTGAAAAGTCTTACCTGCATCCTGCCTCAGTGAGAGAATGATACCCGGGCTGGCAACGGTCACACTTGTCACCCATCACTCCTGGCTTGCAGCTACACCTGCCAGAGCTATCACACTGTGTGCTGAGAGAACCTAAAATTTAAAGAGCTTGTCAACAACCAGAAATGTCAGTAAATATGTCAAAGGAAAAAAAAAAAATGGGTCACTAAAAACAATGCCTGAAACCCAAGATGTAATCTCTAGATGGTTACAGAGAGAAGAAAGATCAAATTTTAAATCCGCATTGTCTCAAAATCATATCCTTTGAGCCGTAACATTTTAACTTTCAGGACACACACCCTGCTCGTCAATGTTGAAAAACAAGTCACTCTGCACCCAGTGATCAACTGGACACAAAACCAGTCACTTCTCTGTGGGCAAGCACAGGCTCCTGAAAGCCCATGTCTAGAATTTACTACAGGCACAACAAAATAAAGGTCAAACTCTTGAAAGAGGAGAGCAAACTCAGAGCACTTTACATCTCTGAACGCACACCAACATACTGAGAAAGTTCAGCCCTTCGAGGACCGTAAACTAAACAAAATCATTAACATGCAAGAACTCATGAAGCAGCTAGCCTTTTCCAGTCAAAGTTCAAATGGTCTCTAGGATCGGGCTACTAATTATCTTCACAAAACCATTACACAGGCCAAGTCCACACTTATTTATACACACCAGAACATCATTTGAAAGTTTAACTTGGTTAAACAGAGTGGAGGTGGGGGGTCGGGCAGCTCCTGAGTCATTGGTCGGGACGACAGTGCACACACTTCCACTCTTCCCCTGTGCAGAGGAACTGAACTCCCTGAGTTCAGGCCTAGGAAGCAGAGCTTTGCTTTCTGGGGGGGCGGGGAGTACTTGTCTTTCAAACCACCAGGCTGATGCTGGCATTGCCTGTCACTTACCCACGGGACTGCAGTGACAGGGAGAGCAGGCTTCGTTGTTCCCAAGGCGGAAGAAATTCTCCCGGCATCTCTCACAGTTGGCGCCATCTGTGTTCCCCTGGCAGTTGGTACAGTGGCCCCCGTGGCCGGTGGACCGGTAAAGTTCAGGGTCAAAGTAGCACTCCTGTGATCGGCCATTACAGTCACAGGCTGTTGGCCAAAACGTACAAGTTACGTCAGACCCATGTTCCTTTGATGAACAGCATTTCGAGAGGCTCTAAGCAAACCAAAACCGCGATTTCCCATGTCTCTGGGGCACAATGGGTGGTAGGATAAGAACACCCGCTTGACGCATTGTTCATTTGAAAACAAAAACAGGAGGTCAATGAAGGGTTGAGAGAGCAAGGCTATCAGTTTACTGAGAGATGTTCTTATCAAAATCAGTGCCATCGTAAAATACGAGAAATTCCTGTCCTTAGAAATCTCCAGGTAATTGTTTACACATAAGTGAAAGGCAAGTC
This sequence comes from Neomonachus schauinslandi, assembly GCF_002201575.2. Taxonomy (NCBI): domain Eukaryota; kingdom Metazoa; phylum Chordata; class Mammalia; order Carnivora; family Phocidae; genus Neomonachus; species Neomonachus schauinslandi. Next base: position 43,374,603 of record NC_058408.1, on the reverse strand, counting down.
AAATTGTAATTTTTCTGAATCTTTATCCTTCGTTCTAATACCAAATCCAACAACAGGGAGCCAGTTTATATTCAGGCTTTAATTTACCCTAACTTTTCGGGCCCCAGACAGTTGAAATACGTTAAGACACTAACTTTCGAAGTGCCAGATTGCTTGCAAGGCTAGACTGGAGTAACCTGACACACATGGGTTAAAATTAGCGCCTCTGCGGAAGGCAGCGGCATTGAAGGGAAATCTAGCTTCACTAGACACATCCATCTCCTGGGGAGCCACAATGCCAACCAGGTCCGCCATTAAGTAACTATGTTCCCTGCAGAACACAACTATATTTTAAGAACAAGTATATATAGTTATAGAACTTCTTTTCTTAGAATTATGGATTTCACACAAAGTACCAGCAGCATCTTGAACACTAAATATAGTTTTATTTGGTTTCAGATAAACCAAGTTGTTTTAAAAAAAAAATGTTTGAATATATATTTTTTCTTTCTTGTCACCTCCCCTTCTTTATAATCAGTTCTTTCATAGTGTTATACTTGAAAACTTGTTAGAAACTTGAATCACTGGCACCAAAAACTAGAGTTGTGTTAAGTAACTTGGAGAGCTCCCTTTCTATTTCTCTTCCCTCAAGCCTCCCTAGATTATCCCACACATCCCACTCACGGCCAAATCCAGCCCATCCCCACCTAAATGGTTTGGTGCTCTGGGACTACGAAGCAGAACAGTCCTCTTGTCTACACTGTCCTAACACATGGGTAAAGCAGATGCTCTGTCTCCTTCACCATCAGCTGGTAAGAGAGAAGGCTGTAATTTTCTCTTCTCCAACCCCAGCATCCTGACAATATTGTAGTACTCTCTCAATCTCCAGAAACTTCACTCTTTGAAGTGCTAAAGAGTGGCAAGGCAAGGAGGAAGGCAAACTGATTTAGTTTCTCCTCAAAGTCCTTTAGAAACAGTATTCAGTTCATTTGCTGGCCCAGGAACATTTTCATGATGTTCCTGGAGACTCAAGATATGACCCCATCACTAAGCAAAATACTTTTCAAACACATGTGTAAATTTATTGAAATGTCACATCTTAGGGGCATTTCACTGTTTCTGTTAAGATCTTTATCATGTGGCTTCTCATACTGGCTTTTACAGTTCAGTAAAAGAACTGAAGCTCAAGCAAGTGCCTAGGAATTCTAGAGGAGGCTGTACAATTTATCTTCAAATCTGGGATTTGCTGAGGAAATGGAAAGATAAGAAAATCTGCTCTAAGCAACTAACAGAAATAGTCATGAGTCAAGATACTGGTCATTTCTCAAGGTTTCTGCCAATAACTCCAGTGAGTTCAGAGTGTCTTATTCCTTTATCAAGAGTATATGATAAGAAATATTTATAAGGTCATAAAAATTATAGCTGCTTTAAAAGTTTCTTATTTTTAAGTCCCTGGCACAGCATGATTACATAGTTTCATGGTTCCTTTCTCCTGAGGCTTCTTTCTCTATCTGTTCAGAATAAACCAAGCCATGATGAAGGGATAAAACAATGTGCAATCTTTCTTCTTTTACCCTTTTCTAGAAATACTAGGATCTACTTTCTTCCCAAAGCCAACCACCTCTGCATGGGTGAAGTAGGAAAATTCTCCCTGTTGTGCTCTTCAGTGAAATAAGGGAAGAATAATTTTGAGAAATGATCTTCTGAATGGCAGTCTTAGTCTAGAACTCAACACACCCAACACATGTTCATCAGTGACCCTGACTGCTTGAGGAAATGACCGTTGGTAGGAAAATATTTTAATGTGCAGCAAAGACAAGACTAGAGAAACCATATTTTATAGTAGGCTACACTGGCCCAGCACTTGGATCTAAGTGAAGTTCCAAACCTTGGAGATGCTGCTCCCACTCTGGTACGTGTGTTCATGAAGGAAACTGAACAAAATGAACATACTTTTTTATTCATAGCCAACTGCCTTCATCTATGATTTTCCTCTGATGTGCATATAGTTTACCGTTCTATGCTCTCCAATTACAGAAGCAGCACTGCCTTTCAGAGTTCTCCTTTCAAGGAGGAACAGAAGGAAGTCAACCATTCCTTCTCCCCACTCTGGAAGTCCTCAAGATAATTCAACAGACTCACGCAGGCATTCGCTGGCGCTCTCCGCAGTCGCCCTCCTCCACGGCCGGTCGTTGAAGAATGGCAGACACTTTTCACAGTCTACCCCGTAAGTATTATGTTTGCAATTACACACCAGCTTGCCAAATTCATTCTTCACACACTCACTTGCATGTCCATTGCATTTACACCTGGGAAGAGAAAAGACACCCAAAAATATGAAACAGCCACCAAGTCCCAGAAATGCTGAAAAATGATGTACAAAGAGAACTAAACACAACCCCAGAATGTTTTTGGTTTGTTTTTTGTTTTTTGTTTTTTGTTTTTTGTTTTTTTAGTTTGACCATTCAAGACCGTAAACTGAGGAGCTAAGCAAAATTAAGTAATGGCAGTTTTGAGTTTTCAGGTAGGAAGGAAAATTAAACAAGCAAAAAAAAACCCAAAAAACAAAAACTCCCCCAAACATCTTTATTTAATAGGGGATGGGGCATTAACAAGACAGGAGAAAGTCTCTAGCAATTTCGGAGGCTTCTACAATTTCTGGGATCACTTCCGGAAGTCAACTGTGTGTATCAAGTAGCAACCAAGCGTGTAGGTTAAGCAGAGTGAGGACCCTGAAGTCCGGCTGCATGGGTTGGGACCTGCCCTGTGACTTACCAATGTCACTTAACCTCTGTGCCTTACCCATAAGATAGGGATGATGACAGTGTGAATTTCACGGGGTTATTGGGAGGATCAAGAAGCTGCTTTATTCACGTGCCTAAGATTGTGCAGGCACACTACAAGTCAAAAATTAGGTCACAGCTGTTACCTGTCATAATGATTTTAAAGTATTCCAATCTGAAGGTAGTAAGAGACAGTCAACACCTCACCACCATACGCAACTCTGGTAGCCTCATACTCCCTCTCAAGGTTGTTTGGGGCAAGAATCCCCGAAGGATCCCTAGATGCAGGGATATGCAATCATAAACTAAGGACTCATGGAAATGCCCATGAATACTAAAACATGCTCTAGTGCCCTGATGTTTCCCTCATAGCTTCCTTAAAGATAGAATCAGCCGTAGAGCTCCACCGCTACTTGGTAATACATTTCAAACCTTTCCGAAACATCTACAGTATACCAGGATGAATCCCAAATTCATATCTCCGGCTCTTGTCTCTCTCCCAAGTCCTATCCTTGACTGGTACACAAGTTCAGATGTCCCCAATAACCTAAAATTTTACATATCTACAACTAAACTCATCTCCCTAAATTAGCTCATCTTCTTCATTTACTTCATTAATACTACCACCATTCTCCTGATCATTAAACTTTAAAATCATCTTTGACTAAAGTCCTGATAATTCTTGCTTCACAATAAAATCCATCTAAAATGTTCCTTTCTTTCCATTCTATTGCACCACCCTAATGTCAGGTATTTGTCACCTAACATGCAGATCACAGCATCATAACAAGAATATAAATTCTCTCAATGGTACTCTACTTTCACCTTGTCTGCAATTAATCTTCCTAACCACTGTTTAGATATCATCGGCCTACTTCAAAAAGTACATGGTTTCTCATTGATTACAGTCTCTGTCAGCTTTCACTCTGTCAACTCTACAAATTCACAGAGGAGATGTTCCCTAAGCCGAGCAGGTCTATAATCTCCCAACCCTTCACTTCTGCTCATGACATGCCTATCCTGCATCCCACTCACACATCCTCCTTCCTTATCCAGGCTTCAAGGCCCCGCTTAGTTTCCATCTGCTTCTCTAGCTTGACAGTTCTGTCTCATTCTCTGATATATGGCCTCTTTTTATCTAAAACATGTGTTTTAATTTTTCACGTGTTCATATATCGCCTGCTCCATTCATCTGTAGGATGCTAGAAGGTCAAGTCCTTCTCAGCAGGTGAATGTCTCATGCTACCTTGGTGGCTTCAGAGGGCCTGCCACAGAGCTTTGCACTGAGGTGCTCAGTAAGAATTCACCAACTGTGCTGATCTGACAAGGTTTTAGAAAACCTAAATTACTTTGTTTCCAGGATAATGAGAAGGTCTAACAAATTATTAATATGGTTGTAAGCAAGTTGTTACAATCACTTCTAAACCACAGCTCCAGTCACTTTCAAAGTTATTTAACAGTCTACTTACCTACCACCCACAGCAAAATCAGAGATTGCGTAATAATAGGACTTGAGAACTTTGGGGTCATTAAACACTTCATCTCCAAAAGTATTCAGGCGATTGAGAGTTACTCTGATGTCAGTGGCAGTTACCCATTCCTGTCAGGAGGAAAGAAAAGAAAAGAAAAGAAAAAAACAGGAAAAGGTAAAGGGGCTGAAGATGAGAGACATAAATGTGACAACATTTTCTAAATTTTTCAAATAGTTAATATATCATGTGACTTATGTCCTCTTCTAGCATTAAATCTGTTACAATGCCCAATGACTCCCTTAATTTCCTAATATTTGACTCTTCCCTTCTTTGATCTAAGTTGTTGTGTCACCACTCAGAGTCCCAAAAAGCAGGAATACTACTCGTTTCTTCACAAGGTTGTTGAGAGGCTTACATGAAATATACTTTTAAATGCTTCGCATTCAGGAGGTACTCAATACACATGTCCCTTCTCTCCAGCCTGTATCCGCACCCCAAATCCAGTCCGAGAAGCCAGCGCAGAGCTCATGGAGCACCATGGTGGCATGCGATATGCTGGTTACCGCCTCCGCCTGGCCATTTTGTACCATCTCTCTCTCCCTCCATCCCCGATCTGCTACGGACAGATCTGGGAGAGGCATGCAAGTATAAAGTAATAAATCATGACACGGGCCGGAACCAATCAGATGCGGTTTTTGTCTTGACCTTTCCCATAATGTCACTTCTCTGGGAGGCCTTTCCTGGCCACCCAACCTAGAATTGCTGCCCAGCCCAACACCCTGTTTCACTTGCTTATTTTATTTATATTGTCTGTTTCCACCACCACAACCCCACCCCCAGCCTGCCACCACTGCCACCACCAAGACTATAAGCCCCACGAAGGCAGGACTTATTTTCTTTGTTGATTGCAGTTTCCCTGGTGTTTAGCCTACAGTAGGTGCTCAAGTAACATTTGCTGAGCAAATGAACAAATCTGAAGAAACCACAACTGATCAAATTGGTAGGTGTACCATAATGACAGAGGACAAGAATGAAAGTTAACGTTTTCCCCTAGGTTTTATGAGATCTAAGCCCTTATAATAAATGCCCTTTCACTGAGCTAATTTTAGTCAGATGTTTACATCTGTGGTGGACTGTTAGAATAATGATTCCAGTGAATCATGTCTGCCAGTGTCCACACCCTGATTCTGGGCTGGGGCATGTGATTTGCTTTTTGCCCAGGGGACATGAGCGAATGTGACACAGGCAGAAGTCTGATAAGCACTTGTGCCCCGGGCTTACCCTCTTGGAATACTTCTGCCATCACGCCAGGAAGCCTAGTCTAGCCTCCTTGAAGCAGTAAGACCACAGAGGGAGAGAAACCCGGCTCCCAGCCGACCTGCCAGTGAGTGAGCCCACACCAACACAGAATCATGAGAAATAATAAATCGTGGTCATTTAAAATCACTAAGTTTTGGAGTAGCGTATGACCCATGACCACCCAAAGACACCATGTAAAGTCCCCTCCTGGGACTGCCTGTCAGCATCACCCATGGAGACGCACCAAGCAAGTGTCTGAAGGCGTCTGTGTTTTCAGAAGGCTCCCCGTGAGACAGGGAGGCATGCCCCTGATCAAGCAGCACGGCCTGAACCATGCCAAACACCTGGCACAGAGAACAACCTAGAGGGCTCATAAAAGCTACTCCCCGTGAAGCCTCCAAGTATAATTAGAAAGGAGAAGAGATGATGATTCCACTGCATCCAAACTTGGAACTCCAGTAACAGCTCCCACTCATGGCCACAATGTGAGGAATCTTTGAGTCGTCTGTAATGTAAATAGCTCAACATATCTCTGTGTTTAATGCTTATTATATCTCCTTTGAGCTTCATCTTTATCACAGCTCTCCTTGAATAAAAGCTTCTCAAGGGCTGAGTCCAAGTCATTTTTTCCCACAACAGGCATCTTAAAAAGAACAGGCTCTGGAGCCAGACTTTCTAGGTTTTGAATCCCAGTTCTGCTGCTTAAAACTGGTGATTTGGGGCAAGTTATTGGATCTCTTCCGAGAAATGATGTCGATGCCCCATTTGTAAAATGGGCTTAACAGAAGTATCCACCTGTAGAGTTACTGTGAGGGTTAAATAAGTAAATAGTATAGAGAGTGTGTATATACATCTATAGTAAATATAGCTAATATATCTAAGGGGCTCAGAACACTGCTTGGCACATTATGGCACATTATAGTAAGAGCTATAATAAATGCTGATTATTATTATTATAAATCAGCACATGCTTAGTAATATTCATATACAATGAAACCAGGAAGGGTCTCCTCTCCCATCTGCGAGATCACAGCTTCTGGAGAGAGGCACAGGAGGCAATGAGGAGAGACGGTTGTATCAGCTAAGCTGTCAAATCAGTTAATCATTGTGAAATCAGCTGAAGTCCGATCACCTAACCCTCCTTGGCAACTGGGTATGAAAACCAGAACTCTTACATCCAGAGACACATAATTAATGTCTTTGCATAATGACAGCAACTGACCAGATCTATTACAGATGCCCATAGCATTTCTACCACATTTAGTCTCATGAGTTCCTATGGAATAAGGAGTAGCAAACATCAGGGGCGCCTGGCTGGCTCAGCTGATAGAGCATGTGACTCCTGATCTCAGGGTCGTGAGTTCGAGCCCCACTCGGGTGTAGAGTTTACTTGAGGGAAAAAAAAAACCAATAGCAAGTATCAGAATTCCTACAGCTGGGGGAACTGCTTCAAGACAGGCTGATAAGGCACCCAGCTGGCGAGGTGCCAGAACACCACAGTCACATAGGTCACTGCTTTTTCCTGCTGCCTCGGCAGGATCGTCAAATACAATCATCAGTATAGGAAGAAACTAAGCTAGTAAATGTCTGCTAGTTGATCAACTTAAAAAAATTGTAGATCACATCTCCCCTATACATTCCATCTTCTGTTTTTTCATCTATCAAAATCAGTTATTCTTTCTACTCATTATTCTGAACACATCTTATTACCATTGCAAGAAACACTTTACTGAAAGGCCTTTGCAAACATACTCATTGCTCACTAGAACCTCAGAGGTTAGCAAGATCAAGATTCACGATCTCCCAGCAAACTGCAGAAATACAATAGAAGGGAAGAACTAGACCCACAGAGAAACATATTCTCATCTTTTTCCATCATCCAAAACCACATGGCCAAATCAGAAAGAGTCCTCGAATATAATAAACTTTAAGAGAAAGACTGGAAGCCACAAAAGCATAAAGGGGCGCCTGGGTGGCTCAGTTGGTTAAGCGTCTGCCTTTGGCTCAGGTCATGATCTCAGGGTCCTGGGATCGAGTGCCGCATCAGGCTCCTTGCTCAGTGGGGAGCCTGGTTCTCCCTCTCCCCACTGCTCGTGCACGCTCTCTTTCCCTCTAATAAATAAATAAATCTTAAAAAAAAAGCATAAAGCCCAGAATAAAGGGACTCCCTATTTCTCTCTACTTAGAAATGACAACAGCATTTCATAAAACGTACATAGAGTTTGCAAACCCACATCCGGTCTTTCCTGTCTCAGTGAGTTCATACGGGCAGGCTGCCCCCACTTAGATGTCAACTTCAGCCAAAAGACAGAAGCATCTCCAATTCTGTGTTACAGAAAGATTCCAAATTATGGTGTATGAAGAATATTACATAGAATTCATGAGAAAAGAGAAAGCTTTAATTCCTTCTATGCTTAAATGGGGAAAGGTTTCTGTCGTGATGCTCAAGCACTGTACCACGGGTACCTACACTTACATCCTGTCACAAACACCAGTACCACCAGGTGATGAGAAGGTTTTATGAGTGACAATAGTGCCAGACAAACCCAGTCCACATTTCCTTGCACAATAATGAAGGAAGATGGTATTCCTAAATATCTTGCTTCAATTGGTCCCCCTCTCGAATACTAAAAAACACTTTTCCTTTGGTCAAATGAAGGAAGAGATAAGGAAGGTTGTGGAAATAATGGATAAATTCATGGGGCACCTGGGTGGCTCAGTCAGTGAAGCGTCTGCCTTCGGCTCAGGTCATGATCCCAGGGTCCTGGGATCGAGCCCCACATCGGGCTCCCTGCTCGGCGGGAAGCCTGCTTCTCCCTCTCCCATTCCCCCTGCTTGTGTTCCCTCTCTTGCTGTGTCTTTCTCTTTCAAATAAATAAAATATTTTTTAAAAATAAAAAAATAGGGGCGCCTGGGTGGCTCAGTCGTTAAGCTTCTGCCTTCGGCTCAGGTCATGTTCCCAGGGTCCTGGGATCGAGCCCCGCATCGGGCTCTCTGCTCGTTGGGGAGTCTGCTCCTCCCTCTCCCCCTGCCCCTCCCCCCCATGCACGTGTGCCGTGCGCACACACGCACTCTCCCTCTCTCTCTCTCAAATAAAATCTTAAAGAAAAAGAAAAGAATGGGTAGATTCAAATACTCTCTTCGAAAGGTCAGAAGCAAAACGTTTCCACTGCAAGTAAAGACCCAAGTTAAAACTGTTCAGTTTTTTAAAAAATTTCTAAAATTTCTACCCCAGAATACATTGACAGGTACACGAGAACACAAGAACATCACCTGGGTGGCAGGAACAAAGCTACTTTCCTTCACATACTGAGAATATACAGGAGAGCAGAATAAAATCCACCTGGAATCTCCTAGCCCTACCCTTGCCTCTGAAGTGTGACCACAGGCCCCCATACAACAAGCTTCCTGCGTCCTGTATGCACGTGGGGAAACTAAGGGACTACAAAGCCAGCTTCCGGATGCGTTACCTGCAGCACAGGGCTGTTGTCAAAGTTGTAGGCACTGGGCCTTCCTTCTAGAGTTGAGAAGGCCACGTTGCCCCCGGTGAGAGGGGAAATGTCACTGAATTCATCTGTGCACAAGGCCTGCTGCTCGTCCCCTCCCGTCCTGATGAAGCCACGGTTTGCCTTCGAGTAGGTATTCTCACATGAGCCACTGTAGTACTGGTAAGGAGCCCAGGGCCCATCTTCCCGCGTGCGCTTGTAAATGGCAAAGCTCTCTGGGCGGCTGGTGTGGAACTTGAGGCGCACGTATGTGATGTCAAAAGCTTTTCCTGTGGGACAGACATGAAGTTCGTAAGTCATATGTATGAAGCAAAGAAACTGCCTCTGTTCCCAGGTTGCTTTGGAACTTGACAAAGGAAGGACACACCCTAGCCGAAGATGGTTCCAGAACCCACAACACACTGGTTGTGTCCAACAGGCGATTCTAAACCTGGAAATAGTGTGCATTTCCCCACAGAAATGACAGGTTATAGCTGGGTTCTAAGTTGGCTCATAAAAGCTTGTTTAAGATATGCATTGTTGAGGGGCGCCTGGGTGGCTCAGCTGGTTAAGCGACTGCTTTCGGCTCAGGTCATGATCCCGGAGTCCCGGGATTGAGTCCCGCGTCGGGCTCCCTGCTCGGCGGGGGGGTCTGCTTCTCCCTCTGACCCTCCCCCCTCTCATGTGCTCTCTCTCTCTCATTCTGTCTCAAATAAATAAATAAAATCTTAAAAAAAAAAAAGACATGCATTGTTGAAATCCCGTTTGCCATGAGAAATGGTAGCACTGTACTTACAACACTATTAAACAAAACCAAAATTGCATAAAAAGGTGCGTTTATTCTTAGTGCTGGTGCTTCAGCAAAAGCAATTTAATTAAAAAACAGAAAAGAAAATATTTGCTGGCTTTCTAGGTGGGTATTCTGGAAACTTTCAAGGTACTTAAAAACTCACTCTATTAATGTTACTTCTTGATGCAGGAAGACTATCATGAGCACTATTCTTTTTTTTAATTTAATTTTATTATGTTATGTTAATCACCATACATTACATCATTAGTTTTTGATGTAGTGTTCCATGATTCATTGTTTGCGTATAACACCCAGTGCTCCATTCAATACGTGCCCTCCTTAATACCCATCACCGGGCTAACCCATCCCCCCACCCCCATCCTCTCTAAAACCCTCAGTTTGTTTCTCAGAGTCCATAGTCTCTCATGGTTCGTCTCCCACTCCGATTTCCCTCCATGAGCACTATTCTTCTACTTATCTACCAAGTTAAGAGAGGAATTTGAGAAGGAGAGAAAGAGAAAAGGACAGTGATTAAGAGATGGGGCAGGGAGTAGAGCAGGAATGAAGAAAAAATTCCTCCAGCAGCTGAACAAAGAAAAAAAAGAGAGAGAGAGAGAAAGAGAAAAGGGGGGGGGGGGGTGGTTTAAAGTTGTTTGCATATGTTCAAAGAAGAATATGCAAGATCCGAGCACTGAGCAGGGAAGGACAGCAAAAGGGAGGAGCTACTCGGGTGCTGTCTCTGGAGGAAGAGCCACTGGCCAGACAGCTTGCTGGGGCAGCCAGGGCATGGTCTGATGGCTGGGACAGCGTGGCTGCCAATCAGCATTCCTTCAGGTGGGTCAAAAAGACAAAATGCAACTGTTTTTAAATCACCTTTCATTCACCAACTGGGTCTTTCCATCTCTGACAATATTTATTCTCTGCAACTTCTATGCTATAGTTAAGATCACAGACTGGTCAACAAGGATTTGTTGGGCACAACTACATGTTCAGTCCTATGCTATATACTTTGGGGGACAGGATGTGTTAGACATAAAAGGTCCTTGCCCTCAAGGAACTTGCAGTCTTTCCTCCCCAAGCGAATTAATTCTGCAGGAAGTACCATACTCGTCCTCTCCTACAAAGTCCACAGAAGAGGAACTCCTGCACACTCTCAGAAATGTTGCGGAGAGACTTCTGCCATCCTCTTACTTCCTCGTGCCCACCCATCCCTAGGGGAGAAGAAGGGATGGTCATGTGTGGCCTGGAATATCCTCAGCTCACTCTCCAGCCTCCTGAGGGCTCCTCTCCTCTCCTGCATACCTCAATGTAAGACCGTGCGTCTGCCTCTGTGCCAGGAGGCCTGCGGCTGTCCTGCTACTAGATGTGGGACCGCGTGGATAAGTCCAGCTGAGCTGGAGAGGTAGGGGAGGAGGAAGAGCAGAAAGCCCATGTAAGTCATGTGTCCAGGCTCTATTTTTAATCCAGTATTATCCACATTAAAACTAATATGATGAGCCATACCTATTTCTTAGGTGGTCCAGATCTTAAAAAAGAGAAGTCTGATTAACTGTCTCCCATATACATGAAACACACTCACACACATACAATTTTGAATGCAAACGTGTGTCACATGATGGAAAGAACACAGAACTGGGCACTATGAGACCTGAGCTCAGGTCCTGGCTCCTTCAGTTACTAGCTGCGTGATTTCTGCTCTGCCATTTTCTCCTCTGCAAAAATGAGGGTGATGACCCCTGAGCCACCTACCTCAAAGAGTTGTTGGAAGGTCAAACTAAGATCTTGCATGTACTTAGTTAATTGTAAAACTCTATACAAATATAAGGCATTATTATAATAGAGTTTAGAAGAAAATTCCTGAATTAGGATCCTGGATATGTCCACATAGAAGGGTCTGATTATACCAGGGACTATGTATAGTTGCCAAAAAATATTATACAAATCTGGATCTTCTACCTAAGATGCAGTAAAACATTTTGCCTAGACACAGGTTTTGCAAATCCAGTTTACACCCCACCTGTTAAAAGAATGAAAATGTAACCTCTCTCTCTTTACTGTATCAGAAATGTTAAAATGTTACCCTTAAATGAGGGTATGGACTTATAGTAACTGTGGCATTCCAGAGACTAAGACATTCTGGAATGGTAAAACAATTGGGTTTTATTCAGGAACAGGTGGTTTGGGATGTTCAAAGGCTTACTCACTAATCTGTGGATTACAGATTACCCCTGCTTTTCTAGTCTGTCTCCATTTCTGACATCTCATTGTTCTTTAACAACTCAACCTGCAGGAGACTGGATCAAAGGAGAGAAGATAAAATGGAGCAGGGTGTGTTGTGTTCCAGACTAAAATCTGCACCACGGAGCCACACTCTGAAAGAAACCCGCTCAGGTGGCCACTCTCACTGCTGCCACAGACCCAGAGCAATGGGTGGCAGAACATGAGTAAGCAACTTGGCTAGCATTAAACTTTGAAGCAAACTAGTTTGCTGGTGCCGGTCCTACCTCACTAAGCCTTGTTTTCAGAGCTGCCTTATTCATTTCAACCCACAGCCACAGCTGGAACAGAAAAAGGGCTCTGTGGCCATCCGCAAAGGAGGCTCACACGTTCCACATAACAAGACGGCCACAGGCACTGCCTTCAGAGATCAAGTCAATCCAGTAGTGGATACAGATGACTGCAATTCCATGTGATGAGTGCTTTGACAGGGGAAATGCACAAAGTTTGGGGGGCATGGAGGAAAGTCACCGAAGCTGGATTTGCGGGGTCAAAAAACATTTTCTAGAAGAAGAGACATCTGTGTCCAGGACCCGAGGAATGCAGAGGAATGACGTCAGCAAACAGGGATCAGTTGTCTAGGCAAATGAAACAGCATGTATGAAAAGCCCAGAGAACACAGAGGAATGATCACTGAGGAGTTAGAGTTGCGTAGTATAGCAAGAACTGGAGCTATAGGCTGGAGATGGGCTCACCGGGGAGAACAGGCCAGGTCTGAGGCCACATTCAAGAGCAACTTCAGCCATCGGCTTACTATTAAGATTTTATTTGAGAGAGAGAGAGAAAGAGACAGAGAGTGTGAGCCAAGGGAGGGGCAGAGGAGGAGAGAGGGAAAGAGAGAGAACCCCAAGTAGACTCTGCACTGAGTGCAAAGCCTGATGACCCTGAGATCATGACCTGGGCCAAAATCAAGAGGTGGACACTTAACCAACTAAGGCACCCAGGCGCCCCCAGATTTGACTTTTAAAAGGATCGCTCTGGCCACTGCTACTGGGTAGAGATGAGGCTGGAAGGGACGGGACTAAAAGTGGAGAGAATAGTTAAGAAGATGCGGCAGGAGTCCTGGAGATGACAGTGGCTGACAGCTGGAATGGAGAGAAATGAGTGGATTTGGGTAAGGTGTAGTCAGTCGACCTCAGTAGTAACTTGGTAACCAATGGAAAGTACGGGGGAGAGGGGCCACTGCTGAAGCCTCCTCTACTTCTAGTCTGTGGACATGTTGTTTCACTGTCAAACCTTCTTGTCTGGAAGTAAGATGGAAGGATTAAAAATAACTTTCAGTTTCCTAACTTAAAAAAAAGTAGATGGAGAGTAGAACCGTCCACTGAAATAGAGGACAGAGAAGGTTAAGCAGGATTGGAGGCAGGGCTGGAGGGCAGGATGGGGAGAGGAGTTCAATTTTGGATATCCTAGTTTTGAGGTATCTGTGGATCAACAAGAGGAAACGTGTGGTAGGGAGTTGGAAGTGAGTGGTCTGAAAGCCCAAGGACGATGTCTGAGATATACAGATTGGCCGGTAGATGGATAATGAAGGTTGGGTATGGGTGAGACTAATGAGGCAGGGGTGCTGAGTGAGAAGGTGGACTTTTGAGATCACTCTGAGGGGCGTCAGCATTTAAAGCACACACAGCAGGTGGTGGGACTGTAGGGGAGGCTGTAAGGCCAGAGAGGGGACGGCAAATCAAAGATCAGTATCACAGATACCAAGAGAGTTTGAGGAGGAAGTAATCAATGGTGTTAAAATATGCTAAGAGAGTCATGTAAGGCAATGACTGCAATGTCCACTGGCTTCAAGCCACAAACAGGTTGCCGCTATACTCAGGGAGAGGGCCCCGCGGTAGGGTTGGTGGGATGGAAGATGAATGGCAGATATGAGGCAGGGAAGCAGACACAGCAAGTGTAGTCAACGACATCGGGCTGAAGGGGAGGAGGAAGACAATAGTGGGATGGGACACTGGGTCCAGGAATATTTTTCTTTTTTGTTTTTTGAGATAGGAGAGAGGAGGTTGTATTACATGTTGTTGTGCTCGAGTCAGCCGAAAGGGGGAAGGCTGGATGTGGAAATAAGCTGGGCAATAAGAACGGGATTCTGCACTGGTGAAAGGACTGGCTCCATACAGGAGAAACCCTGCACCCTTGCTTTCCAGCCGGGGGCAAATGCAAGTGACTGAGTAGGTTTTAAGGGACGGGAGCTGGAAGAGTTCTAATGACTTTATCTTTTTTGTGCAGTGAAAATCAAAGGTACCTGCTAAGGGGGAGGGGGTGAGAGCAAAGTCAGTGGGGAATATATACAGAGAGGGGAGAGACTTCATAAGAGCCCCTGCAGAGGCCAGCAGAGGAAGCAGACCAGAGGAAAAGGGGGTTTGCTGGGCAGAGACAGGGCTGCCAAGACGAGGGTAGGAGGTCATGACTTTGTGCGGGTGTAGTTTTCTATAGCCCACTTTGCACCCCCTTTAAAATTAAGAGACAAGGGGACTGAAATTACTTTAAGGAACTTAGAATGTAATCTGAATAAATCGGGAAGCCAATACAGAAAATGGAGAAGGGTCAAGTCTTGAATGATCTATCCACCATCACCTGTAGTCATGGATAATCAAGAACTGGGAAACTAAGGAGCTGGGTTTTATTCCATTGAACAGCTACCAGTTGAGACCCATCAAGTATGCTCGCTCTCATTCTCTCTCTCCCTCTCCATACCTCCCTACTCTTTATCTATCCATCCTACTCGATTCACAGTGGACAAAGTAAAAAGATCTAAATGGTAGACCAATAGAAGACAAGACCAGGTCTTCTGATTTCCAGTCCAATGAGAGCCACTCTACTATTTTTACACTGTGGGAGCATGCGAACATAGACAGTATGACTTTAAGGTAAAGAGGCCAAGCTAAACAATGAAGAAAATCAGCAAGTAGAAGTCTAGAAAGTATTCAGCAACTATACAAATAGAACATCTCCCCCCCCCGTCCCCCCCTCCCCGCCTTGCATTCATGAGCATGAAGACTACCCATGGATATACACACCCTCAGGAAAATATTTAGCTTCTGAATATTCTACTGCTTTCCCCCCTTCCCCTGCCACATTCCTTCCATAAACAAAAAGACTCAAGTACAGATGTTTAGAATGAAGCACACGAAATTAACTAATACTTCCTGCTCTGAATCCTTCCGTTTGGGCTGGCCGAGAGAATGAGGGAAGGGGAGGGGGCCATCTGAACAATGAGAATCTAGCCTTTGTTCATGCAGGGCCAAGCCAAGGAATTCTGCTTAAGCCTCCTACGTGGTGAAGTATTTCTAATCTCTCTGAGTAGGGGAGAAACCCTTCCTGCCTTGGAATTGGATTCAAGAACTGACTACTGGGGAACATAAATGCCTCTCTGTTATGTGCAGCTCAGAAGAATTCCATGAGGCTCTTGTGAAACAACCCCCTTTACAGTGAAGTGATGAGTGACAATGGCTATACAGAATTTCACAAAACTCCAAAATGCCCTTCCATGGCCTGAATTCAACGAAGAAAACTAGTTCATTCTGAAGTATCAAATTAGGAATTCACTGATTCACTATTGTTCTCATGTGCTAACTCCTTAGAGTCACAAAAGGACCGCTCTCCTTGAAGTCAAACTTGATCTTAGGAATATAAAACTTGTAATAAGGTTGTAGTACATAAAGTCCATTAGAGATGGTAGACGTTTAGGCTACGCAATGGGGTTCTCCAAACAATTAACACAAACAGTAGTTGCAGAAAGCAGCAATCCAAAGACGTTTTCATTTTTGTTAGTATAACCGCTGGTTGAAATAAGAGTTCCCAGGACATGTACAGCTGCACACCAGCTGTTATCATTCCACCCCGGCAGACAGATGGTACAAACACCGCCTGGCCAATCAAGATGACCCAGGGCCAAGTTAATGCTGAATGTGGGATCCTCAAGTAGACTCCGATGGGTGACCAGAAAGCATAAAGAGGAACAGTCACACACAGAATGTGCTGAAGTGATGTGGGTACGTGGAGTTCATGCCCACTGCTAGAAAACCCAGTCCTGACTGCCTGCTGAAAAGCTACTTTCTATTGTCCAAAACTCATCCTCAAAATAGATTGTTTTGGGGGCGCCTGGGTGGCTCAGTTGATTAAGCAACTGCCTTCGGCTCAGGTCATGATCCTGGAGTCCTGGGATTGAGTCCCACATCGGGCTCCCTGCTCAGCGGGGAGTCTGCTTCTCCCTCTGACCCTCCCCCGCTTTCATCCTCTCTCTCGTTCTCACTCTCTCTCTCTCAAATAAATAAAAATCTTTAAAAAAAAAATAGATTGTTTTTAAAAACGTATTCTCCCATTGCTTTCCCTTAAATGTCAATGCTCCTTTTTTCATACCCTCTCTCTGTCAATCAGCTAAAGGCCAGCAGTGCAAGGGGACAATTCCATATGAAGCACATCTCAATCAGCGCAACTTACGAACGAGGACAAGCAACCTGTATTAGCTTTGTATAAAATAGTCATTTTAAATTGAATTTATTAAAGCAAATGAGATGGAATTTACAATTTGAGAAATGTACTGAAATTCAAATGACTAAACGAAATGCTTCGATAGTCCAAATCTCCTGAATACATGCAATAAGCACTTCCTATCACACACAAGCCACTGTCCTGACAGAAAGACATGCTAAGATTAGTGGCGCTGGACTATGGAGAGTCTCGATCACAAACTGCCATGATGAAATATACAAAGCAGGTGGACAAAGAAGCAGTGAAGATAATCACTTTAGAGTTCTTTAATTTTTTTTAAAGATTTTACAATGAGAGAGAGAGAACATAGAAGGAGAGGGAGAAGCAGACTCCCCGCTGAGCAGAAAGCCTGACGTGGGACTCAATCCCAAGACCCCAAGATCATGACCCGAGCCAAATGCAGAACTTAACTGACTGAGCCACCCAGACACCCTATTTTTTTTTTTTTAAGATTTTACCCATTCATTTGAGAGAGAGAGAGAGAGAGATTGCAGAGAGGGAGAGTGAGAGGGGGTAGCAGACTCCCTGTTAGAGTTCCTTTAAAAGCTAAAATTCTAGGGGCGCCTGGGTGGCTCAGTCGGTTAAGCATCTGCCTTCGGCTCAGGTCATGATCCCAGGGTCCTGGGATGGAGCCCCGCATCAGGCTCCTTCTCCCTCTGCCTGCTGTTCCCCCTGCTTGTGCTCTCTCTCTCTGACAAATAAATAAATCTTTAAAAAAAAAAAAAGCTAAAATTCTAGGGGCACCTGGGTGGCTCAGACAGTTAAGCATCCAACTCTTGATTTCGGCTCAGGTCATGATCTCAGGGTTGTGAGATCGAGCCCTGCATCAGGCTCCGTGCTCATCGTGGAGTCTGCTTGAAGTTCTCTCTCCCTTTTCTCTCCCTCTGCCCCACCCCCCGCACTCTAAATAAACAAACAAATAAACAAATAAATAAAACCTTCAAAAAAAAAAAAAAGAGGCTATAAGTCTATACCAAAGCTGTTCATAGGGCGCCTGGGTGGCTCAGTTGGTTAAGTGACTGCCTTCGGCTCAGGTCATGATCCTGGAGTCCCTGGATCGAGTCCCGCATCGGGCTCCCTGCTCGGCAGGGAGTCTGCTTCTCCCTCTGACCCTCCCCCCTCTCATGTGCTCTCTCTCATTCTCTCTCTCTCAAATAAATAAATAAAATCTTTAAAAAAAAAAAAAAAGCTGTTCATAAAAACAGTGCTATGGCTATAACAATGGAGCTACCGGGGAAAAAAAGCTTTGAAGTTGACTGGCATGATTTTGGGGAAGATAAACCCATAATCTTAGGAAAACTAGATGTTTCCATAAAGTACCAATTTAAGCCAAAGAAGACAGTGCTCTCTTCCTACCACTTCCCCCACAAACTACCCCTTGGTGCTACTGCTAAATAAGACCATGGCACCAACCTAGTATAGCAATCCACAAAAAATAAAACCTCCCTGCTTGGATTACCCAACTGCAGTACCCCAGAAATGCCATATACTCTTCAGCAAACTGAAGGGTCAAAAGTGATTTGGCTCAACACACTAATCAAATACGAGATCATCAGACAGCCACTATCTGAACAGAGAATTCTTAACTGAAGACTAGAATAGCAAACGGTCTTGGAGGGTAATTTCAAATAGGTGCAAATTACTGTGGAAGATAGATATTTCCCATTATTTAGACACAAAATAAACTTATCCTAAATTGTATATTTTATAATTTTATTTGAAACTTTCACCAGAAGAAATAAGATTCACAAGTAAGATTCCAAGCCAACAACTGGGCCTATGCCTTATTAACCCAAACCTCATGTTTACAAGACTCAATACCAGCCCTAATTCAGGCTAGTGGGTCACATGCATGCCTGAAATCCTTGAGCCGAGTTAAAAGAATGAAGCCAGCATTTACTCCCACTCATCCAAGCAGAGGCAAAAAATCATTCTGCTGAACAGCAGAATTCTAACTACAAGGAATTGACTGACATGTGGAATTTAATGGAATCCCATAGAGAAAGTAGTTAATTATAATATTAAGGAAACAAATTAAAGAAATAAAGAAGCAACGAAAATACAAGCTGCAAGGAACCCATACTTAAAAAATGCCTAATTGTTAAGAGATGAAAAAGAAAAAAGACACCATAATTTTATGGGAAGCTATTTCTTGTTCTGTGCCATCCATACACTATTGAAAATTGACTGATTTTTGGCTTTCATCAACAGAAGAGTAAAGAATGGTAGAAGAATAGTGAGAAAATCTGGGAGAGAAAAGATCCTAATATATAGTTACATGGTGCAATGACAGACTAAGATCGACTCTGGTAAACCCCTCCCCTCCAAAATCACAGAAAGTTGACCAACAGAGTACTTTCATTTATTCAACAACTATTTGTTAGGTGAATTTAAGTGAAAGTCTACTGAGCTATTTGTAATACTCAGTCCTTCATTTTGCTAGAATGCCTTTTACTTTCTAGTTTCTTTAATTCCTAATAAACTTGCCCCTTATTCCCCTAGATCATATACTATTTGTATCTGTCCCTCAAAAGAAGAAAAAACTACAGATACCATAATATATGTTAATACCAAAATATCTTTCTCAGTTTTCACAATTGCTTAATTTCCTACCACAGTCACCCATTAGGTCAAGGATAATAGCCCAACTGGTCTTGACAATTCC
The DNA here is from genome assembly GCF_002201575.2 of Neomonachus schauinslandi. Taxonomy (NCBI): domain Eukaryota; kingdom Metazoa; phylum Chordata; class Mammalia; order Carnivora; family Phocidae; genus Neomonachus; species Neomonachus schauinslandi. The sequence continues at coordinate 43,355,359 of NC_058408.1, read as the reverse complement.
AAGTCCAAATTCTTCCATTCATTCAACAAATATTTACCAAGCCCGTTATGGCACTGGGGCTAGGGCAGAGAATAAGACAGACAAGGTCCCAAAATTGTGGGGCTGGCAGCACAGTAGGGAGTGGGGTAAGTATGGGATAAATGACAATCACAAATCAAAACAAAAATGTTATGCATTATGTGCTAAACAACACAGTGAAGAATAAGGTGGAGATGGAAAGCACAAAGAAGTGCCATTTATAAATACACTGTCATCAGAGACCTGGATAAGGGGACATTTGAAGAAGTGAAAGAGACATGGAGGAAGAGCATTCTAGGAAGGACAAATGCAAACACCCTGAGGCAGGAGCATGCTGGCAAGTTCTGGGGAATGGTGAGGAGGTCAGTGTGGCTGAAGTAAGAGTGAAGAAGGAAAGTGTAGGGGACGAGGTCAGAGAAACTGACGGGAGGGAGGGACTGCCAATCATGTATGCCTTGTAGGCCATTGTTAAGACTTTGGCCCCTACTTTGAATGAGATGAAAACCCACTGGAGGATTTTGTACAAGGGAGTAACATGACCTGAGTGGTATTTTAAAAGGATCATTCTGGTTGCTTTATTGACAACAGACTACAGAGGCGACCACAGATAGGTAAGAAGGCTAATGGGGGGCTTTTTGCAATCACCCAGGCACAAGGTAATGGTAGCTTGGTCCAGGCTGGGAGCAGTGAGCAGTGATCAGATTCTGGCCATATTTTGAGGGTAGAGCAAAACAGTTTTACTGATGGACTGAAGTGTAGGCTGTGGCTGAAGCAACTAGAAAGATGAAGCTGCCATGTATTGAGCAAAGAATACAGCAGGAACAGGTGTGGAGACGGAGAGCAAGAAAATGAGGAGTTCAGTTCCGGGTATTTCAAGTTTGAGATACTTATAGAACTTCTAAGTGTTAAGTGTCAAGCTGACAATTAAGATATACAAGTCTGGGTTTCAGGAAGAGCTCCAAGCAGTAAAGAGAAATCTGGAAGTCACCACCATACAGACAGTATTGAAAGCCATGGGGTTATTAGATCAACACACCTAGGGACTAGATACAGATAGAGGAGAGGTACAGAACTGGGTCTGGGGACATATCAACTTTTAAAGGTAGGGGGAGAGAGGGAGGACCCAGCAAAGGAGACTCCAAGAGGAACAGCCACTGAAGCAGAAGACAATCAATAGAGTAGAATTCCAGAGGTCAAGTTTTAAAAGCTGTTTTAAGAAGAAGAGAATGGTCAACAGAACCAAATACTCCTGAAAGGCTGAGAAAGATGAAGACTGAGCATCGGTTACTGGATTTGACAACCTGGAGGTTACTGCTGCCCTTGACAACAACTGGTGTGGTAGAAAGAAAGGGATGAAAGCTGGAGTGTGTGAGTGTGTGTGTGTGTTGACAGGGATTGGAGACAGCGAATAAAGACAATTTTCCAAGTAATTTTGCTATCAAGAAATAAGGTGGTAGATGGAGGAGAAAAGAGGGGGTTCCAGGAGAAATTCCTTTTTAAGGTAGGAAGACAGCATGTGTTATGTCGATGGGAAATGAATTTACACTGAACAGTGAGCCTCTTCCCTGGTGGTGGAGATGGATGAGAGTATGTAAGAGACACCCACTTTGGTCCACAGTAAAGTTCTTTGAGACTTCTCAAAGATTTCTCTCAAGAAAGAAGAAATAATGGAATCAACAGGGGTCACTGTGAGAATCTAGACTAAAGAGCTATCTGGTATCCAAACAGTTCAAAACCACAGGAGCTCTGGAAGGCCGCTCCCCAGTAGAGCCAGCCCAGGGGTAAGCTTTCCTGCTGCAGGAGTCCCATCATCTGGCCCATGGTAAGGACCAGACTGCCTGTCAGAATCTGTAGAAGTAGAAAACTTCTGAAAAAGTGCAAATTGTTGAGTCTCATCCTCAGAAGTTCCATTTTTATAGGTTCTGGGTGAGTTCCCCAAATCTGTATTTTCAAAAGCACCCTGGGTGAGTTTTATGTATAATTACACTGGAGGAATATGGCCCTACTGTCGACTCTTCCTCATCTTGGTTCTCCCTCTTCAAAGACTTAGGCAGGAAAAGAGTTCTGAGCTTGGTGCTGCCCTGCAGAATGAACTCAGGCACCCATGAGTGGTGACTCATTTTCACAGGTCAGGACTTCAAGGTGAAATTTATCGCATTAACTGTGCAGGCAGGAGGGGTGAAGCAGAATCATTGCGGTCCTTCTTAAAACACATTCAGACGTTACACTCAACAGGGGTTGCTCACTTCCCCTCCCAGGAGGCTGGGTGATTAGACTAGCTGAACCCAAACTCCCCGACATTTTTCTCCATGCCAGTTTCCTCTGTCAGTCAATTTATACCCTCGAGGTCCTATTTCCTGGGCAAGTAGAAATATACTGATTTTTGAGAAATCTCCTGCTGCTGGGGGTTTCACAGTGCTATTCCTTCCATGCAGATACTGGTCAAGATTCCCTGTAAACCAAATTCCCCATCCCCTCTGGGTCCTGTACTTCCTCCTTCCTTCTCTGGACAATTACTAATATTTAATAAAATGATAACAAAACCAACAGCAATTCTCAATGGCAAGAAGCAAATCTGGAAGCAAAGAATTCACTTCTGCTTCAGGACACTCAAAAAGATAAGAAAACGCTTTTTCTTCTTTGTCTAAAAGCCTAGACTTGTTTAATCCTAGTCTGTGTCGGTAATGCTGGCATTTTCAGGGAGGGTGTTACGTTCTGTTGGCTCAGGACCAGTGTAGAAAATACTTACTTTTCAGAGAAGAAATTTTAGGTATTAAAAAAATATATATTTCATACATATGTAATTGTATTGTAGTAATTCTATATATGTGAAGGGAGACTTAGGAGCAAAGTAAAAGGAGTTCATATTGATATTGAAGAGAGGGAGAGGAGCAGAGAGCCAGAAGGAAAAAAGGGGAGAGAGAGAAAAGGGGGAGATAGAGATTGACTGAGGAAGCATTAAGAACAGTCTAAAAATCCAGACTTGATATTCTGGATTTTCCATACTCTCAGAGCATTCACATCTCATCTGCAGGGAGTGCTTTCTTTTCATTTTAGAAATACTTTGAAGTAACTGATCCCGTCTCCTTCCAGACTCAAGCCTTAGGACATACATTTAATAGTTTAGAATCTAAGGCTGACAAACTATAGCCTGCAGACTGAATTTAGCTATTTTGTAAATAGTTTTACTGGAACAAAGCCACACCCATTCATTTGCACTCTGTCTCTGGCTGCCTTGTGGTTATAAGGGCAGAGGTGAGCAATTGTGAGAGAGCATGCAAGGCCTGTAATATTCACTATGTGGCCTTGCAAAGAAGACAGTTGCCAATACTGACCTAAGAAATCAAAGACCGTAAGAACAAAGATTTCTACTAAAACCTCTTCTACCTCTTGTCTGCAGGGCATACTGTTTTAAAATCTGGTCCAAGGATCTAAATTTTTCCTCTATTGCCCCAAAAAATAAGCAGAAAGTTTATTCAGAAATATTACGAGATTAATAACAATTCTAATATCTCTGACGCAAGAATTACTTATTACTTCATAGGGAAAAAAAAAAATGCCATCTTTTTCTTTCCTGGCAAATGAACAGGCAAAAAGATCAGCAGTTAAAAGATGAGGGGATGGAAGGATGCCTGGGTGGCTCAGTCGGTTAAGCGTCTGCCTTCAGCTCAGGTCATGATCCCAGGGTCCTGGGATCGAGTCCCACATCGGGCTCCCTGCTCAGCAGGAAGCCTGCTTCTCCCTCTCCCACTCCCCCTGCTTGTGTTCCTGCTCTCGCTATCTCTCTCTCTCTGTCAAATAAATAAAGAAAAAAATCTTAAAAAAAAAAAAAAGTGGAAAATGTGAGTAGATCCCCTTGAGATCTCTGCGAGAACCTCCCTCCAGTGTCCGTGGGTAGGAATGTGGTCCTTGACACAGGCCTCCTTGTGCTGTGGCTCTTCTGAGCGGACGGATATTTACATCGTGAAAATACTCTGCCAACTGGTACTCTCTCCACAGGTGACTGTGAGCAGATGCCTTCGTGGGATAAGTATGAACGAATACCCTCTTCCTCATTTTTCATTCCTCCACCCTCTTTGCAGAGGAATGGAAATACACAGCCTATACACTATCTTTTAGAAACCAAAGTTTGTGTCCTTCACATCCCTTCATCTCTCGTGGGCTGTACTTGAACTTGCTATTGCATTCCTTATTAAATTATAGCCCCACCAAATATCTAACATGTATGCAATCTCCCTAGACTATTTGTAAACAATCTTGCACTCCCAGATGCAAGCATCTGCTTATTTTTTCTAAAGACTTAAGCACTGAATATTCTCCAGTATAGCCTCAGTTTAGAACATTTGATAATCTACCACAACAAGAATCAAAACTTCCATCCAGAAGTCAATCTAAATTATCAGCGTATTTAGTGTTACAGATTAAATAGTTGTGTTCAAATATGCTTTTTTCTAGTTAAATCACCTTCCCTTTAATGTACATTATAATTTCAGAAACTTGTTTTAAATTCTCTTCAATTAGAAAGTAGTTAAGAGTTTTCAATGTCCCTTTCCAGCGAGAAGAAACTTTTTATGATCACTGTTGAAACTGTTTTTATACATTATGTATATACCACATTCAGTGAGGGGATGTCGAAGGCAAGGAGAAGATCATCTGACAAATTATTCACATAGCATGCTTCAGGTAGGTCGGTCAGATTCCTAGTACTTCAAAAACATAAGCCTTTCTTATCTGCTTTCCCTTCTACATTGAGAGCAAACATTTAGCAGTGCTATCAGAAGAAATGTTCTTCAAATCCATCCTTCACTGTATTTCAAACAGACAGTGCTACAGCTCTCATCCATGGGAGTATTTCACACGTACCACAATGGGACTTGTTCTAACTTTCTATTTACATTCTGGAGGACAGCCAAAGTCCTTTCTAGTTCTCTTTGATCTGATGCCAGAGACTTGGTATCTAACACCCACCTGGAAGAAATTCCCTTAGGAGCTCCAGGACCAAAGAGGAATTGGGAAGGAGTGGGAAAATACCGTATAAACCCATCCTACATCCTATCATTCTCCAGCTTACCAATCTGTGCAAGTTACTTGATGCAGTGCAAATTCCTTAGGCATGTTATTGCAAGGTATTCATAAATCTCAACAACTGTGCTTCGTTTTTTGCCTTCAAACCATATCCTAAAACTCTCCAGCATAATCTAACACCTCTACTCCAGCTTTGCCATCGTTTTTATCCATATACCATTTCTCACTTCAGAGTCACCCTCTAGCCTTTACTCCTTCCAAACCCTACCTATCTTTCCAGGTTGAGTTCAGGTACTATGGTCTCCATGACACTTGACACTTGTGTTATCATCTTACTTTCCTGAACACATGGCACCTACTATCCAAACCACAGAATTCAGTACTTGAGTATTCACTTCTTTGTGTAAGTTTCTTTTACCCTACAAGAGCGTAACTTACTCAAAAGCTAAGGAATCTATCTGTACTTTTAGGGTATCCTCTACTATAGTATTTTTCAAGCTTTTCTGACCATGACGCACAGTAAAAACAACAACACAACAACAAAAAAACACCACCTTATATTGCAATCCCGAATACACACATACACACAGAACTGAAACTCAAATTTGATACTATCTATGATACAATTTGATATTCTATTCTAGTCTCCATTTTATTTGTTATAAAATGCTAGTTACGGTTCACTAAATTGATTTCATGACATAAGGGAGTTGTAACCCACCATCCCTCAGGCACTGTCCTTGACACAAACCAGGTGCTCAATAAATACTTGTTTACTAGACTGACTCATCTTTTACACACAGCAGGTCAGAATTCTACAATGAAATGATGTTTCCTGGACACTGACAAAGTTTAAGATGATGCCTTTTAAGACCTTCTTCCAATTACTTTAAAACAGGACAATATTTTTAAAAGAGTCTGTCTGTGGCAGCTTTTAACAAGATCAAAGGAAAAACCCCTTTTCCTAAAGGTAAAAGGCCAGAAATTCCATTCATCAACATGGCATCCTTAAGAGGCTAAACCAATCCTTCCAAAGAAGTTCTTTTTAGCAGCTCTGGTTCCAGAAGAACTTCAACCATGAGCACGTGATAAGCTTTCAGGGTAGTAGCAAGGATTTCCTCTCTGTGGGATGGATGGACTAATGCCTGGTGCTGGAAGTTAGATTTCTACTAAAGAGAAGACATTTGGTTATTTATTGGGAAACTCCGTTCTCTCTAAGTCATGTTCGTGGCACTTTTTTCATCGGATTACCAGTACCTGGAATTATCTTTTATTTTTGCATGTTTTGTTTACATGTCCACACACACACACACACACACACACACACACAGAGACATGAGAGTAACCTTTAGAGGACCGGAAGGTCTTGTCTTATCGTCCGCTACCCCTTCACCTTGAGGTGCATTTTTGTTGTTTTTTAAAGGGAGAGAAATGTCTGACTTGTAAAATAAGCAGCAATCCTATACGAGAAAGACAGTGGCCTAGGTAAGCCTGGTTTGTTGTCTGGTTCTTCATTCACTGACTTACTCATTTTGCAAAAATATGCTAAAACATACTGCATGCCAGGTGGTTGGTTAGACACTGAAGATACAAGGAAGAAATAAGACTCAGTCCTGGCCTTAAAGTAATTTTATATGATCTATAAGGGAAGACACAAATCATTAAAATGCAAAGTGAGAGACATACTATACTAGGGAGTAAAGAGCAACCATACATCTGTTTTTCTCTTCTGTAAAATAAAGAGCTTGACGAGACAAACTTCAACGTCCAGATCTAAAAAGTTGCTTGATTCTAGAAACCTTACCTGTCAGCAATGTTTCTAAGGATACCTCTCTCACCAGGTCTTTTTAATACTTTCTTTTCTTACAGGAACATTCTGGAGGAATGTTAAAAATGCCATTAAGAACTGATTTCACAAAGACAAATGACATCAGAGACATGAAATATCAGCTGGTTTCCAATTAACTTCAGTTCTACAAAGAACTAAATAATTTTCTGCACCTACACAGTGCTTTTTGCCAATATTCCTAGCTCAGTCAAGTCCTATATTCCCAGATGCAGGTGAATGTTTATATTGAATAGACTGCAAAAGATAACAGAAATTAAGGTACAAGGTTAAAGGTTTTAAGGTTAAAGCTTTCTAATGAATGAGCACAGGGTTCTCAAATAATTGTTTCCATCTTTGGAGGAGAAAAAGATAACTCTTGGTTTCTAGGTCCACAAAAGCTGACGCAGTTCTATTCCAGGCTCTAAACAAATGATCACATCTTTGTCCACATCTAGCTAGGAGGGACAGACAACACGTCATGTTTTAGATTAAGTTCTTCAGTAGCAAGAAAGAATGGATTTTCTGCTCTTGCTTCCCTCACCTGAAAAAGCAAATGTCTGGATCTCTTTGAAAATTAGCCCAATCTATAAAACACTGGAACTAAACTGAACTCCCACCACTACTTGGCTCCCGCATTCCTCCGCAAGCTTGGAACAAAGACCCCATTGCCTTCCGCGTGTAGGCGGATTAGAATTGTAATGCAGCCATGCAGCACATTGTTGCACCGTGACTCCGTGCTGGTAAGTCAAGGAAGCCTTCTCGAGATTTTTCTCCGTTCTCCTCCTTTCCTTGGCAATAAAATTTCAAGTCTACCATATACCACAGATGTGTAATTTAGCTTAAAGCAGGCCTGTCTATATATTTCTAAATAGAGAGACAGGCATTACTTCAACTGCCTGTCTATACTGAGTGCTGTTTCCAGCCCTGGTAGAGGTCTCATCAAAGGCCAGATTAAGTGGACACGTCCTGAAAGTCAAACACTCCAAGTTCGTAAATGTCCAGGGAGAACCTAAACTATATATATTAATATAATACAATATAATAGTATACTACTGATAGTATATTAATAATATATAGAACGATGAAAATGGGAAGGAGCTAAGTGGTAAAAACACCAGCAAAGGGACAGCAAGAGGGTGAACCAATTCTCCCCAGTTTTGTCCAGAATTTACAGACCAAGTTTATAAACTTTTTTTTGAGTGGCACCTCCTTTCTAATTTAATTTCTAAGCACATTCCTGAATGCCTGAAGTAATGGAGTATGTAAGGATGAATGTGTACTCCGCCGTCACAAAGTTTACAACCACGTGGGACCACAAATCAAAGTACAACACAAAGAAGGATGTGCTACGTTTTAGCAAAGGCATCATCAGGGCCGACTGATTCCAAATGGATGATTTCATAAACTTTTAAAAAGCAGTTATGGGCAAATTTAGATTTTTCCAAATAACTGATAAAATACAAGTGGGCGGTTTTGACACAATATGATCAATATAATATACACCCTCAACTGCATTTTCTTTCAGTGCTTCTCCTGATGTCTTACTACACGAGTTTTTAGAACATTGACATTGAGTAAAATGCCTGGCATTGTCATTCTTAACACCAGAATAAAAGAAGGGAGCATTGTAAGGAATCCACAGAGAGAACTTCTATGAATACATGTACAGATAAGGACAGAGCCTAGTTCTACATACCACATATGCCTTAATATAATAAAAGAATTTCTCCCCTAAGTTATCCTTTCAGAAAGGGAAGAATTGCTTTGTATTCTAGTTCTTACAGAGCTTCCCAGTTACTTCATTTTAGACCACAAATTACTGTGGGGAAATCAAATTAGCTTGAAATGACCTCAAATAATACAAGTTTTGGAAGCTTATAGGACACATAATAGAAGATTCTTGTTTTGTTTTTTAAGAGGCAAAGAGATTAACCCAGATTTATGTAATTATCCCTGGGAGGTATGGCTCTAAAATAAAAAGTGCTGAATACTGTAAATAATAAGCCTTTTAAAGAATACTTTATTAGGCAGGAGAATAAGTGGTTATATTGTGAAGATACCAAATATAAACTAAAAGAAGAAATGGAAAAATGCATACTAATGTTACATGAATCAGTATATATGGCTTAAAATAAAATTTCCAGTGATAGCAATCTTATACAAATTTTTAAAATACACTATCATAAATAATTTATTCATGGAAATGAATATAATATGATCTGGGAAACTATGCTGATGGCTAAAAGGTGACTTTAATAATCACTGATGTTAAAGATGCATATAAAGAACTGGAATAAAATGGTTCCATAAGGGGGTGCCTGGGTGGCTCAGTCAGTTAAGCATCTGCCTTCGGCTCAGGTCATGATCCCAGGGTCCTGGGATTGAGTCCTGCATCTCAGGAGAGTCAGCTTCTCCCCCTCTCCCTCTGCCCCTGCTCATGTGCTCTCTCTCTCTCAAATAAATAAATAAAATCTTTTAAAAAAATGGTTCCATAAGATATAAGAATGTGGAATTTAATCCTAATTTTTATATATGTTATTTATAACATGTAAGTTAATAAATTAAATATTTTAAATAGGCATCTAATTATTTCACCTATTTCCCTAAAATTTTTATATATTCAAGTTGGTATAAACCCGTTTTAAAAATCTTCCCAAAGGGAAAATGAGAAATAGCTTAATATTGGGGGTTGTCTTTTACACATTCATATGGTAAATTTCATGTTAAGACTCAAAAGAAATATGATGGTAGTCCAAAGGGGATTCTGTAGGAGAACTGTCCTACAACAGAGCAGTACCCACACCAAAATTTCAGTCCCAGAAGATTCCAGCATAAGTCAGGTAGCATATGGGTGGTAGGCCAGCCACTCGTGCAGGTATGATTCTTACTGTTTCCATGGAGTAGCTATAAGTCACCCAAGTGGAAGGAGCCCAGCTTGAGACCCTTCCATTTCCTTCCCACTTTATTCCTACTTAAAAAGGAAAATCAACTGTAAAGGCAGATCAATCACCATCAACACCAATATAATGAAAGAGCATCAGTATAGAATCATTATAAAGAAACAGCATGCAATGTACCCTTTATGATAACAATAACATGGGGGGAGGGATTCTTTTTTTCTCTTATTTGCCTTGTACCAATTCAAAAACTTTGCTTCCTCCAAAGTCCTCTTGTCCTTTCAAGTGAAGAGCAAACATGTCGGAAGTCAGTAGCGCAGACAGCAGAAATGTGAGCATTTTGCTAACTTTGCATGACCTCTGCTATGCAATGCCAGAGAGACCTCGCTCCACCGACCGTATCATCAACAGGACAAACGATGATACTGTCCACATCAAGGCTTCAGGTGGGGGAACCTCACTAGGAAACTATCCTGACTCTAAAGAACACTGTCCAAAGTCACGGTTCTTATTTCAACTCTCAGCACTAGGATATGGTTGGCACAGATCATAATAAACCCCAGATTTACCCATCTGTTGGAGGTCCATCTGCCTAAAATTCCACAGATATTTTCACCATCAATACTATTATAATGAAAGAACATCAGTGCTATACTCACACTAACAGCATAACTCTATTTCTGACAATGATTCCAAAACAGAAGACAATTTCTGCATGAGCTGTGGTAATCTGGAAAAAGAGGATGTTGGGAGGCCCCTGCCCTCCGACCGTTCTCAGGCCCCTGCATGCACGCACGCATGTGTCACACCCCCCAGTCAACGCTTTTACCCTGATCCTTCAAACTTCACAGTCCTTTGCCCATATGATATCCTCGCAAGGAAGTCAACAAAAATACATTTAGTATATCAATCTCTTTAGGAGTAAAAAGAATCACTAGTCTTATTCATTGTTCAGGGGAATGCAAAATGGTATAGTCACTTTGGAAGACAGTCTGGCAATTTCTTATAAAATCAAACATACTCTTAACCATAAGATCCAGCAATGGTGCTGCTTGGTATTTAACCAAATAAGGTGAAAACTTACATCCACACAAAAACCTGCACATAAATGTTTATAGCAGCTTTATTCATAATTACCCAAACTTGGAAGCAAGCAAAATGTCCTTCAACAGGTTAACTGATAAATAAACTGTGGTACATCCACACAATAGAATATCATATAGGGATAAAAATAAATGAGCTATCAAATCATGAAAAGACATGGAGGAAACTCAAATGCATTTTACTAAATGCAATAAAAGACAATCTGAAATGGGTACAGATTGTATGACTCCAACTATATGACATTCTGGAAAAGGAAAAACTATGGTGATAGTAAAAAAGTCAGTGGTTGCCAGGAATTTGGGAGGAGAGAGGGATGAATAGGTGGACACAGAGGATGTTTAGGGCAGTTAACAGTATTCTGTATGATACTGTAATGGTGGTTACATGTCATTAAACACTGTCCAAACCCACAGAGTTTACAGCACCAAGAGTGAACCCCATTGTAAATTATGCACTTTGGGGGATACTAATGTAGTCACTGTTGTTTCATTAATTGTGACAGATGTACCACACTGCTGTAGGATGTTGACATGAGAGAAGCTGTGTGTAGAGATGGGGGGGAAAGGTACATGGGGCGTCTTGGTACTTTATTTAGGGTTCAATTTTGCTAATCTAAAACAGCTCTAAAAATAAAGTCTACTAATTAAAAAAAGAGCATTACTAAATTTCATTTAAAAGACTTGTTTTAGAAGCCAAATGAACTTTGTTATAGCCTTTCAAAGGCATTTTTCATTCAAAAGTATTAAAATCTTAGAACAATGGACTGCCAAAAAGTTGTCTTACAGCCAGTTTTTTAAAATCCAAATAAAGACAAGGATTGTGTTGATAAAAAAAAAAAAAAACCACAACTAAAAAATAAAACCTTACCAATCTAACATAAATGACACTACTAAAATCACAGACTAACAGCATAAATTTCCCTATTAACACAGTATCAAAAACACTAGCATCGAACTATAATGGCTGATGTTTAACATACTAACTACTAGGTCTGGAGAAAACAAACAGGAGGAAACAAAATCTCTGGTCCCCAGAAGGTATGACTCAACTGACTGATTTTCTCAACACTAACCTCCAAGGCTTCAGTCTAAGAATGTAAGAAGGGAACAGGGAAGCCTTAGCTTCCATAGGAAGGGCCAGGGCAAAGTACTGGGGATGGAGGAAGATAGGGCTGATCCTCTGAGGACTCCAGGAATAAGCCACATCCCATCCAACCTGCTCAGGAGCTACAGCTAAAACAAATGTCCACACCTCCAGATTCTGCCCATGTGTATTTCATCACTGTTCAATCTAGTGCTCTCAGAAATGGGTAACCAAAGATAAAAGATACAGCCTAGAAACTATAGAAACTATGTTGGTATCTTAAACATCACCTGTGGGAAAAATAGCAAGAACAATAAAAAAAACCTTTTTAAAAATATTTTCATGGCACTGTTATTATTCAATAAGATATCCCCTCATTATAAGAGAACTACAGTAATAAAAAACATTTATATTTCTATTCAATAGAATTCCATGGAATCTGTTATAAAGATTGGTAACACTGGTTGGTTATTTTAAGCAAAATCATCTGATCATCAGCTTTGGAAATTCAGAAATTTAATTTTTATCAGTCTAGCAAATCATTAGGCTCCTGGGAACTGACTTGTGCTAACCAAACTCAACCAAACTGATTTACATACCAGAAACAACTGCATGTTCATTTTTGAGTGAAACTTTTTTTTTTTTTGTCAAAACAATAAAGGCAGGTATCTGGACAGGGCAAGTCCTCACAGAAGACCAAAATTTCAAGATCAATAGGTTGCTTGGTAAGCAGAACACTGGAGCAAATAAATGGGAGTTAAACACTCCCAGGCAACAGTTCTATCAAATTATAGAAAACTGCCCATCTCTGATGTAGAGATAATTCTCTCTAAAAGTAATCAGACCAGTTATCTAAAATTGGAAGACTCGCCCTCCCAGACAATGGGGCACAGATTAAAATTTTTACCCATTTCTTTTTCAATATTCCTTATATGTCACTAAAGCTTCTTACATTAACTGTATGTCATAATCCCCTTAATCTCACAATGCTGCCTTTAACCATAACATAAAAATGAATCAAAATTACTCCATCTGTTACAGGTTTAGCTTTATCATCTTGATTCCAGATTTGGGGATTTGAAGATCTTATCTCATTAACTTGAGTTTTTAGATTTAAGTGCATTTAAAAAAGCGATTAACATTCCAGTGTGATACATATCTTTCCAGTTAACTCCTTATCTCCAGATGTAGAAATTCACAGGATCCATAACTAGTCAAAAATAACAAATATAGGGCACCTGGGTGGCTCAGATGGTTAAGCGTCTGCCTTCGGCTCAGGTCATGATCGCAGGGTCCTGGGATCGAGCCCCACATTGGGCTCCTGGCTCAGGGGGAGCCTGCTTCTCCCTCTGCCTCTGGCTCTCCCCCTGCTCATGATCCCTCTCTGTCTCTGTACCTGTGTCTCAAATGAGTAAATAAAATCTTTAAAAAAAATAACAAATATGATAAAGTTCCTGTTAAGAACATTCTCTCTGAACCAATATCTTTCATCATTTTAATCCGTATCTAAACTATCAAGGAAAAAAGTATATTGAATACACAAAGACACACAAGCAGGCAAACAAAAAGCAAAATACAACTTTTTTTAAAGGTTAAGAAAAAAAACATCAGAGTTGAATAAATCTAAGAAAGAACTTTATTGCTCCAAACAAGTAAACTCCAAAGAGACAAGACAGAAAACTGTAAGAGCAAGTCAAGACAGGCAATGGTACTAAGAACAGCTTGACAGAACCCGGGAGAGGGTACAGGAAAAGGCATTCTTGCGAACAGTCAGCACTGCCCACAACCATGAGTCTCCCCTGGTCAAAACAACTCAATAGGATTATTTCTGGGATCAGAAATAATTAAAAAAAAAAAAAAAAGCTACAGAATTATTCTGCCAGGTACTTCAAAGAAAGCTCCACTTCCCCAAAACTTTCAGCAAGTGTACCTGCTTGCATTTTTAGGTCCTTCCTTCTGTTCTCTCTATAAATTAGAAAGAAGCAACCCTCACTGTTCTCCAGAGTACCTCTTAATTACACTAATTTGCCAAACTCATGAATTCATGAAAGACACCCTTGGCTTTTCAAGCTACTTCAAGAGACTGTAATGAAAAGGTCAATCACTAGGTAACAACCAAAATCAACAGGCCCTTCTTTAATTAGTTAGACATAAAGTTAAAATATTTTTGTGTTTAAATATTTATAAGGCATTAAATGGTGGGGAGGGATGTACTGGGGTCTCTAAGAGAAAAACTAATTTTTCATTTTTTGCACATGCACTAATGTTTTGAATGCCAAGTGGTTTTTTGTCAAAAATTTTTTCAAAGCTTCAATAACCAAGGATCCAACCTGTAACATCAATTACAGTACATTCACATAATGAACTGGTGACGGAGATGGCAGAAAAGTAAGGAAAACAAGTGGAAACTGACTTTGCTCAGATGCGGTCTTAGGAAAGTGTGGTCTAAGTACAGTGTCTCATCCTAAAGGTCTACAGTGGTCCTGAAGTAAGGATATGCTGATGCATGAAGGCTGGTTCTCAACCGTCGCAGAATAAGGGAAGAGAGAAAGCAGGTTAAACCCAGCTCAGCTGCATTGTTACCCTAGGGGACTGGACAAAACATGGGAAAGGATGATGAACAAGTTAATAGTCGTTGGACCTGTCATGGAACAAAAAAGAACTACTGCAATGTTTTCTCTTGTGTTTCTCATTCTTCATCAAAACCCCCATGACAGCATTCCTTTAGTCCTTACTGGTAAAAAATTAAAAAAATGACAAAGCTCAGTTAAACAAAATATCCTTCCCTACTCAGAAATAAAGGCAAAGGAAATGGGACTCAAGGCATCGACATGAGGTGTGCCTCACAATCACAAAAAAAGCTTGGATAGCACACAGCCTTTCAAATGGTGAATGGATTCCTCGTTTTCATCCTTCTTTACCATTGTGGAGATATATTTACAGATTCACTGTTGGGAAGCACCTGCCAAGGAAAGAAAATTCTCCCTTTATAATAACTCTGAGATCTGGTAAAATGACAGAATGAGGTTTTGTGATGCACGGCTTAGGACAGCTGCAGAAGCATTTATAGAAACTGGCCAGACACCATGATTCGAATCCACTGATTTCATATGTCCCAGTGTGCCAAGAAATTAAGAAACTCTGACTGCACTACCTCTTACCCTTCTCCATCCAGGAGGCAGCTGAGAGTCAAAAGCCAAAACATTTCAAGCACCCAGAATTTGAGGATTTGATGTAAAGGAAATGGAAGTTTTAAAAACCCTCCAAGGATATGAGAGTTTTCTATACCAAATGTTTGTTCGTTCCAATCACTGTACTACACAAATTAACACCATACCTGAAGTAAGCTAACTCTAGAAGTTGTAAATTTCCTATCTCTGGGGAAGGATGAGGGAGGCCAGATCAATGCTGTCCAAAATGAGCAACCAAGACGGTTCACTGGGATGTGTGGGAAGAAAATATTAGAAACTCTATTTACATTTAAGTTTGATCTTATCCTTCTAAACTTTCTATTTACTATACTTGTACAATTTACTATAGCATATATGTGTAGCATTTATAAATAAGTCAGTATATATATATTATGTATATATGCCAAGAAATATTTTATTGTGCTTGATCAAAAACACTGAGAGACCATAGGGCCAGAGAGCCACTTAGAGCCCGTGATTGTGAAGGGACTCAAATACTGGGTAGGACTTTGAGATAATCTGAGAGTTCACTTCCTAACTTTAACATCCTTTCATTCTTGCTCAAATACATCTACAATTCTAATAACCTGTTTTTGGAAAATATTTTCCATTAGACAAAAAAAATATAAGCAGTGGACAAACTATTTCAGTACAATTCTTTTAAACTTAAGTGATATTGAGGGTGTGTGGATTTAAAAGGAGTAAGTTTCCTTTTGTAAAGTGAATGAGATAAAGGTCGATCTGTATATCCAAACGTAGATAAATGGAATCATCGGTTTCAATTACTTCTATTCAGTTACCTGGTATTTAGGTAAAGTTTCATCTTTCATTCTTGCAGCACTGAATAGAGAATTTCCGACACTTTTTTCCTTATAGACTCCAATAAGATTATCAGGCCAGAATGAAAAAAACAACTTTTTCTAACTCATAAAGTGTCAAAATGCTCTGTAAAAGAGTAGATGGAAAAGGTGTTCTATGTACAGCTCTTCTTTAGGTAAGTACTTCGCCTCCTCTTCATTAATAAAACATGTGACTCAGGCTCTCTGTTCAAAGTCCCTATGAACTAAGTCTTTCACAACCTGACAGTTCCAGCTTTAAAGGATCCTATAAAGACTGGGGAAATGCTTAGTAAACCATGCCTATGTGGCTTTATACGCTTTTGCCTTCCGTGCACAAGAGTGAACCACACACTATATGATAAACTTGTATGGATATACTTCTTAGACAACAGCACTTGTTTTCCACAGGGAAATATCATTCTTGGACTCTGAAAACTCAGCTCTTTCTAAGTTAGATTCATGGAGCTTAAGTGACTAAGAGCATAAGAAGTGCAATTAATCACTTTTCTTTATAAAAATACTATATGGGGCAACTGGATGGCTCAGTTGCTTGGGCATCCGACTCTTTATTTTAGCTCAGGTCATGACCTCAGTGTTGTGGGACTGAGCCCTGTGCTGGGCTCTGTACTCAGTGTGGAGTCTGCTCGGGATTCTCTCTCCCTCTCCCTGTGCCCTTCCTGTGCGTGCTCTCCCTCTCTCACTCACTCGCTCTCAAATAAATATTTTAAAAAGATATTATACAAGCAACAGAAATTTATGCATACTCAATGGTGCTAACCTGTAAATCTATGAAAGACACATATGACTAAAGTTACTATGTATCTGACCTGAATAATTTCATGATTAATTTTAATTAAATTTCTCTTTAGAATTTTTCCAGAGAATAGAAACATAAAGAATACTTTTAAACTCATGTTATGAAACTAGTATAACTTTGATACCAAGTCAGATAGGGGCAGGATGAATAAGGAAAATTACATGCCATTATCACTTGTGAATACAGATATAAAACATCCAGTAAATTAAATCCAGCAACATATTTTTCAGTTCTAAAATTGTATGGTTGTTTTCTAATCTATGTCACTTTTTTGTTGTTTCTCATTCCCTAAAGAAATCTTCACACTTATCCTTTTTCTGAGTATATAAAACATAGATGTTTTGTAGACCAGTAATTTCAATAACTGAAATTTGTGTGTCTGCTTCTCTTTATTATTTTGCTGATTTTCTTTCATTATATCTTATTTTCTTATATGCCTAGTTATCTTTGACTATGTGCTAGACAACGTACTTTAAAAATGTACACACCCACACGAATAATTTGAGATGCACTATCTTCCTACAAAATGATGTTCAACAAGCACCTGGGTGGCTCAGTTGCTTAGGCATCCAACTCTTGATTTCGGCTCAGGTCATGACCTCAGGGTTCTGAGATTAAGCTCCATGGGTTCCGTGCTGAGTGTGGAGCCTGCTTGGGATTCTCTCTCTCCCTCTGCCCCTCTGCCCACCACTTGCAAAAAAAAAAAAAAAAAAAAAAAAGAATGTTTGTTTATGCCAGGCACCTGGGAGTGGTTCCAAACTGGCTCCATGTGAATCCAAGTTCAAAGACTGAGTGCCCCCTGGATTAGCCAGGTGATGCAAAACTGGCTCTAAATCTGTTTGCAGGATGGTATGTTTCTGTTTTCACTTTATCCGAAGATGAAGGCCTCTTAGGGGCCCAGCTGAACGGTTTGGGAGGGTTGTCAGACAGTCTACCTTTGATGGGTCCTGGACTTTGTCTCCCTTGCCCCATGAGGCTACCAAAACCTCTGTTTTGTAGCTATAGGTATACCCCACTTTTCAAAAGTTTGTGTTATGCTACTTTGCCTTTACAGAAGACCTACATTAATACATTTTCACTAATTAAAAGAAATTCAAAAAGGATTTTAGCTTTTACGAAAAAAGGTAAAGAACAAAAGTAGCATTCAGCCTCTGTCTTGCAGTGGGCTCCCCTGGCAGCTAGAGCGGCACTGCCAAACTCCTTCCCTGGGAACTGCACTCAGTACCTCAGCATCAAGTTGCCAGAGCTTTGAACTGTGTCTGTGAGCACTTGTGCCTTATCTTGATTTATTTTGTGCATCCATTAGCAAGATATGTCCTAAGGTATCAGAAAATCTTGAGAGAAGTTATTTTTTGGGTCTGGGAATGTTCAATTTTTTCATATCAAGTAAGGGTAATCACTTCTTTGCTTGATGCCATTTCAGCTTAAGAATGGTTTCATAGGAACACTCTACTTCCAGATAGCAGAGGAAACCTGTATTTCTTGCAGACTGGAAAATGTGTTCAAGGTTTACTTCTGTTGTTCCTACCTTTTCCTAGGTTTATACCCAGAAACTCCTACCTATTTTGTTAATACTTTGAGATGATTTTGCCCCTCAGAAAGACTGTGCTAAAAAGCCTGGCTGAACATTACCAGAGGCAAAAGTAAGTCCTCCCTAGTAACATACAAAAAAGATATTGCATTATGTCCAAGTTGGGCTTATTCGAGAAATACAAGGTTGGTTCAACAATTTTTAAAACATGTTAATGTAATCTGTCCTTTTCTGAAATTAAAGAAAAATTACTGATCACTTCAATAGGCAAAGAAAGAACATTTTATTAAATTCAATATACTTTCATGATAAAAAATTCAAACTAAGAATAAAAGAGAACTTCTTTAACCTAATAAAGGTACTGAACCAAACCAAACCAAACAAAAAAGCCTTTAGCATCATCACACTCGATGGCAAGGTGAATTCCATAAAAATACAAAACAAAGATGCCTAACTCCTTGACATCATACTAGAAACCCTAGCCAGCACAAAAGCAAGTTAAAAGTATAAGGATTAGAGGAACATTTATAGCAAATAAGCAAAAAATGCTCAGGCTTTTAAATCAGTGAAATAAAAAATAAAACCACAATGATACCATTCTGTACCCATCTGATTAGTAAAATTAAAGATTCATCAATGTAAAGTATTATTAAATATATGAGCTAGTAGTGAGCTTTCCACTATTCCATTTTCACCCCCAGCTGGGTGTACTGCAATACAACTCTGACATCAACCACTTGGAGTTGGCATTGGACCCCACAGGCTTAAGGCTCAGTCCTCCACAAGATGCCATTACTTCAGATACCAGCTGTTCTTCAGGAGTTCCCAGACCACCCTGACTTCTGACCAACTGGTAATACATTCAGGAGTTCCCCAACCCCTTCAGATTCGATAATTCACTAGAATGACTCACAGAACTCAGGAAGGTGTTATGCTTACAATTACTTACAGGTCAGAAACGGCCAAATGGAGACTCCCATAGAGTGAGATGAGGGTGGGGGAAAATGTAGCACTTTTGCGCATTCTCCTCATGGAATCCAGGACAGTCACCCTCCCAACACATCAGTGTGTGTTAACCAGGACACTCCACTGAGCCTCAGGACCAGAGTTTTTATTGGGGTTTCATTATGTAGGCATGACTGATTAAATCATTGGCCACATGACTGAGCTCAATCTACCAAGAACCAAGGACATTAAAATGTATTCTTCATTATAGCACATGCAGTATTATCTTAGCTCAGGCTATTATAATAAAATGTCAAAATATTGTTAAAACAAAACAACAGACATTTACTTCTCACAGTTCTGGAGGCCAGGAAGTCCAAGGTCAAGGACTTCTGCCAGCAGATTTAGTTCCTGGTGAGGACCCTCTTCCTGGTTTGCAGAGAGTTTATAAGCCTTCTCCGTTTCCTCAATGGCAGAGAGAGGAACAAAGAGCTCTCGTCTCTCTTCCTCTCCTTATAAGGGCACTAATTCTACTATGAGGGTCCCACCCTCAAGACCTCATCTAAACCTAATTCCCTCCCAAAGGCCCCACTTCCAAATACCATCACATTGGGGGCTAAGGCTTCAACATATGAATTTGAGGGGGATACAAACATTCAGTACATAGTAAGTATCATTTCAAACAGATTTTGGAAGCTTACATTTAACAATTTTTATGGAAAAAATTTACAAATTTATAAATATTCATGGTTAAACATTTGGAGTGTATCGAACTCATACAAAAGTTGAGGACTGACTCCTAGATATCTGATTCATATAAAAATGTCTATCTCCTCTAAGTTCCTTTATCATATGACATAAGAGCATCTTCTAGATTAAACTATACAATTAGTATTGTTAGTGTGACACTGCCTAATACTTTCTTTTTAAGTCCACATATATATTTGATCTTAAAGACTGGTTTAAGGAGTACTCTTCAAACAATAATGAATGAGATAAAGTGAAAGGACATGGAAGGTAATAGGTGAATTTAAAAAGCAAAACTTCAGTTTTAATGCTATTAAAAGAAAATACCAAGCAATGATGCTACAATAATGTCCTGCTGACTCTGTCCTCTAACCTGCTCTACCCAAAAGTCATCCGTTTATCACACCTATGTCCATTCTTTCACAGCTCTGTTATAATAGTAATGTGGGAAAATTCTCTCCCACCATTTCCTGGATTCAAGTCAGGCATTTGCTCTGGTAGGACCATACCTATAAAGAAGGGTCTCTGTAAAAGAAATACAGTGTCTAAAACCCAGTGGAACAAGAGGCTCTTGGCTGTCAACTCAGGCACTCTAATGAAGCAGAAACATACACACACAGTCAGCCAGGACCAAGTCCCAGAGTCCGAGATAGTCCAAGAGCTGTCGGCAGACCTTACAAGGACCACTTCAAATAAATGTCCCCAAGCCTCACAATCTCTGGAATGTGTTGTAGTAAGATTTTATCTAAACTCAGACACTCACCATGGTCACATTATCACAGATGGTGCCCCCAACTAACAGATTTCAGAAGGTCAAACTTTAAATAAAGAACTTAGAAAGTCAAATTTTACCTACGTGCTATTATTGTTCTTGGCTCCAAATTAAACAGTTCCTTTAATTCTCAAGAGATTTTTATTTTATCTTTTCAAAGGCATAAAAATACCCCATGTTCACCCAGACAGGTGTGGCCCATAAGTAAGACCAATAACCTTCTACCCTAAATAGACTCCATTTTCATTATTCCTGGTAGTTAGGTTCTATAAAGTTGTTGTGAATACTGACGCATCACTCCTAGAGGAAATACAGGATTAGACTCTTGCAAGCCTCTAGTCACAATACTTCATCAACAGATCAATATATAAACTTATTTTATGTATGTTTCTGTTTTAGGACACCTTATTTATTATATATTGTTGATTCATTAACATTAAACTCATGGCCAACAGTGCTTATAAGCTCATGCCTGAACAAAGCTTGTCTAACACAAGTATTTTCTCCCTAAAGCACATCAAAGCCTTCTTGCATTTAGGAACACTAGACACTTGAGGGCCATTTTAGGTAGCAAAATCACCAAGAAAAAGCACAAAAATGAAAAACATGGCACTAAACAGGCCATGAGAAAGACTCTTGTCTACAGGATGAGAGCCGAGAAAAGAAGGCAAAGCATCATTTTCTTCAACTTCAGCTGAGGAGCATGTCAACTTTTTCACTGCTCTGCCCACGTCCTCAAATAATTGCCAAAGTGTCATGAATATTGATTTGGGAGTTACAAATAAAGTTTAGTGAATAGGTGAATTCGTAAATATCACATCTGAATAATGAAGATGGATTTACAGGGTCTTTGTGTGAACGTCAAAGAGCAACATAGTTGTGCTATCTTCCCAGTGTCCACAAAGAGAAAAATACAGACTGTACTAACCTTATTATTATTTTAAATTACAGCTGTCTTTGGATACAGTTTGTTTTTAAGTGAGAAATCCCACAGGATAACAGCTACAGAACAGAGTGTAAAGCATTTCCCTCCACCCACATGTGAACTATATTCACACAATTCCAAGTTACTCATGTCTCTTCTGGCATCAATCACCAACTCGCTAACTTGACCACGCGTGTGCACGCGCGCGCGCGCACACACACACACACACACACACTTTTCAAATTTAGAGCCTTGAGAGACATTTCCTGGATCAGCCTTCTGTGGAACAACAACAAAACTGGCTTCCTGACACATAAAACACATTTCCTAAACAGCAATCTTGAAAAGTAGTTACTTTGTATAGCAACGCAGCAGGTGGCAGGGTGTGATGAAACAGGAAATGAGAACAAATGTCTCCCACACAAACTTGCAGACCACCGCAGGGAATAATATATCAACACACAATCCTACATCTTTATCATCCAACCAGTCATCATCTGTAGGATTTCTCTTCTTTTAACTTACCCCCACCTACTGCTTAGTGACCCTTCCCACCTGTCCCACTATTCTTTACATATTAGCAGAAGAAGTTTGCCAAGGGTGACATTATGGTGAGAAAGATCCCACTGATTTCAAGTAAAAAAAAAAAAAAATTCCTAATGGGGTGCCTGGGTGGCTCAGTTGGTTAAGTGTCTGACTCTTGATTTTAGCTCAGGTCATGATTTGAGGGTTGAGACTGAGCCCCACGTCAGGCTCTGTGCCCAGGCGGGAGTCTGCTTCTCTCCTTCTCCCTCTCCTTCTGTCTCTCCCCCTGCTTGTGAGTGTGCATGTGTGCACACACACTCTCTAAAAATAAATAACTCTTTAAAAAAAAAGAAAAAAATTCCTAAATTCCTTTTTTAAAAATCCTAAAACCACATCTCCTTAAGCCCTACATTTAAAAATGTAACATTAATATCTCAAGGAACTGTTAAATGTTAAACCCTTTTCCCCTAACCACTTCCAAAGAGTAAGGTTTCCCTAATTACCAACTAAATACAGCACTTATTCTACTTACAGTTATACAAATCTAACAAGAGCTTTTACCTCACTACCCCAGAGATCAAAGTGGCCAAATAAATACAAATGGTGGTTATACCCATGAGATCATGATCCAGACAACAAAGGAAGAACACACAGATGTCACCATCACCCACAAAACTGGAGGCATCCCAGGAACATCTGGGCGTCCACAAAGCATCTTAGTCATCTAAACTCTATGACAGCCCACAGTGATGCGTGCAGAGCCATGCCATGGAATCCAACGGAAAGGGCTCAGCTCTGAAGCCCCATCAGAAGCACTGCTCCCTGTCCCTTACTTAAAAACATACATGTTGTCAGGAGGAAGGAACAGAAAAATCCCAAGCCATCTGCCTCATTTATAGGTGAAGAAATAGCCCAGAGATGAAATAATGTGCTAATATAACTACTGAATCACAGACTGAACTATTTGTGTATTTGCCTCATAAAGGGGCTATGGAAAGATGATTTATTAGGCAGTAAAACTACCCAAGTTTTACAAAATACGTCATTTCATTCCATTGTTCAGATCTTTCAATAATTTCCCAAAGCACCCTGGACTTAAAAAAAGCTCCTTAGTATATGGCATAAAAGATTTTCATGGCCAAGTCTATGCATCTCTTACCTAATCCTACGCTCACTCTATAATCCAGTGCATTCATTCACTCATTAGTTCATTCACTCAATCATTCTTTGATAATGACTTATGAAGAGTCTACTGTGTGCTGGGCCCTGTGCCATCCCAAATTACTTAAGATTACAGATGGTCCCTGACTTAGGGTGGTTCGACTTATGATTTTTCAACTTTAGGATGGTGTGAAAGTGATACACCTTCAGTAGAAACCATACCTCGAATGTTTATTTTTTGATTTCTTCCCAAGCTAGCAATCTGCAGTATGATGCTCTCTCCTGGGCTGGGCAGTGGCAGCGAGCCGCAACTCCCAGGGAGCCATGTGATCAACCCATATACTTACAACCATTCTGTTTTTCACTTTCAGTACAGCATTCAATCAGTTACATGAGATATTCAACATTTTATTATAAAATAGGTTTAGTGTTAAACAATGCTGTCCAACTACAGGCGAGTGTAAGTGCTGCAAGCACGTTTAAGGAAGGCTAGGCTAAGCTATGATGTTCAGTAGGTTAGGTGTATTAAATGCATTTTTGACTTAGGATATTTTCAACTTACACTGGGTTTATTGGGACATAACCCACTGTAGGTCGAGGAAGATCTGTACTTAGGCCATTCTCTTTTTGGTCTCAGAGCCTTTGCCTATGCTCTTCTACCTGGAATGCCCCCTTCTATCTTCCACTTCTACTTCTAAACATACAAACACAGTAGAACATTAAACTCCATTTAATAATTAGGTTTTATAGATGAATAGCTTCCACCTGTTTTTTTTGAACATGCATTAGCACAAGACTGACAATGAAAGACCATAGTTATTGTTCCCAGACACATACAAGGCTGCTTTGAAATCTGGCAAGAAAGGCAACCTAAAATATGCCTATTTGCCAGTGTATAAAGGGACCTAAAACCCTGACAGTAGCCTAAAACCACTCATTTGGTTCTCCAGAAGTTGTCATATGCAATATAGTGGATACAATAGAGTTTGTATGTGAAGGCACACAATTAAATTTTAAAATATATAAACCAGGCAGAGTTCAACCATAAATTTTAAAAACAAATAAACATTCCCTATTACATCCCCATAAAACAGGAATACTGCGGAGATTTCCCTTATTGGTTCACCCAGTAACTGATAAGCTTTCTAGTAATCAATTTATCAAAATTTGTTAAGTACAACCCACCATCTGGATATCATCTCAAACACCCCAGGACCACAAGGTTAACTACCACATTCATGGAAGGGGACTCCCTGAAAGAACCTTGTTTTTTGGATTTAAGGAAACTAAGATCTAAAAATGTCACACCATTAAGTGACACAGTAGAGATTCGAATCCTTGCCCAACACCCCACACAGTACTTTTCCTCAGGTAGCTCTTATTATCAAAACTCATATTTAGAGTTTATGCTAAATTTTGAAACTCCTGAAATGCAGTTTTAAAAACCTTTATACCCCAGGTGTAAGGTATTCGAACAGGTTATCATCAAAGTAGGAAAAACACAATGTTGAGACCATTATTTCCCTAAAACATTTTTAGTCACCATAATGGCTTTGCGACAATATTTTCCAATTTTGGCTTTCAAAGGACTCTTTCACTTTAGGTAGACTACATTCCCAAAACACTAGGTTAACAAAAACAGACAAAAAATAACAAGTGTCTGATGAGCACATTTCTTTTCCAGTGCCTCCAGTACCTCAAAAAGGAAGAGAGGGGAACTTCCTTAACCTAGTAAAAAAAAAAAAAAAGCCTTCAGCAAGTATCATATTCAACAGCGAAATGTTAAAAGCATTCTCTTATGAGACAAAAATGCCCGCTTCACCACCTTCATTCAAAACTCCATTCACAACTCACTGCCTTCATTTCCAAGCCTCAGAAATCCTCTGATAGAGTTTCTGTTATGGTATATAATCATCTTCTTTCTTGTGCATGGTCAAGTGAGGAAAAATGGAAAGGACCCAGCATAGACCCCAGCCCACAGCTATGCCCCGACCCAGTGTGGGAAGAGGAGCCTGTCCCTTCAACCCCAGAGTCTTGATTTCCTCAACTAGAAAATGAGGATAAACCATTCCAGTAACAATACATTTATTGAGATCCTATTAGCTGACAGACAAGATAAATAATGGTTTAAGAAGAACGTGTAAACAGATATACTACTGTGAAGAAAGATGTCATAGTAAAAGGCATGAAAAGACTTTAGAAAACACAGATAAGAAACCAATTAATTGTCCTACTTAAATCAGAGGACTGTAGTAAGGATCAAATGAGATGTGTAAAACTCTTTTATAAGTGACAAATCCATCCATAAATATGGGTTACATTATTATAATATATAAGCTGGCATCTGTGTTTTGATCTATGTCTTTATTCCCTAGAGTATGTAGGACATGGTAACTGAATTAACTCAGTATTTACTGTGTAAATAAAAAATGTTCAAAGCCCAAGAGATTTAGATTGATGTGCCAAGTATAATATACCTGGTGAAAGCTTCCTGAAAATATGTCTTTTAATTGATACATAATTCATATATTATAAAATTCACCCAAAGTATATAATTCAGTGTTTTTTAGTATATTCACAAAGCTGTGCAATCATCATCACTATCCAATTCCAGAATATTTTCATCACCCCAAAAAGAAACACCAAACCCACTACCAGTCACTCCCCATTCCTCTTCCTTGTAGCTCCTGGCAAGAATAATCTATTTCCTGTCTCTATAAAGTTGTCTACTCTGAATTTTTCATATATATATGGAATCCTACAATATGTGGCCGTTTGTGTCTGGCTTCTTTCATTAAGCATAATGTTTAGAAGATTCATCCATATTGTAGTGTGTGTATGTGTACATGTATATGGACATATATATACATATACATAGAATCTGTACTTCATTCCTTTTTATGGTTGAACAGTATTCCACTGTATAGCTACACATTTGTTTATTCATTCAGTTAATGGGCATTTGGGTTGTTTCTATGTTTTGGATATTATGAATAATGCTGCTATGAATATTGTGTACAAATTTTTGTGTGAACTCATGGTTCTCATCCTCTTAGGTATTGTGTAAGTCAGGGTTCTCCAGAAACCGCACCCCGCGCTCCCCCCCTCCCCCGCTGCCCCAGGAGAGGTATATATGGAAAGAGACATCTATGTTAAGGAATTGGCTCACATGATTATGGAGGCAGGCAAGCTCAAACCTACAGGGTGGGCTGGCAAGCTGGAGACCCACAGAAGAGCTGATATGGCAGTTCAAGGCCAAAGACCACCAGGCTGGAGACCCAGGGAAGAGCCAGTGTCACAGTTAAGTCTGAAGGCTGTCTGCTGGCATAATTCCTTCTTGCTCAAGGGATGTCAGTCTTTTTTCTATTATGGCCTTCAACAATTAGATAAGGTCCACCCACAATATGAAGGGCACTCTGCTTTACTTAAAGACCATAGATATAAATGTTAGTCTCATCCAGAAAACACCCCCTGAGAAAGATCCAAAATAATGTCTGGCCAAATATCTGGGATACCATGGCCCAGCAAAGTTGACATATAAATCCAACACACCTAAGAATAGGATTGGTGGGTCATATGATAATTCCATGTTTACCTTGACTGCCAAACTGTTTTCCAAAGCACCATTTTACATTCCCAACAGCAATGCATGAGGGTTCTTCCTCACTTCTCCACATCCTCACCAAGACTTGTTGTTAGGTGTGTTTTGTTTTTGTTTTTAAACTATAGCTACCCTAGTGAGTGTGAAGTCGTATCTCATTGTGGTTTGGATTTGCATTTCCCCAACGATTACTAATGTTGAGCATTACATCTTTTCATGTACTTATTGTTCCTTTACATATCGTCTTGGAAGAGGTGTGTTTTCAAATCCTTTGCCCATTTTATAGTTGCATTATTTGTCTTTTTTATTGTTGAGTTGTAAGAGCTTATAAATTCTGAATACCAGATCCTTATCAGATAGATGATTTGTAAATATTGTGTCCCAATCAGTGAGCTATCTTTTTACTTGCTTGATAGTGTCCTTTGAAGCACAACAGCTTTTAATTTTGATCAAGTCCAATTTATGTTTTTTCCTTTGGTTGCTGGTGCTCTGGGTGTCATACCTAACAAACTGATGCCTAACCCAAGGTCACAACCATTTACCTTATGCTTGCTTCTAGGAGTTTTACAATACTTAAGTATAATGAGAAGAATGCTCTGGGTACACAGAAAGGGGAGGCATATCACCCCAAGAGATGTTAGAAAAGGCTTTCTAAAAGTTAAGACTTTCCCCACTAGGCTGAGTTCCTCAAAAGCATATCTTTAGAACTTCCTGCAGTACCAGGCATATAGTGGTCTTTCAATAAATGTTTACTCTATCAATGAAAGAATGTTCTAAAACTATTTGAGGACCAAGTCTAAAAGAGCATGGATGCAAATACTTCTTTCCACCCCTGCCACTTCCTACTCACCCTCTGAGAATTAAAAAATACAACTTGGAGGGCACCTGGGTGGCTCAGTTGGTTAAGCGACTGCCTTCAGCTCAGGTCATGATCCTCAAGTCCCAGGATCGAGTCCCACATCGGGCTCCCTGCTCAGCAGGGGGTCTGCTTCTCCCTCTGACCCTCTTCCCTCTCGTGCTCTGTCTCTCATTCTCTCTCTCAAATAAATAAATAAAATCTTTAAAAAAAAATACAACTTGGAAACTGCATTTGATTTGTTATTCTTTCTATCATCTGAGGCACAAATATTCAAATGCATCAATATTTTCAATCTATTTAGCCATCATCCATCCCTACTCTAGTCACCATGACTGAAATATTACTGATTATAATAAATTTCCTATAAGAACTCTCCTCAATCATCTATTAAGATACCTGCTATTTAGGGGCACCTGGGGGGGCTCAGTTGGTTAAGCGTCTGACTCTCGGTTTCGGCTCAGGTCGTGATCTCAGGGTCATGAGATCCAGCCTTGCCTTGCTCCACGCTCAGCATGCAGTCTGCCTGAGATTCTCTCTCCCTCTGTCTCTGCCCCTCACACTCCTACTCGCTCTCTCTCCTCCCCCCAAAAAAAGATACCTGCTACTTAATGAGAACCTCACTCCACTGTTAAGCTGAGAATGTACCTACATCAAAAAGAGCCTCACCTTTGGAAGCCACCTAGATCCATCCTCCACAGGCACTATTTCCTAGTGATTCTTTATTTTACAGAAATAACACAGCTCGATAAGACCCACCCAGAAGAATTAATAGCTAAGTGGCCAATGAGTTGCTCACCTAAAAGGGGAACAAATTAACTTCATTATTAGTTCAGGTTGGTTTGCACTTGCTTTAAAAGGTTTTAACTCTAGAACATTACATAAAGTATGAGAAGAACCGGGGCACCTGGGTGACTCAGTAGGTTAAATGTCTGCCTTTGGCTCAGGTCATGATCCCAGGGTCCTGGGATGGAGCTCCACATTAGGCTCCCTGCTCAACAGAGAGCCTGCTTCTCACTCTCCCTCTGTCCCTCCCCCCACCCCACCCCACCCCCTGCTCATGCACTCTCTCTAGCTTGCTTTCCTTCTCTCTCAATAAATAAAATCTTTTTAAAAAATAAGGCTTTCTGACATATTCTCTAAAAGCAAAAGAAACCATCAGATTGGAAAGGTCTACAAAGTCACAGTAAGTACAAGGCCATGTTAAGTATTGGATAGCATTATGTGTCAACAAATTCTAATTTTTTGGTGGTAACTTAAAAGAAAAAAGATGATAAAGATCATCATGACAGCGTATGGGGATTAGAAAAGTTCATTGTGCACTGCTTAGCTATTTGTTTTATAAATACTGGGTTTGTGCCAAACGCATCTTTAAATTATTACCCTGGAAATATTTTGTAAATTCACAACTTGGTTTTCAAAAGCTTCCTTACGATTCATTACCTTTAACTGACAGAGCACCTAAAATCATCTATTCAAGTGAAAGCACATAAGGACCTGCACATAACAAGCACCCCACACTCATGCAAGTAAACTAGCAAGGACCCTCAAATCCTTGACTTTTATTAAAACATAAGCTTCTATGACTGACTGAAATTTGCAGCGACTGATATACATAAAGGTCTTATCTAAAGCAACTTCCAAAAAGCTATATGGTTTAAATAATTAAAGGTGAAGAACTGGAATATTAAAAGTATACACTTAAATGTAAACTCATGTCCTGCTTTCTCTTTAGTCAAGAAGTAAGAGTCACACAAAGAAACACATTTTTAAATTAATTCTTCATCGCCAGACCATAGTATTTTGGTACATTTCCCATCAGAGGTGACTATCTTAAATACTGAAATATTTCTGAAAACTTCCTAACTAGAAACTTAGCAAGCACAATCACTAAGACTACTTATTCACTGATTCAATGGTAGGGCCCCCAGAGAACAGAGTAGAAACCAATGAACACACTCAGACTCCCTCAAGTCTGAGATGAGGTCCCTAGTCAGTCTCCCTCTACTCCCCCACACGACACCGCCCTCAGCTGAGCATTACTGCCGCACCTGATATGGATCTGATGCGATAGCTCTTGCAAGTGGAAAGCAGGAAAAAGGCTGAGAAGGCCACTTACTGGAAGGTGAGGGGAAAGGTGAGACCAACCAACCAACCAACAAACAAACAAAAACCGCTTAAACTTAAATGCAAATCTGATAAAGAACTACATGAGGTGAAAACTTTAGTTCTGCTCGGGATGTCAATCATAACAGCTAACCCTGAGTCCTCATCAGGTGACAGGTGTAATGCACTTTGCAGTGCATTGCAAATACCTCTTCACTTAATCCTCCTGACAGCTCTTCAAAACCAGTTGTATGAAAAGCCTGAGATGATGGTAGGATTAGAACCCAGGCAGCTGGGCTGTTAGGCCCTCAGAATCATCCCTCCCCATGCCCCCAAGCCCCCCATCCCCCCCCCGCCCTGATATCATGAGCCTATTCTGTTTTCTCGGTTCTCCCCACTCAAATCAAGAAAGTAAATACTATGATTTAAGCATATTTAAGCTAAGGAAAACAGAAAAAATATGATTTAAACTCTTAAAAAAACCGAGCAAAATCTTAACCACCATGTTGTTTCTATATATAACCTAGTGAACATGCACTGATTTACTGTCAAATAAGCTATTTTTATATTTTGTGGAAAAGAGACAAAGTTAAGAGATGGCTAATAAAAACCTACCAATGCAAAATATCTAACAAAATATCTCCATGGAGTAAGACTATAAATTATAAAGAACCTTTGAAAGTATGTAAAACAGGAAATCTCCTAATTTCACCTGCAGGACTGAAACTTCCCAATAACACACTAAAACCAGGTTAAAGTGCATATTAATTTAGATGGAAAAGAATGAGGTGGAAAAGCCAATATTGACTTATACTGTCTCTAGAATGCAATGATGTATAAAAAATCAGAAACACATGAGGTGATGAAAAAAGGTAGAGAAAAAATGAAATGGCATGATTTGTTAGAAACACCACATCCTACCTGCTATAAGTGGTATGGGGGTAAACATATGAGTTCAAATTCCCTTGGGAAAATTATTTTTCTTTGCCATTCTTTCTAACTATAAAAATAGAAATACTGATCCATAACCCCTTTTCCTCAAATCTGGAATTTTAAAAGCTCTTTAAACCAGTCTTTGTTCTGTTTTGTTTTGAGGTTAACAGCAAACTCCTTTGGTAGAAAACTCATTTGTAGCAAAATTTGATCTGAATGATGGGGGGGAGGGGCTATTTGTAGTCATTATCCCACTTAACGTGTGAATTTTTCTGTATTTCGCTACAGAAGTAGTCACGTGTTCAATTAAGGGGGATTTGGCCAAAAAGCGCTGAGGCAGGGGGGAATACATAATATAAAGCATATGCTAAAATAGTCTAAACATCCAAAAAGTCATAAATTCTAAAACTATGTTTTGCCCCAAGAGTATTAGATGTGTGACCGTAGACCTGTGATAATTTAATACCTACTTCTTGGAGTGGTTTGACTAACCATAAAATACGAGCACGGTGTCTGCACTTAGCAGGTCCTTTTAGAAGTCAGGGGCTGCTGCTAGCCTTCCCGGACTAATCTGAAGAGCACCCATACCGCTCAAACCTTTCTGGTTTGGACTGCTTCTTCATTCTCACCTGAGTGGACTTACTTACCTACCAATGCTTAGGTACTATCAACGAGCACTAGCTTCTGTCTCCTACCTTAGACTGTAATATCCCAGGTGCTACTTTAATTTACATCAAAATAATTATCTTATACTTTAAGTTCACTTAAGCATCTAAGATTGGGACTATTCAGTACCATGTTTCATAAAGAGAAACCACAATGCAAAAACCATTAAAATGGTAACTTCATCTTAGGCAGTAAGATTTAGCAAAAGATTTTTTTTTTAAACTCTACTTTCAAGTAAGAAACTGAGTATTACCAGATACTTTCTGTTTAGCCCTTAAGCCTCTCAGGAGGTTACCAGGAAACAGAACCTAAGCACATCTTGCATTTTGCTATAGGAAGCTCAGGTTAATGGACTCCAATCCACTTTTCCTGGGAGATTCACCAGAAGAAACAGCTAAAAAGAATTAAGTCTCTTTTTGCCGTTCATTTTATCACAGCAGCACCCATGTGAAGACCCCAATAATGGATCTTTCCAAAGTCCTCTCTGCTATCATATACTCCCAACACCATTAAGATCAGTATTGACAAGGGTGCCTGGGTGGCTCAGTTAGTTAAGCGACCTCCTTCAGCTCGGGTCATGACCCCAGGATCGTGTCCCACATCGGGCTCCCCCTGCTCAGCGGGGAGCCTGCTTCTCCCTCTGCCTCTGCCTGCCACTCCCCCTGCTTGTGCACTCTCTCTCTCTCTGTCAAATAAATAAATAAAATCTTTAAAAAAAAAATCAATATTGACAAGCTACAGAACACTTAGTGCAGAAACTACAGCAGAAAAGAAATGAACATAATACATTTTGCAGTAGTATGGTCAACTTTAGGAGGAGTCACACTATTTTTTTAAAAAACCAAAACAAGGGTATTTTTACAACCTTAAAAATGCACTTATTGGGGTGCCTGGGTGGCTCCGTCAGTTAGGCATCTGCCTTTGGCTCAGATGATGATCCCAAAGTCCCAGGATTGAGTCCTGTGTCGGGCTCCCTGCTCAGCAGGGAGTCTGCTTCTCCCTCTGACCCTCCGCCCTCTTCTGCTCTCTCTCTCTCAAATAAAATCTCTAAAAAATGCACTTATTAAATAAAAAAAAGAATTCCAAACAAAATTGAAGACCTTACAGATCAAAGATTACTTTCTATTTCTGAGCAAAATCCCAGAGTCCATCAATAAGTAAGTCATCAATTGTTAGTAAGGCCCTAGGTAAGAATATGAACTGCTTTAAAGATTTTCTACAAAATATGGTTCCATTTCAATGAACCCCAGTATCAAAACAAGAAATTAAGTTTTGGATGTACTCTTAGAATGAACTTAACTGTAACCCATGACACCAGAAAAATTATATACCAGTACCTAAAAACACAATAAGCAACTTATTGTCCCAAACTCTGTAGCAGATGCTCTTCAGCACGCCTCATTTATCTTCAAACAATACTTTGAGGTCATAATGTCACTTATCTTCTTGGTTATTCAAATATAATATTCCTTTTAAAAAATAAAATTGAAAGATGCTGGATTTTGATTCCTTTTCTTCCTCCTAAATAATACCAAGAGCATGCTCAACAGGACACTTGTGTACCAGGCTACCGTGTAAAAGATATAAAGGGAAATTAAAAACTTTAAAATGCAATATAAGTCTATAGTAATAGTCATGATGATAGGTTATCATGTACTGAATGCCACTATACACCAGTCACTATGCTGGGACTCTTACGAGCATTCTCTCATTGATTTATCAAAGTAGTCTGATGAAGTCACACCTTCTTTTATAAATGGGGAAAGTGGAACTCAACCAAAGTCCCACAAATTGTAAACAGCAGAGTTGGAGTCTGAAACCAAGCTGCTCAGCAACAACCCTTCACTTTTTCAATACCTAACTACCCTTTCATTCTTCTTGGAGCTCTGGGCTTCCAAAGAAGTTGTCACACTAAACAAAATTTAATGTTTGAATTATTTTTAATGTTTCAAAACTTGTAATTAAAAATACACACTGTAATGGTTAATTTTATGTGTCATCTTGGCTAGACTATGGTGCCCATATGTTTGATCAAACACCACTCTCAATGTTGCCATTAAGGTATTTTTTAGATGTGATTAACAGTTAAATCAGTAGACTCTGAGCAAAGCAGATGACCCTCCATAACATGGGCGGCCTCATCCAATCAGTTGAAAACATTAAGAACAAAGACTAAAGTTCCCCTAAGATGAAGGAATTTTGCCTCCAAACCCCAACACAGAAATTCTAGCTGACTTTCCAGCTTTTGGACTCAAGACTGAAATATAAACTCTTATCTGAATTTATGGCCTGTTGACCTGCCACACAGATTTTAGGCTTCCCAGTCCCCACAATCATGTGAGCTAATTCCTTAAAATAAATTCATATGTACATATATATTAATTCATTTATATATACATATACAGAAATGTACTTATGCACGTAATATTGATTTATGCACACATATAGGATAAACATATTTATGTGTGTGTGTTTATAGGTGTGTTTGTATATACACACACACGTATCTCCTATTGGTTCTGTTTCTCTGAAGAACCCTAACCATACATACACTTAGATGTACTACGTATAAAATTTGAACCACCAAATGCACTAACTGATACAGACAAGTTAATTTGTTTTTATGCAGACCTTGGAAAAACTCTTCTCCACCTCTGTGGTATATCTGAACCTATATATGTGTCTTTAATTAGATTGTTTACCATTCTGCTTTGTCTTTAAGTGAATTTAGTTTTGGGCTTGTCCACTTGTATAAAACTTTGTAAGAACACACATGTCCACTGTCCTCGTGTGTCACACTCAAATGCCAGGGAAAGCCTGAGCACAACTGCCTACCCAGTGCCTGCACCTGCCACAGTGTAAGAGTCCATCATACAATAATAAAGAGGTTGCCCACTTTGCTTCATAATATCTCCATACAGATTTAAAGTCTTAGGACTTACTGTCTTTTACACTTAAACCTGACAATAAAAATGTAAGTACTCTGTCACTCAAAGTAAATTAATGTATCACAGAATGAGCTATACGAGAGGCAAACATTATCCAAAAAAAAAAAAAAAAGTAGAAACACAACACTGAGGCTGATGGATGAATATGATATTATGAAAAGAAAATTAATAGCATTATCTCATAACACCACCCAGGGAAGATTCTAAGCAAGAGCATCCTTTGCATATGATGAGTTCATTCCATGTCTGAAATTAACGAAACTCTTCACAACAATTCACTTTGATGAGACAGATGTGCCTGTCTTGCTTGCCTTTGTAACACGTGAGGGAGATTTACAAGTCATTATACTGTACTATTTATTTATTATTTTTTTAAAAATTTTATTTATTTGACAGAGAGAGACACAGCGAGAGAGGGAACACAGAGGGAGAAGCAGGTTTCCCGCAGAGCAGGGAGCCCGATGCGGGGCTCGATCCCAGGACTCTGGGATCATGACCTGAGCCGAAGGCAGACGCTTAACGGCTGGGCCACCCAGGCGCCCCTACACTGTACTATTTAAAGCAATGATAGGAAAGACCTCAGGAGTAGCATGGCTCCTACAAACGCCACTGTTAAAATATGTTCAAGTGGTCAATAATAAGCATTAGATGTCAGCATCTTCCAAATAGTAATGCGCAAAGCCATCAAAAAGCCATCAAATTGCACTAAGCCATCTTTCAAATGCTCATTTTCCAAGGTTTCTATACCCATATACAACAATTTCAACTTTTTTTTTGCATATCTAGGCTTGCTATTTGCTCTGGGGCCATGTGCTGATGTAAAAATTTCTGATGACATTTTTAAAAATTACTTTTTGGGGGCGCCTGGGTGGCTCAGTCGTTAAGCGTCTGCCTTCAGCTCAGGTCATGATCCCAGGGTCCTGGGATCGAGCCCCGCATCGGGCTCCCTGCTTGGCGGGAAGCCTGCTTCTCCCTCTCCCTCTCCCACTCCCGTGCTTCCGTTCCCTCTCTCGCTGTGTCTCTCTCTGTCAAATAAATAAATAAAATCTTTTAAAAAAAAATTACTTTTTGGTTGATAAATTCCATATTTAACTATCTCTGAAATAAAACATATGCATTAACTTGCTTGTCCTGCTGAACAAGCTCTAATCTTACTATAGTAAGGATTGCAGTTTAATCCTTACTATAGTAAGGATTAAGTTAGTTTGTACTCAGCATGTAAAACAAAATATGTTTGACTATTCCTGAACCTTTGAGTGAAAAGCTAACAGTTTTCTGATTTTTTTAAGTGACCGTGAACATCTTAAAATATTATAAGGTATATTCAAAAACTGTTTTCTGCCAAACAGTGAATAATGAAACCGGATGTGGAGGAATTCACTAACTCCCTGTCTGCTCCTCGCTGCCCACTGGCCATGAACTTAACTGATGAGTAATTTGGACATCACTAGGTATGATTAATAATTCAACTTTAAAACAAAATCTCCTACTATTTCCCTTTCTAGTTTTCTGGATCAGTATAATCAGACACTGCTCTCAAACTGCCAGACAAGCTATTTAAAAAGTAATTCATTTATTTATTTTTTTTATTTTTATTTTTTTTAAAGATTTTTATTTATTCATAAGAGACAGAGAGAGAGAGAGGCAGAGGGAGAAGCAGGCTCCCCGCTGAGCAGGGAGCCCGATGTGGGACTTGATCCCAAGACCCTGGGATCATGACCTGAGCCGAAGGCAGACGCTTAACCATCTGAGCCACCCAGGCGCCCTAAAAAGTAATTCATTTAAAAATCCACATTGTAATTTTTAGTGCTCTTAACAATATTGAAACAGGAAAAAATAAGCTATTAGAATTTATCACATGACTTTGAATACTTATTTGAATTCTTGTGTATCTTACATGTATAAGAATAAGTTATGTTTCAGTCTTCAATCACTTTCATCATATAACTCTCAACCTGAAATTTTGTGTGTCAAATAAAATATATGTATATAACGGAACATTATTCTTATCCATTTGATGAATCAGGAATTCGATTTCATTGGATAAAGGGTCCTCTTACTACGAAAGGTTGAGAACTGCTGTATTCAAATGTGCAGCGTCAACTGGGCATATTCAGAAAGATGTGGTTTTCCTTCTCCACCACTTCCCAGCTATGCAGTGATATAACTGCCCAAATCCTTCATTTCCCTAGTAAATTATTAATATTTACTTTACCAGGTGATGGGAGCATTCAACATAATGTGTGTGAAGCATCTAGCTCCAAGACTGGGGCTAGGCAGGCACTCATATCTGTTCTCCTTCCCTTCAATATTAAATGAAAATGAGAGAGGTCAATCAATTAGATAATTATTTTTCAATGTACAAATTCACAGAACCAAACTGACCTCTGATTAGAATTCCATTTGACATTTTTCATAATCTATAAAAAAAATACCTTACGAGAATATCTCAAACAGAAAACTAAAAAGATATAGGAACCTTAAAAAAAAGAAAGAAAGAAAAGGGGCAGCTAGGTGGCTCAGTTGGTTAAGCATCAGACCCTTTATTTCAGCTCAGGTCATGATCACAGGGCTTTGAGGTCAAGCCCCACGTCGGGCTCAGCAGGGAGTCCACTTGAGATTCTTTCTGCCTCTCTCTCTCCCCCTCTGCCCCTCCCCCCACTTTCACTTTCTCTCTCTCTCAATAAATAAATAAATAAATAATTTAAAAAACAAAGGAAGAAAAATGATAAAGGTACTGTTTTTCAATAAGCACTCTCGTCGACAACCAAACTCAATGTCAGGAAGCCATGCTCTAATAAGACAACTATAGGAACATCTTATAAAAGCCAAAGAGAACTGACAAATTATTTCCCAAGTTTCCTTCTGGGCCCACAGCCCAGACCAAAACACAAAAACAAAACAAAAACAAAAATTACTGAAAGAACTTCTGTTCCTTTTTGAAAAATCAGAGTAGGGAGTTTCAGATTAAGGTGGAGTTTTTAGGCACTAATACCAAAAGACCCAAATGGAGATGACTTTACTTTTGAAGGGAGGAAGAAAAAACAAAAACTCTGGCAAACCAAAATGTGAGAAATCTTGAAGTGAACTAGTTTGCCAGAATTTTGTGGTTTGTTGTTTTAAATGTCTCTCCTCTTGCCTTTCTGATTGGCATCGCCCTAATCTCAACTCTCATTATTGCTGCAATAATTTTACTAGTACCCCAGGATCCACACCTACCCTCATTCCAAACCATCCAGCCACAGGCTAATTTTCTTGTAACTCTGCTATGGAACCATGTTACTTCTCTGATAAAAACCTAAAATGGCTCACTAACACATCTCAATTCTTAACACATCTTAATTCTTCTGCTTCATATTCAAAGCCCTCCAAATGAAGGGATCATATCTTCTTACCTCTCTTTTACACAAGCCTACTTCTCAACACAAACCCTTTCCAATCAAACGGTCTCATTCTTCCCATCAAAATAACGCTAATTTTGCAGCCTTATCTTTGCTCGTGCTGTTATACCAACTTAGGACAACCCTTAATTAGGGTAACTCCCTTCCTTCCTTCCTTTTTTCCTTCCTCCCTCCCTCCCTTCATATAAGCACCTAATGAGCATCTACTATGTGTCTGGCACCAATCTAGTGCTAGGCATACAAAAATGAGGAAGACCTGGTCCTTGTCCTCAGGGAATGTAATGATTATTTAGTGAGTCAGACATGTAAACAAATCATTAGGACAGTTTCGTAATTGCTGTAACATTGTGTACAGGGTACCATGGAAACACAATACAAGTAGTGATTCACCATAAAGGAAGGTGGGACAGAGAGACCATGGTCTAAGAGACTACACAGAAGAAATGGGAATTGAATTAAGTCTTTAAGGATGACTAATGGGGACTGGTGGGACAGGTTAAAGGGGCAACTGCTACTCAAGAAAAAAATGAAAATACAGACCTCGTTCCAGGAACTAACTGCAAGCGATTCAGCATGACAAAAACACAAGAAGTAAAGCTGGAAAGTACGTTCATGTCAGCCTGAACTTTTAGATATGTGATGAGGGGCCAAGGATGATTTTTAAGAGTGACATGACCAGGTGTGAAGATTTTAAAGACATGCTCCGAAAGACCCTCCTTTCAAGATCAGTAATGCCTTCTTGTGATGGTTAATTTTATGTGTCGACTTGACTGGGCCAAGGGGTGCTCAGATTAAACATGATTTCTAGGTGTGTCTGTGAGGGTGTTTTCCAGAGGAGATTAGCATTTGAATGTGTGGATTCAGTAAAGCTGACTGCCCTCCCTAGTGTAGGCAGGCATCATTCAATTTGCTGAAGGCCTCAACAGAAAAAGGCAGAAAAAGAAGAATTCACCATTTTTGCTTCCTGTCTGCCTGCATGAGTTGAGACATCTGTCTTCTGCTGCCCTTGGACTGGGATCTACACCACTGGCTCCCTGGTCCCTAGCCGCTGGACTCAGACTGGAATTATACCACCAGCTCCCCTGGGTGTCCAGCTTGCAGACAGCAGATCATGGAACTTCTCGGTCTCCATAATAGCATGAGCCAATTCCTCAAATAAATCTCTTTATATGTATATCTGCCATTGGGTCTGTTTCTCCGGAGAGCCCTGACCAATGTACCTCCTACTACAACAATGCTCACATTTCTCTCCATGCTTCCCTCCCCCATTAAACTACAAGAACAGTAACAGCTATCATCATGGAACACTTCCTAGGTCCCACGCACTGTGCCAGATACTTCATACCATCATTTTATCTAACTACTACACCTCAACGATAAAGGAACTTAGAGAAATTAAGTTTCTTGTCCAAGTATCACATAGCTTGTAAGTGGGAGATGCCATTCAAACCTAACTCCAGATCCTAAATGCCACATATACTCCTACCCTGAACTGTGCTCTTTTTGTCCTCTCCCTGGTTCCACATCTCTGTGCCCTCTCTTCCCGAACTCATAAATTGCTGCAGGACCTGGGGCCCATGGCCACGACGGCCACAAATTAGGTGTTGCCTTACACTGGGCAAGTCACTTACCCTGTCTAGTTTCCTCAGCTGAAATGAAGAATTAGACCAGGTGGTCTCTCAGATCACTTCCATTTTCTCCCGCCACACACTTGGGGTTAATACAAACCACAAATGCTGGTATCTAACAGGGAAAGTGGGCTGAGAAGGTCTGAGATACTACAGTCCACCATGATATAACTTATTAATAGTCCCTCCATCAACATTTCGGCAAAACATCTCTCAAAGCAGGAATCCAAGCCTGAGTTAATAAAATCATCAACAGTGAAGCCTCCCTTTTAGCAGGTTTCTTATTCTCCTAACACAGCCTTCTCTAAGCATAGATGCTTTGCTTGTGAAGGCTTGAATCAGAGGCCACTTCATTACCAGGTGATTCTAAGAAAATCACAAGATAAGCAACAGGGTAGAGGGAACAACACAGTGGAAGCAATTACCCACGTGAAACTTCCAGTCAACTGAGACACATAACAAAAACAGCTCCTGGGGACACTTGAGCCTTTGGCTCAAGTCATGATCCCAGGGTCCTGGGATCAAGCCTGCATTGGGCTCCTTGTCCAGCAGGGAGTCTGCTTCTCCCTCTGCCTCTGCCCTTCCCCGCTTGTGCTCTGTCTCTTGCTTTCTCTCTAATAAATAAATCTTTAAAAAAAAAAATCTCCTGTCACAGTATAGCTATCGTTCAAGAAGATCTTTTGAGACTTTATTCTGAGGGAAGAAAACCGTACATGTTATAAAACAGAACGACATATGGATATTACCTTACTTAAAGAGCCTGCAGAGCTGAGGAGACGGCAGCCCATGGGTCTTACCTTTAACAAACAGGCAGCAGCTTTTTGTTGGTGGCTTTTTGTGAGGTTTTTCTCCTCCACTAATCACCTTCTTTCACCTCCAGGGAAACCAAGTAGGTGGGCAAAAATTCCTGGAGGTTTTCTGGGAGGTACTTAGAACACCCACACCCAGAGACATTAAAAATACTTCAAGTCTACATCAACAGTCTTAGGAAAGAATTTGGTTAACAAGAAATACGAGTATGAGTAGAGATAAAATACTTATACATTGAGACATAAGAAAATGTTACAAGAAAATGGGAAATGCATAGGAACT
This sequence comes from Neomonachus schauinslandi, assembly GCF_002201575.2. Classification (NCBI taxonomy): domain Eukaryota; kingdom Metazoa; phylum Chordata; class Mammalia; order Carnivora; family Phocidae; genus Neomonachus; species Neomonachus schauinslandi. Next base: position 43,314,720 of record NC_058408.1, on the reverse strand, counting down.
ACAAAACTTAAACCTGAAGTCTTTAACATGTGTTTTCTGATTCATTCACACACCAGACTCCTGAATTACCAAATTCCATCACTCTCCACTCCAATGAGTGTTTTCTGGGGACAAAAAAAAAAAAAAAAAATCATCTTGGCCCTCTATTAAAAAAACTGCAGAGAAGATACCAGATAAATTCACACCTGCCAGGTAAATTCAAATAACCACAGAGGAGTCTTCACCACAAAAAGGAATGCATTCATTTTTCAAGAAGCAGTCAGACACAAAAATGTAGAGAACTGCATTTTATTTATTTTTTTTAAAGATTTTATTTATTTATTTGAGAGAGAGAGACACAGCAAGAGAGGGAACACAAGCAGGGGGAGCAGGAGAGGGAGAAGCAGGCTTCCCGCCAAGCAAGGAGCCGGACGGGGGACTTGATCCCAGGACCCTGGGATCATGACCTGAGCAGAAGGCAGGCGCTTAATCGCCTGAGCCACCCAGGCGCCCTGCAAACCATTTTAAATTCAGTCGCTCCCTGTATCCCTACACTGTCACTATGAAATGTAACAACTTGACCACTTGCAACCACACAACCAGCCAGGCTTGAGATAAAATCCTTAAATCGCCTCTTTAAGTATACTTCCAAGAATTTACTAAATTTAGAACCAAAATGAAGCAGCCAATAGTGACGAACTCTTGGAAAACTACATCACAGACAAAAAAAATAAATGCCCTCTCATGTTCGAGAGAAAGAGAGAGGGCCTCTTTTTTAGAAGAGTCAAATATACTCAGTGACATACACTAACGGTTTATTTTTAGAACGAGATGAGGTCTGCCATTATTTGCTAAACAAGAGCAAATCTTTCTAAAGATGACTTTCGATTATGACTTAGTTACTTCTTAGGTGTTGAACTGCACATAGAAAATATATGCTATGTTTGGTGAAGGCACATAGTTTTATTTAAGAAGAGAAAATAAGAAACACTTCAATAGACTGAATGAGAGTGATTTATATGTGTATTTTCAGCCTCCCAACCCTGCTAGCTTAGGCTGCAGTTTGATAGGTGTTAAAATTGTTCAGTGAATTTCTATACGGTATGGGATGGTCTGGGAAGTTTCCAGAGAGACAGGCAACCTCGTCAAACTGGACATTAGCCTGTGTTATAAAATCTGTTTACCCACCAGAGATGGCTAAGGGAGTGGTAAGGAATGAGAGCTGACCAAAGCAAGTCCCTGGGAGCACCCAGGAAGCTATGAGGTGGACACCGTGGCTCTGAAACAGAAACATACCTGCCTCTACCAAACACCTTCTCTTGGAGAAGCCAAGGTGAGAGTGAGGTGAACACCAATCTGTGTTTCTCTGCATCTGTCTTGTGGGAAAAGCTCATTCGGTCCTCCAGAATCTTCCTTAGCCCCATGGTTTCTTAACAGCCCAGTAGGCTGGGAGCTCTCCAAAGGCACAGACTCTTTTTTGTAGAGTTCACCGTTCTCAAAGCTTTGCACATAGTAGGTGCTTAGTGATATATTAGTGATTATGATTATCAATGCTTATGTTGTGATTTTTAATAAAAATTACTCAAACATTATACCTACCACCTAAATAAAACAGGTAACACAGGTATACTGTGAGCAGGATCGACTCTGAGCACACTGAGAAGAGGCTGCGTACATAACCTCCTATTTCCGTTGTGTCGTGTGTATGTGTTTTTTCTTTTTTAAATAAGCTCAGAAACTGAGATGGAGCACCCAGTGGTGGAGAGAGCCCTAGTCTAGAAGTGGGAAACTTGATCTTAGGCAACCACTATCTCCCCTGGCCTTCAGTTTCTTCCTCTGTAAAATGAGTGTGGTCGATGAAATGGCCTCTGAGGCCTCTGAGGTACCTTCCAGCTGCCTCTCAGGGCCAGGTCAATGGTACTGGGGAGCTCGTGAGAGAGGGTATGATCCACAAGGTGGGGATGGGAGCAGGAGAGGAGCATCCTCAAGGATGAAGAGGCGCCACTTGTCCTACACCCCATCTGGGAAGGTCGTTGTTCATACAAGGAGGCAATGGGGATTAGGAGAGGGAGGAGCTAGAAGATGATGAGAAGCAAGCAGGGGGTGGTAAGGGCTGCACCACTGCTCTGTATTGGCGATTTGATTTAATCCTTACGGTCCCATAAGGGAAGTATTAGTATTCATTTTTTATACCTGAGAAAATGAAGGAATTTTATACCTGAGGAGACTTTCCAAAGTCCCCATGGTAGCAAGCTGCTGAAGCCAGTCTGGAACACGAGCCCATGCTCTCTCCACTGCACCACACTGCCCACTTATAGGGCTGGGCAGCCAGAGCGGGCTGGGCCAATTCCAGTCAAGCCTTGCTAAGGAAAGAAGACTGGAATGTAAAAATATGAAAATATTACTTAATTCCCATCTCCTACACAAGATCTGTTAATGCAACAGTGTCTTTATAATACCTAATTCACCTTTTAAGAAATGTCCCCAACTAGAGTCTCACTTTAATTAAGCTCATTAAAAATAATCATCACTGAATGTATTTGTGTTTGTGCCAAACACCATGTAAACAGTATTAATGCATTTACTTCATTTAATCCTCACATCAATCCTACCAATAGGTGTCATTATTACCCCACTTTTTCAAATGAGAAAACAGGCTTCAAGGGGTTAAGTCATCCTTAGCAAGTGTCAACAACACAACTCAATCAATCACTAGTAAATGGTTAAAAATATCTACCACATTTCACAAACTGGTAAAAAAAAAAAAAATGGTAATCAGAAAGAGAATGTGCAGGGTTCGCACTAACCAAAGGAATAAGCTGGCAGAAGAAAAGGCAACACAATAGAACACGAAGAACAAGAGACCCTGATAACCTGGCCTGTTTCCTCATTGGTAGAAGAGGTTAAGTGAAAAAAAAAATCTCTCAGGTTTGTGGTTCTAGGAGTCCATGAACAGTCCATGTCTTATCCTCTAATCAGAGCCAAATTTTCTATACTCATTTTTGTGATATTAGAGCCAATTACGGGGTCTAGCATATGGTAGACACTAAATGTTTAAAAAACTCAATGTTTATCAAATAAAAGTAAATTTCAAGCTAGGAGAAACTTCAGCATAGATTTACTGTGAGATACACAATGCAGATGAATCTTGTACCCTTAATTACGCAACCAAGTCCACTGAAATATCAAAAAAGACCTTACTTACCCCATACTTATGTTTCATTGTTAACATTATCCCAGAATATCAATATCCTAGGGAAAGTGGTATAGAAAGCCGGAAATGACACTCAAATTTTAGGGATGAGTTACAAGTACTGACAAGCCCCAGAAGTTATAAATAGTACCGCTACATTTTATGCAAGGCATTTTATTCCGAGAGGTAGAATCAATCACAGGCCAGTTCAGAGCAGGAGCTCTGTGAGCCGGCCCCAGGGTACACCTCTGGCTCCCCACAGACAAGGTGTGTGGTCTCTTTGCGTCTCAGCTTCCTCCTCTGTAAACTAGGAGAGCTTACCACCCTCATCGGTGTACTCTGAAGGTTAAATTAAAGCACTCAACACCATGCATGGCACATAATAACTTTTCAATAAATGTTAGCTGTTAAGTGTTGGTACTAATAATGAAACTAGTGTTATGAATACACCCGAAAATCAACAACTTTAAAATGAAAATGATTAAACTATTTATAGAAAAAATACAGAAACTAAACTACTTTGGTAGGCAGTGCCATTACTTTGAGAGAGCATTCCTCAAGCTAGTGATGATGCCAAGAAAATAAAAAGCAGCATTTGAGCAAAGACTACAGATCCCACCTTATGTTTCTTTCCAATACGAAAATCTACCTTTTACTACCTACATTTTGAATTACACAAGATCTTTATAAAATGTGACTGTTCTGATCAGATTCATCCACCAATGTGGCTTTTTTTTTTTTTTAAAGATTTTATTTATTTGACAAAGAGACAGCAAAAGCAGGAACACAAGCAGGGGGAGTGGGAGAGGGAGAAGAAGGCTTCCTGCTGAGCAGGGAGCCTGATGTGGGGCTCGATCCCAGGACCCTGGGATCATGACCTGAGCTGAAGGCAGACGCTTCACGACTGAGCCACCCAGGCGCCCCTCAATGTGGCCTTTAAAAACACCAATTCTCTCAGGGAAGCTGATCAACCTCAGAATCAGACCCTTACCATTCAAGCCTTTATTATCTGAATATATTTCAAACAATACAATAGTTTGAAACAAACAGCAAGTTCCCAGGTCAAAACCAGCATTTAAAAACATTAGAATAGAAAATATCAGAGCATAATATATGAAACAATGGTAAGATTTATTTTAAGGAACTTGTTTCAGTTATATGTTCTGACTAGGTGGCAATGGAAAATAGGCTTTTTCTAATGGGCTACAGTCAAAAATATCCAGGAAAAACTGATTAAAAATAGACAAGGACACCAAGTTTTTCAAGTTTTTAAGCAAGTTTTTTAAAAAAAAAATCAAACCCTAACAAGAGATTTGATTTACAGCATCCTGGTACCATAATTCAAACAAATAAATTCAGAAATGACTGATCTTTACCCTCCCTGGACAGGAAGCAGAATCACAGAGAACTCCAGCCAACCCTAGGAAGTACAGAGTACTCATTGTCTAAGTCTCTTGCCTCATTTACCTATATTTGCATAAGGAAACCCACATGGTCTTAAGACAATAATTCCTTAAGTTTCTAGTCTCTAAACCCCTAAAGAACTTTCATGTATTTCCTTTGAGTAAGAGAGAAAAAAATGCAAATATAGAAAATAATCCAAATACTTTAATGTACACTATTATATATTATGAATGAATAGCCCCTTCTGTGTCTTCAAACTTCTTGTAATCCACTAAGGGATATGAGACAAATACCCAAAAGCCAGGCTGACTGTGCTCAAGGTGAGGGAGGAAGGACACAAGCAGGAAGAATAAAGAAATAAAGATTTTTAAGAAAAAGGAAGCAACTGAAATTAACCTTTTAGAATGAATAGAATACCAGTTGGCATTGTTTGGGAAAGAAAGGATGAGGAGTGGAGAGTGGGGTGCCTCTAGAGGGGAGAACAGCAAGGAAAAGGCATGAAAGCACTGTGAAAATGGGACAGGTAGCTATAGGAGAAGGGTGGGAGTTAGGGCTACAACGCTAGGCCCAGAGTGCCTTGAATAGCAACCAGGGCTTTGGTAGGCAATGAAAGGGAAGCTTTTTGGTCAAGGAATGGCAGAAACCTATGGACTGTCTTCTTACGGTTACCCACATTTACGGCTCCCCTTCAGATCATCTTAAAGATGGTTCCCTATCCCTGCCTCCCATGCAGTAGACACAAAAGGATTCGGAACAGAAAAGAGGCTGCTCTCTCGGACACAAGAGTCCTGTGACAGTAACTTGGTTTGAAACTTCGGCCAAGCTTCAGTTCTCACACAAAAATGCACAGCCTCAGGAGACTTCTGGCTCTTCCCCCACTGCTCTCTAGCTAAAGCTCAGGAGAAGTACAGTGCCTATCAAAAGTCCATAGGGCCTTTCTCAAGCAACCATCCTAGGAGGGAATAAAGGTTGACTCCTCCTAGGAAAAAACAGTGCAGGCTCTCCAACTCAATACTCTGACTCGGTAACCTACAATTATCTATGGCTGCACAGCCAGCTACTCCAAACCTTAGTCACTTACAGCTGCCACCATTTTTAGAGCTCATGATTTTGAGAGTCAGCAATTGGGGAAGGGCTCAGCAGGGGGATTCATGTGCTCCACACAGTGTTGACTGAAGTCACCGAGTAGTAGTCAGTTGGCAGCTGAGTTGGTTATGCCTTGATGGGGATGGACAGGAGGCTGGACACAGCTGGGGACACACCACAGTCCCTGTCCATGTCCTCCCAAGCCTGCCAGTCTTAGGGTGGCTGGACCTCGCTATGGCAGCTCAGGCACCCAGAGACCAAGGTGAGAGCTGCCACTCCTCTCAAAGGACAAGCCCGAGGCTGGCAAATCATCACACCTGCTAGTGCATCCTGGGCAAAGCTCAGGCCAGCTCACATGCAAAGGGAGGAGTGTCAGAGTATGTGATCATCTTCAATCCAAACTCAGAGCTGCCATAATTTACTAACTACTGAATACTGGGAATTTAAAAACTCAGATGAAAAAAATTCATTTGACTACCTCACATTAGGACAGGATGAAAGGGAATTCCTACAGCAATAGATACTCTTAGACCCTATTACTTAGAGTTTAAGGATGAACCACTAAAGGCCTTAAAAATATGAATGTGTTTCAATTCAATAATTCCATCTTTAAGAATTTAATATAAAAGAACAAGCAGAAAGGCACATAAAGCTAGGTATATATCAAATCACTATTTATAATAGTCACAAAGAGGAAGTAATCTATATTTCTACTAAGAAATGGATTAAATATAGACAAAAATGTCTTTTAAAAGAAGATTAAGATGGGCGCCTGGGTGGCTCAGATGGTTAAGCGTCTGCCTTCGGCTCAGGTCATGATCCCAGGGCCCTGGGATCGAGTCCCGCCATCGGGCTCCCTGCTCCTTGGGAGCCTGCTTCTCCCTCTTTCTCTCTCTCTCTGTCTCTCATGAATAAATAAATAAAAAATCTTAAAAAAAAAAAAGATTAAGCAATATAATGAAATTCACATGAAGAGTAAATACGTAGTAAATCCTACACAGTGTGACTGACAACAACTCTGAAATCTGATGATAAAGATCAGTAAGTAGATAATTTTATGTTTACTGGCAACTCTATTTCCAGCACATAGGATGCTAAGTGTATCAGGCAAGAATACTGAATTTGAAAGAATAATGCATAGAAGAAACACATGTAAAATGCCATCCACTACAGATCTAACTTACTATTGATGCCTCCCAAACTCTTTTTATACCCAGGTTAAAAAACAGAAGGGGGCACCTTGGTGGCTCAATTGGTTAAGCGTCTGACTCTTGGTTTTGGCTCACGTCATGATCTCAGAGTCTTGGGGTCGAGCCCCACGTTGGGTTCCTCACTCAGCATGGAGTCTGCTTGACATTCTCTGCCTCTCCAACTCCCTCTCCCTCTCCCCCTGCTTGCTCACTCTCTCTAAAATAAATAAAATCTTTAAAAAAACTGATAGAAGGGGGCACAAGACTGGCTTAGTTGGAAGAGCATGCTACTCTTGATCTCTCAGTCATGAGTTCAAGGCCCGCTGGGGGTAGAGTTTACTTAAATAGATAAATAAACTTAAAAAAAAAAAATACATAGGTGACACAGAAAAGGTCCAGAATGATTTCCTTTTTTTAATTTTGCTGAGAATGGGACAGTATGGTGTTTAAGGAGAAAAGAAATTCCCTCACCAGGAAACAAAAACAAAAATGTACATAATAAATTAAATTCCAAATTAGAAAAAATAGCTACAAACAAAAATCAAGAATATAGTGTTGACATAACCTTTCAGATAAACTTGAAAACTAAGACTACTTTTATCACTGTTAAGTACATTTTTAAAAAAAGACTGCTGCCACAGTTTATTCTAATATTCTAATTACAATCAGACCAGTATTAAGGCCTTCCCATTTCTATACATCTCTATATCTAGGGGTGGTGTACATGCTATTCCACCATAGAAAATATTAAGATGATATTCACTGCCGAGACCCATTTAAAGAGTAGTCGTGTACAAAAAAAAGGGTGAGTTATAAGGAAACGTGGAGAACCTTCTCCAAATGTAGTTTCTATCATAGGGAGGAAAAAGTAGACTAAAAATATCAGCAAACACTTTTGGAGTATACACTAGGCACAAAGAACTATGTTAATCCTGGAGACATAAACAAATTTAAGATATAGTCCCTGCCTAGCATGTCTCCAGTTCGTGAGACATTATATACACCAAAAGTTAATACAAGTTAGCACTTAGGGAAGTAACATTTGGTATTTTAGAAAGATGGCTTGGCTTCCCTTGTACAAAAGATTGGAGGGGAGAGAGAACATGGAGGGAAGTCACAAGTTAGAAGACCACACGTGAAGATAATGCATTATGGGACCATTCCCAAGCCTACCAGACTCGTGCCTGCTCTTGCGACAAATATTTTGTAATGCCTCCCATTTATCACCCTAAAATGAAATCCATAAATCATATAATCTACAACATATATAACTTCTAAGTGGTATGTGTATGTGTGTAGCCCTAACCATAATATAAAGCAGAAATTAAAAGGAAACATACCCATTTCAGTAGATAAAGTCCTGGGGATTACTTCACTAGAGGGCAATAACAAAGCTGTCAGACACTTGTACCTACTTATTATAACAAAATAATCTGCATTTTTAAAAATTGGATTGGATGCCATTCTGTACAAGACATACAGGAAAATGAAGGGGCAGAGGTACGGATGGACATAGCAATAAAACTTGGGAGTCAGAAAAGGTAATGACACACCAGATTTACCCATATGTTTTATGATAAAGAGGAATATCACTTCAACTGAATAGGTATATCACTTTAACTGAGTCAGGACAAATTACAGACTGTCAAATGGAGAACATAAGGAAGAATGATATATCTCTGCCAACTTTATCAGCATGTTTCCTTATAAAATATTCACTTAATCTTAACCTGCTTTCATTGCTCCATTAAAAAAGAAGTTGGCAGAGTAGACATGTTGGTAACTACTCATGTGTAGGAAAAGCTGCAAAAGCAAATTTCAAAATACCAACTGAATATTATCAACACTTTACATTTGACATTTCAGGGAAAAAAAGGCTACATAATATACAAATACATACACAGAATCACTCTGATTGTGAGTGCTAGAAATGCAGAGTGATCTACACATGAATTGTATGGGCAACCTGAACACCACAAGAGGCACCTGTGGCTGAGGAATGAGTTTCCTAATTGGTGTACTAACTCATGCTAAGCTCAAAAAATATTTATTTACATAGTGGTTGTATTCATGGGAAATTATGTATAATAAAATTATGTAAAAGAAAACTGTGTTTATATATAAAGACAAAGTTACGTTCTAGGCTCAGATATTTATAATCAGGTTTTTTAATAGCACAAATGTCCCGTGAGAAATCCCAAATTTGGCAGGATTTGGGCAATTCTTTGTTGTATGGGGCTTGCTCTTCTCCCTCCCACTTCATACTCCCTGCCTCCTGTCCACTAAATGCCCCTAACCAGACAGTACCACACTCCTTTGAAAACCACTTCTGTGGGATTTATAGGTGAATGACACATGGGGCTTATCTATCCCAAGAACTTAAAAGATAAACTCACATTTATCATATTTTATATTGTACAAGACAATCTTTCCACAAAGTCCCATGGATCTACCATTCTTTGTTTCAAGACCTTTAAATTCAGTCAACTTCTCAGATTTATAAACAATGTCTCAGAGTGTGTTAAGACTTTAAAGAGGGAGAAAGAGCTTAAAGTATATGACCCACGTTAACATTATGAAAACCATGAAGACTGGCCTAAAACATCTCAGGAGCTTGAGAAATTTATCTGAAAACAAGAATGATTCATTTATGAAGACCAAAGTAAAACCCAGGTCCCCCTCTAAGTGCTTCCTAGAGTTGCCACTGACACAGTTTGCTGTGTTCTTTAGGGAGACAAATACACTAGTCAAATCTTCAGTGAATTTTATAAATAGCAATGTTTTCATTTTTCAAATTACCACTTATCATGCCAAACAGTATGAAGAGCAACTAATTTGATAACTGATTTTACCAAAGAGTAATACCTGTATATGACTACATTTAATATTTTAGAGCTATTTTAATACACTAAAACCTATACCCAAAACATATCTTAAAATGGTTTAACTGCAAAAAGTTGGAAATCGGGCACCTGGGTGGCTCAGTTGGTTAAGCGACTGCCTTCAGCTCAGGTCATGATCCCAGGGTCCTGGGATCGAGTCCCGCATCGGGCTCCCTGCTCTGCGGGGAGCCTGCTTCTCCCGCTCCCACTCCCCCTGCTTGTGTTCCCTCTCTCGCTGTGTCTCTCTCTGTCAAATAAATAAATAAAATCTTTAAAAAAAAAAAAGTTGGAAATCAAACTAAAAAAAATTTTTTATTAATACATCTCTTTCCAAAAAAAGGAAGTGAGGCAGTTTACAAAAATAAATATTTTGCAACAAAATAAAAAATAGCCTCTACAATTACAAAAGAATTGTAACCTAAAATAAAAGCACTTCGCATCTATCAAATTAGCAAAGCTTTTGTAAAATCATAGTACTTTAAGGGGAATATTTAACAGGAACTTTGTATATTGTTCTAATCAACAAAGAAAAAATAAGAGAATTAAGAATTGGTAAAGAGAAACAAAACTGTCATTATTTACAGATGATGATTGTCTGCATACAAAAATTAAAGACTCTGGGGCGCCTGGGTGGCTCAGTCGTTAAGTGTCTGCCTTCGGCTCAGGTCATGATCTCAGGGTCCTGGGATAGAGCCCCGTATCGGGCTCCCTGCTTGGCGGGAAGCCTACTTCTCCCTCTCCCACTCCCCCTGCTTGTGTTCCCTCTCTCGCTGTGTCTCTCTCTGTCAAACAAATAATAAAATCTTAAAAAAAAAAAAAAAAAAAGAAAGACTCTAAAGACAAATCATTAGCATAAGAGAATTAAACAAGTGGTTATAAGATTAATATGCAAACACCAATTACATTTTTATATACCAGCAACAGTTAGAAAAAGTAATTTAGAATAAATTTTAAATAGCAACAAAAAATAAAATATACCCAGGAATAAATCTAACAAAACAAGGCAAGGCTCATGAGAAAGAATTATAAAACATTACTGGAATTCAAAAAGAAGGCCTAAATTATACTATGTTCATGGATAGACTCAATGTTATCAAGATGTCAGTTCAACCCAAAAGAATGTATAAAGTCAATGCCATTTCAGTCAAGATCCAAACAGAGGTCAGTGAGCAACTTGATAACCTGATTCTAAAATTTGCATGAGAGAGCAAAGGCCGAAAGACAGCTAGAATATTTGTAAAAAAGAAAAATAAGTTTAAAAGGGACCAGCCCAAGAAATAAAGACAACACTCAAACGAATTTCAGGTGAATTAAGAACTTAAATGTAAAAGGCAAATTAAATAAAATACAGGAAAGATTTCTTCCATAAGACACATAATTACCGGAGAAAATACTGATATATTCGATCACACTAAAATTAAGAAATTCTGTCTAAAAGATATTACAGAGAAAATAAAAAGACAATATGGACAATATGTAGCTGATAAAGGATTAGTATCCAGAATATATGAAGAATTCTAAAAATCAGTAAGAAAAATGGTCAAAAAATGTGAAGAGACATTTTCCAGGAGAGGAAATATGAAAGACCAATAATCACATGAAAAGATATTTACCCTTATAAATAAAACCACTATGAGAAACAACTTTCCATCACCAAATAGGTAAAATTTACAGATTCTCACAACACAAATGTGGATCAACAGCCTACTAACTCTGCTAGTGAGCATCTAAACCAGCACAATGACTCTGGGAAACAATTTGCATTATCTCATAAAACTGAAGATACTCTTTGTGACTCACCAACTCAGTTATGGAGATTCTTGCACGAAAACATCAGTAGGTATGCGTGCGAACCCTTGCAGAACATTATTCATGATAACAACAAAAAGGTCCATCAGCAGGATAATCAATAAATTAGCTCTAGTATAATCACTTAATAAAATGCCCCCAAGGTGGCGCCTGGGTGGCTCAGTCGTTAAGCGTCTGCCTTCGGCTCAGGTCATGATCCCAGAGTCCTGGGATAGAGCCCCACATCGGGCTCCCTGCTCTGCGGGAAGCCTGCTTCTTTCTCCCTCTCCCACTCCCCCTGCTTGTGTTCTCTCTCTCGCTGTGTATCTCTCTCTGTCAAATAAAAAAAAAAAAAAATCTTTAAAAAAATAAAATAATAAAATAAAATAAAATGCCCCCAAGAATGAAAATGAATGAATTACAACTACACTTTGGAAATGCACTGAAAAAAAAAAAGCAAGTTGCAGATGAGTATATAGAATATACCATTTTTATTGCCTAGGGATGATCAAACTATTTTCTTTTAAAAGCAGGAGGATAAAACACAAAGTCGAGGGTAGTGGATACCTGGGGTGGATAAGTTGGATAGACGTGCTCCTAGAGTTACCGATCACTCCATAGAGAAGTTTTCACTTCTATTCCGGATTTCTGTGCACTGAAACAGAATCATCTGCTGCACAAACAATGTAATTATCTATTTTAACTTGTATTTACCTATAAACACAAAACAACACTTCATACTAATCCGCAGCTGACCATATGTATTTCAATACAAAACACAAAAAACCTCCAAAGATGATTCCATTTATTTTATTTTATTTTTTTAAGATTTTATTTATTTATTTGAGAGAGAGAATGAGAGAGAGAGAGCATGAGAGGGGGGAGGGTCAGAGGGAGAAGCAGACTCCCTGCCGAGCAGGGAGCCCGATGCGGGACTCGATCCCGGGACTCCAGGATCATGACCGGAGCTGAAGGCAGTCGCTTAACCAACTGAGCCACTCAGGCGCCCCAAGATGATTCCATTTATCACTGGTGAGTACTTGAGAACCACTAGTGCAGGTGACAACAGGATTTCCTACCTAAAGGAATAGTCCCTAGGTTCACTAACAATCAGTATTAAGTATTTAAAAGAGAAGTATTAGGGCGCCTGGGTGGCTCAGTCGTTAAGCGTCTGCCTTCGGCTCAGGTCATGATCCCAGGGTTCTGGGATCGAGTCCCGCATCGGGCTCCCTGCTCCGCGGGAAGCCTGCTTCTCCCTCTCCCACTCCCCCTGCTTGTGTTCCTACTCTCGCTATGTCTCTCTCTGTCAAATAAATAAATAAAAAATCTTTAAAAAATAAAAAAAATAAAAGAGAAGTATTATATTGTAATAACCTTCAAAAGACATGAAGAAGGAATTTAAACACCTACTTTATAGGACTTTGTATTTGGTGAAACAGAAACTGTTAAAAAGTCTCAGTCTGAGAAACTCTAGTATTCTAAAAAAAGAAAGGTATTTAACTTGGCATCCTGGATCCTGGAAAGGAAGAGGAGGCTTCTTAAAATGAAACAATTTTATTGTTGGTTTCAGCTATGTTCCTGTTCTTGAAAGAAAGTTCATCAGAACAAATGGACAGGTCCTCTATTATTACTGTCCACACAGGATATCTTAAATTTTGAAAAAACAGCTCTGTGGTCTTTCTCCAAAGATTAGTAAACATAGCTCTTTCAAACACTCTTCCAAAGCCATGGTCTCCCGAAGAACATTCAAATGCCTATGAGTTCACGAGTCAAGTACCTAGCTCTAAGTTCCTGACCTAATGGTTTAAAATATAGCTCTCCAATGAGCTGATATGAAGAAACAAAATACACACTAAAAAGATTGCAGAACAAGGTGGTATGATCACTGGGTGGTACAATACGTACTGTTGTATCATACTTCTACAATGCTGAAATGAATTTATAGAGAAGGCAATTTCCTTCCAAAAGAAACTGGAATGATAAAACCCAGAGGACAATGGGATATATTTTAGGCATAGGGTGACAGCAAAGGACTCTGAGTAAATAAAGACAATGAGTTTGAGGAAAAAAAAAAAAAGATTTGAATTCAAGGACACCATAATCTTTTAGAAAGCAAAAACCATGATAGAGAACCCTAAAGGCAAAAGCAGTCATTTATAACCATTATAACCATCAACATGAGTGATTTTTTTTTAAGATCTATTTATTTGAGAGGCGCCTGGGTGGCTCAGTCGTTAAGTGTCTGCCTTTGGCTCAGGTCATGATCCCAGGATCCTGGGATCGAGTCCCGCATCGGGCTCCCTGCTCGGCGGGAAGCCTGCTTCTCCCTCTCCCACTCCCCCTGCTTGTGTTCCCTCTCTCACTATGTCTCTCACTGTCAAATAAATAAATAAAATCTTTAAAAAAAAAAAAGATCTGTTTATTTGAGAGAGAGCGAGCTCGAGCACAAGCAGGGGGAGTGAGAGAGAGAGAAGCAGGCTCTCATCAGCAGGGAGCCTGGTGCAGGGCTCAATCCCAGGATCCTGAGATCATGACTTGAGCCAAGGCAGACGCTTAACCGACTGAGCCACCCAGGCATCCCAACATGAGTGATTCTTTAAAGATTCCTAGAGACACCAATTTCTTACTGATTTAAAACACCTGAACAGAAAGAAAAAAGGAGGTAGGTAGACAGGGAGAGAGTAAGGACACAGATATTGTGAAAATCATCTGCTTCTGAGAACAAGAAGAATATCGGAGTTAACTCCCAATTCAAAAAGTATCTCAAATGAAATGGCTTTAATATAGCCAGGTTCCTAACAAGACTGCACACAGGCACCAGGGATGAAACTGCATTTTTACACAAAACAATCAAAAACAAAAAATGAACCAATGCCCACAGACTAAAAGAAAGACTTTTGTCAGGGCGCCTGGGTGTCTCAGTCGTTAAGCGTCTGCCTTCGGCTCAGGTCATGATCCCAGGGTCCTGGGATCGAGTCCCACATCGGGTTCCCTCCTCGGCGGGAAGCCTGCTCTCCCTCTCCCACTCCCGCTTGTGTTCCCTCTCTCGCTGTGTCTCTGTCAAATAAAATCTTTAAAAAAAAAAAAAAAGACTTTTGTCTTTAAAGTCATAATTTTTTTGTTAGAATTCAATCACTACTACTTTTTAAAAATATTTATGTAATGCCATACTTGTACTTCTATAATTTAATATAATAACCCAACCACTCAAACGGTCTTAGAATAAATCTGTTAAAATTCATCCTTTCAATGAAATAAAAGTCCCTATTAAATGGACTTTATTCACTTATTTAAGTAACAAATTTATCATACGCCTATTGTATGCCAAATTTTTACGATCTTTAATAATCCTATTGTCATTATCTGTAAAAAGTGGTATACTTTATATAATCAAATGTGATGCAAGTCCATAATTTCTTATCTCTGTGATTCTACATTCAAAAATCCTAAACAGCATTTTCATAACATCTGACAACAAAACACAAATTGAACTAGTGTGAGGCCATTGCAGTCTTTAATCACCCTCAAATGTGAAAACGTTTCGTTGTAGAAATACTGAAATTTTTGCTGCAGGTGTTAGTTAATACAGACCCACTTGACAAAATTTACTATGATTCCCCAAGTCAAGTGCCTAGCTCTAAGTTGCTGACCTAATTAGGGGTTAAAACACAGTTCCTGACCTCGATGAACACATATTGAATAAAAAGATAAATACACATTTAAAAAGATTCCAGCACAAAACGGAATGTTCAAATGACCAAAGAGTGGTACAAACAACAGGCACTGTTTTATCATTTCTGGAATCCTCATATCTAAGACACATCTGGATTTTAAAAGAGCTTTTATTCATCCATCACAGCTGAAGGTAAACATACATACATGCTCGGGATTGTCAAGTAAACCAAGATTTAATGATACTGCGTGGGATGTGCTCCTCCAAGATGGAGCGGGGACAGAGCCCACCAGGTGAAGTACATTCAGCAGCAACACAGGGAGATCTCACTACAAGAGGGCACCACGGGAATGAAAACTGGTGATGTCTCAGAATAAAAGAACTCTGCAACGGTGGGGTGTGAAGGCTGCACACTGGGAAGAGCAGAATGAGGGTGCACCCCCTTTCTTCACGGGTCTTCTCCTGAAGACCTAGAGTATGAGGGTCCACAAAGAGTATGTCTGCTAGTTTTTCTAGATCCTCTAAAGAAGGTGCTTCAGAAAGACCAAAACTTGAGAGAGAAAGGATGCTGGAGCCGGCAGCTCTACCAGCGGAGCAGACGTGCAGGCATGCCAGACCCATCTGCCAGAATCAGTTCTCCCTCTCTGCGACCACAGCAGATCCGAGACTGGCCACAGGGCCGCCCAGCAGCGCTGCATTTTCCAGCCCCCGCACCCCTGCCCCTGGTATGTATGAGGTGGCCAGGTGACTAAATGCTCTCAGATGGCAGATGATCGTATGCCACTTTCGGGTCTTGGGTCTTAAGAATTATGGGGCCCTTGGGTGGCTCGGTGAGTTAAGCGTCTGACTCTTGATTTCAGCTCAGGTCATGATTTCAGGGTTGTGAGATCCAGCCCTGTGTAGGGATCCACACTGGGCATGGAGCCTGCTTGGGATTCTCTCTCTCCTATTCCCCCTGCCCCTTCCTTCCCATCTCTAAAATTAAAAAATAAATTAAATTAAATACAAAAAAAGAATTAGGCATCCGCCCTTCAGCAGCGTCCTCCCATCGGGAACACAGAAGTGCCCATCACCCAACTTCAACCACACCACACACACAAGGACAACACCCTAAGGCACGGCAGATCATGAAGATAAAAGGACCCTGGGTCCCAGGACCTCTGTGTGGATCACAGCTACCCTGCTGCCACTTACCTCAGGACTACCACCCGAGCGAGAAACAAACTTCAATGTTTTTATACTACTTTATCGCTGGACTCTTTGCTACTGTGCCTCAGTCCTTACCTAACAACGCTGATGAGGAACCTACACCATGTGCGAACCATCCCATCCCACCTGTCCAATTTCAAGAGCCCTATCTAAAAGGCAAACTCCATCTCGGGATAATCTAGACAAAATTGCCGTTTCTCAGCCTCATCTGCATTTTGTGGCCATAGCCTCAGAGAAATAGGAATTCGTTCATTCGGCAAACTTTTGAGCCGCCTACTACTATATAAAAGGTAGTATGTTCCTCACTAGGGATAAAAAGTCAACGGGAAAAAGAAAGCAAATGAATTCCTCCCCGGGTCAGGTCCTCCGTACTGCATGCTTTTCACCCAGAAGGCAAGCTCCAGGTCATCTTCTCTGCCCTGTCTCCAGAACTTTGTGGGGCCTTTCCCGGAACAGGTGCTCAGGAAGTGGCTGTTAGGTGAATGAATGAAGAAATCAATAAATTGAGTCCTGTCCTCAATGAACTCAGTCTAATAGGGGAAACAGAGAAAACAATGTAGTACCTCTTACCTCATGGGCATGCATAATGTTCACGGACTTTTATTTATTTATTTTTAAGATTTTATTTATTTATTTGACAGAGAGATAGAGAGCACAAGTATGCAGAGTGGCAGGCAGAGGGAGAGGGAGAAGCAGGCTCTCCGCTGAGCAGGGAGCCGGACGTGGGGCTCGATCCCAGGACCCCAGGATCATGACCTGAGCCGAAGGCAGCCGCTTAACCGACTGAGCCACCCGGCGCCCCAATGTTCATGGATTTTTAGAAATGAATGTATCAAACAACTTAATGCAAGTGCCATGGAGGGGCAGGAGGCATTAGAAATCAGCACAGTCGTCCTGGCAAAGCTGAAATTTGCATGAGTTCTAAAGAACAATTAGAAGGTAGCCAAATAAATCAAAAAAAAAAAAAAAAGGTAAGGCCTCAAGAAAAGATGTGGCCCCTGTGCCGGGTGAACACGTCTACGATGACTGGTTCCAGTCATACAATGAACACAACTAGTACTCCTTTGAATGCTACCGCTTCCCTTAATTAAGTCTACAGCTGAATTCTTTCTCTAGCGTTTGCATCACCCCACTTGCCTAATGTGAACTGCTGTTCAGATTTAATTTTCATTTTTAATCTAAAAATCAGGACTTACTGGACTCATTCTAAAGAGTCCTCTATCGTACAATCAAGGAATCTCAAGGTTGATAGGAATCAGGAAGGTCACTGCATAAAAGTTCTTGGAAGTCACTTACCCTGATCAGCTATAATCAGATCTCCTCTGCAGTTGCATGGGATTTTTATCCTTCTCCTATGGCATGTCTGGTTTTGCCTGAGTGTATTTGTTGATGTACACATCCTTGCTCCCCCACTAGACTGCATGCTCTTCATGCAGCATCCACATTCTTCTTTATCTCATATTCCTCCCGTGCTCAATAATCAAAGGCTTGGCATGACATCATCTTTTCACCCAACCCCGTCAGCTCTGGCAGCCCCTGTCAAGTCCCATCTACTTGTTTCTGGGCGCAGCCCCATTGCTCCTTTCGGTAAAGATGAGATGCTGCACCTTCTTTCCTACGACCCACAGTCAACCCCACAGGCAGAGCTACCTTCCTGCTTCTAATGCCAATAATGTCACATTACTTCCTTTTTCGCCTCCATTTCTATTTTGGGTTAGGGCTTAATCCTCTAAGCATTAAAAAAAAAAGGGAACAAGTTCCAAATAAACCATCCCATTTGTAGGATGCAGAATGTCTGTATCTCAGAAATTGTCAGATGCTTCCTGGCAGATGTTTTAAGCCTGGAATCATCAATGGCCTTTCCAGTTCCATCTTTTGTTCCTCTGACAAGGTTACTGTGCTTCCTTGAGACTTCCTGTTTGAATAACCACACACTTGGGCGTTCAAAACTCCCATGTGTTCATTATTCACCATAAAAGGGACCTGAGGAAGTAACCAGGCAGTTGAACACAAAATAATGTATGAACAGAAACAGCTGTGTGTTAGCAGGATGGACAAAAAGACAGCAGGGATCTAGGCACTGCTGTGAATTTCAAAAACAAGGTCTATTTAGTCAGGCATGGTTAAAAGTCTGCTGATTCAGAGCATTAGTGACCCGTTTCATAATTTAAAGTCACTAGAGATGTGAATAAGTCTGTTTCCAGTTACTACTTCCAGAGTCTCAGCCCCACCCCCACCCTTCCCAACAATCTCCCTCTCGTGGGAACAAAGCTGCCTCTCCTTTCTCTCACAGAAAATGGCAATACCAATTCAAAATATTTCATGCAAAAAAATTAATACCTATTTTATTTCCCAAACCAAAAAGCAGATCCCCACCCCCTTCCCCAAGGGAGTTTCCTATAAAAACACAGGAAAGCAGAGATACAGGTACACAAAGGAAAACACAAACAGCAGCAGAGAAAACAAGCCTACATTCTCCAAACATCTGGAAAGTATGTTAATTTCCAGAATCAGTCCATCTTTTGGTACCCTGAATTCACCATCTGTGTCTTGTGCTAGGATATAAGAGCTTTAAAGTGGATTTAAGTTTAAAACCAAAACTTTTATTAGAATGGCCATAAAACTGAATGACCCCCAATTCCACCAGGAGTTGATACTCACTTATTTCTTGGCATGTGGCAAGAATGCTGAAAACAGCAGTAAACAAACCAGCTTGAGCCTCTAAAGCAATCCTGATAAAGTAAACAAATTTTATTACAGCTGCATTACAGATGTTCCCAGAAACTTTCATAATCTAGTAGAGTTCTACAAATTTGGTTTTCAGCAGACTGTCTATCCCATGAACTTACCTAAAATATTTGCTATAAATTCAACTCTGTAGAGAGCCACTCTAAAAGTTACTCCTAGACACTCAACCCCACAGAACATGACACTTTTTCCATGAAAGGCAATCACATGACCAAAGCAATTGAAGTACACGATTGTTCTTTTGGTTTCCAACTGCCCTCTCCCCTCACATCCCCAGCCACCCACCCCCATCCAAGGAGGCTCATCTCTACCAGATCATGGTCTGGCATTAAAATGGCAATAATCTAAAAATTTGGTGACACCAAAACAACAGAGGTCAAGAGTCCTATCAGAATAAGGTCTGAGACAAGCAGGAGCCACTGGGGGAGGAACCACAGCACAGAGGTGCAGGTGGACAGACCAACTGCTAAACCAAGGCAACTACACCCTCACATGAAAATCCACATCTAGATCGAATCATTTTACGTTGCCAAGTTACTCTCATTTATTCCTCAACAGTTCCTAATAGATCCTCAACAGTTCCTAATAGATCCCAACAGATCCTAACAGATCCTAATAAAAGGATCTCGGCTCTTGAGAACATCTGGGCAGACGGACCATTCTTTCCTCTAATCAGGATTTGTGTTGCCAGAGCCGGAAAATACCACTTCCCAGTCCTGCCAAAGAACAGAAAGCCCTTACAACAAGAGCTGTTCAACTCAATGTCATCTAGATATCACCATTCCCTCTTCAAAGACGGTGAAGCTCTTCTCTTGGAAATAGAATCCCTTCATTCTCCTGGAAGAAAATTGATGGAAAAGCTTTGAGGAAAATACTTACGCTTCTGTATTTTACCAACTGGCAAAAAAAGAGGGGGTGCGTTTTAAGCCCAACATTCAGCCCTCAAATGTAGCAATGGGTACCATCCCACCCAACCACCCGTAAGAAAGGAGCATACCTTTAAACACGATTAGTCACTAAGATGTGATGATGTAGCCACATGTATCACAGAAAACACAATGTGTGCTAAGCAGGTCTATAAAAAATGTAGAAAAGGTAAGACGGCGATTCAGTACTACTTAAAATGTGATCAGTCAACTCACACCTGTGAAGAAAAACCAATCCTAGAATCTCAAGTTCAAGAAGTAGAGGGTAGTCTGTAGCGAGGCAGCAGCACAACACGCAAAATCTAAGCAGGAACTATGACCTCTCCTTCAGCGATCAGGCAAAAAAAAACACAAATAAAAATTAGGTGTCTAAGAATCCCCTGATTGAACCTTAGCTCAGCATGCTCTGGGGAAACTAAGGAGATATAACTTAAATAAAGGATAGATACACAGAGAAGATACATGAACTAAATAGACAGAGATTTACAAATTAGCACATACAGAAACCAAGGTGAAGGGAGTCACTTCTGAGCCTGAAAGAAATCTCCTAGGACCACAGTAGTTACATATCGATCAATCCATAAAAGGTTGATTAGACCTATTTAGTTGGCAAACTTGAACAACAAAAAAGCCACCATGCGGGGCGCCTGGGTGGCTCAGTTGGTTAAGCGTCTGCCTTCAGCTCAGGCCCAGATCTCAGGGTCCTGGGATCAAGTCCCGCATCGGGCTCCCTGCTTGGCGGGAAGTCTGCTTCTCCCTTTGCCCTCCCCCCTCCCCCTCTCTCTCTCCCAAAAAAAAAAAAAAAAATCTAAAAAAAAAAAAAAAAAAGCCACCATGTAAGAGTTAGAATTTACTTGGAGCAGAATGGAAATGAAATCAAACTTTGGAGATGGACCTGGCAGCCTTATCTTTAAGGATGTCAGATAAAGTAAGCAACTGAACTAAATTCAACAGTTCTCAACAACCAGAAAAGAGCCATGGATAAGGCAGAAAGGAGATAAGGGGGCACTCCCCTGACCACCCTTCAGGAAATGGGGTATATGGTATACTTTTCCTATCAGTAGACACTGACAAAACCCAGGGATCTCATTCAGAAATTCAATAAATTCCTTAGAAATTCCTAGAAGCATTAAGAGCTAAATATTAATAAAACTCCAGCATAAGTACCCCAAACCTAAAATTCTTCCATTGCCAACAATCCTCTGTTCTTCATAAAAGTGCAAAGCCCTCTGTAAAAGCAGCAATCCGAATCCAGAGCCCCTCAAGCAGAGGTCTCTCAGAGAACCTACTTTCATTTCACCCCTCAATTAAAGATCTTTCTCTAGTTCTCTATCACTCATGGAGTCTGTTCTAACATGGTAGACTAGGAAGAGCAGAACCTATCCATGACAAGTCTAGACTCCAACCTGAAGTCAGAATGTCACTAGTGACCTCAGAGAAGTCACTAGTCACCTCACATGATTATTCCATAGGATGTAACAACAGTTCTCAATTGTTTTTGAGGATTCAAAAAGGTAGGAAGGGGCGTTCTCCATGAAAGGTGATTTACTTTCTTCTGTCCCCTAATTTTCAGGATCCTCATCTTCTCAGAACCCATCATGCATGTCTTCACTACTCCATGGAAAGCAAACAATGCCTTCACCATTATCCAGTTACTTTTAGATCTTTAAACAACTCACCCTTCCTGCAAAGTCCTTCATTCCCATCTGCTATTTTTCTTCAAGACCCTTGAAGCTCTTCCTGGCTAACTTCAATCTACACTCTTCAGTGTCCCTAGGTTTCAACTGAATTATTTTTACTATGCTTATATTCTCCCATTGATTCCCTCTGCGTGAATGTTTTTGTCTCATCTCCTCAAACACATTACAAATTACCTGAACATAGAGTGTCTCAACATCTGTTGTTACCCACCCATCGCTTATTACAACAGCCCTAAATGAAGGATTTTCCCACCAGGGTCACCTTATTTACAGAACACCTTTGCCCACTAACTAGATTTACAATCCAATAAGCTCATCTCTTTTTGGTAGGTAGCTCTTTTCATTTACTTGGAAATACTTCACAAAATTTCATAAACTTCTCTAGGAAAGCCACACAATTCAAGCTTCAGACTTACTATTCTGAAAGGCTCAATGAGAGGAAGCCATTACTCAGAACATGTCAAACGAGAGAAGATGGGGTCTTCACACTATAAGTAATTTATGGAACATTTAGATTTCACCACAGAAATTAAATAATAAGTTATATAAAAACCAGGTATTGTAACCAAATCACAACCACGCAGACATTCTTAGAGGATTCTCTAAACCTGCAGCAAAACCCGCAAACCTACGATTTTACCACTTGAAACCACAAAAGCATCAACCAAAACCACTACCTGCTTAAAGGTACGTGAGAAGAGCAAAGACACATGGGTGCTCTTCCCACACCATTCCCCACACTTCTCTTCCTGAGACTTTCCATGAAGCTCACCTGAATGCTTTCCTGAAAGCATTCTGCAGGTACTTCAATTAAAACCATCTGTCCACTCACCCAAGAAACATCTGTTAACACCTATTATTGCTAGCGACTGCTGGTAGAGAATAGAAAGACAGTACGAGAAACAGATCTTAGATGATTAAGCCTCAGATTTCGTGCACTACCATTTTAAGCCAAAATCATACCAGAAACAAACAAAACCACCAGTATGTTATTTTGTATACCTGACTGAAAAGTTTAATTTTTTTTAATTTGAGGAATAATTTACACACAATGAAGTACAAAAATATCAAATATACAGCTCCGAACTTGTACATATCTATACATCTATGTAACCTCCCCCCAAATCAAGACAGAACATAAAGTCAGAACTATATAGGAGCTAAAAGACTGGCCATTAACCTTATCTCTGAAAACACTGACAGGCACCTCCTCTGTAGTCACTGTCATGGAGAATCAGTTTGGTTAGCAGAAACCTTCATGTACTCTGTGATTTATCATCACAAAACAAAATTCACTGAGTCTGTAACTCTACATAAGACCATTTCCATTTTTTATTTTAAGAATTTAAAAAAAAAATGTGAAGGAGGCTGATTCTCGATCAATATTTCCAAGAACTTTCAAAACAAAAAGATAATAAAAATCCAAAGAAGATGATATAACAAAAATTCCATGTTGCCTTCCATATAACAGGAAGCGGCCACACAGTTGGAAACAAAGAGTAAAAGAAGGGAGCCCAGGGAATATAACTCCAAAAGTTTTGAAAGAAATCATGTAAATCCCCTAATTCATCTCCCAGCCTTGCCACAGGGTTCTCCTCCCACAAGAGATCTGAGAGCCCCATTGTCTGAGAAAGAGATAAGTCTGCTTTATTTTAATTCATGAATATGTAGCTTCATAGGGCACCAGGCTGACTGGGCCCAGTTATTTTAGGATGGCCTCCTGGAAGAGCCCATGGAAAGAAAAGCAGATGTACTTAGTGTCCCCACAGTCTGGCACAATACTCTAAAACCTCAGAGACATTTCTATAAATGCGTTTTCTGGTAACCACTTTTAGCAAGCTATTAATTTTAGGCACTAATGAGCAAACATCTAACTTTTATCATTTTATAAGAAAAGAGATGCTTGCAAATCCTAGCAAGGCCCTCTTACAAATCTAAAAGCAAGCAACTTAGGCAAGACAATAGAACCAGCACACAGTCATCTTGGAACTTTACCCTTTGAAACTGACAATTTAAGATAAGGGACAGATTAATCCCTTATTTTTAAAAATGTTCTCAGGAATTTGGGGCAGTAAAAATAAACAAACAGCTCTGCTCTGAGCTTTGACACTTTTCCCTGAAACTCAAACAGAACAGTGGTAGAGCTGTCAATTAGGTACAGCTGGAAACAAGGAACAAGTAAGGAAGCATCTGTTGGTTCTGCACCCGTTAACTCTAGACAAGTAAGTGATGACCGTCCATCTGCCTGACGACTATAACGTGGTTCTTCACTAGCCCGCAGGGAAGAGGGAAGGGTCCCTCGGTATGCCTGTCTTCTAATTGTACCCCAATGAATCAAATAAACTAAAAATGATGCCACACACATAGGCAGATATGTCATTATAACTCTTCCCCACAACTGCCCTTTAAGATATCCTTGAAGGGGGTATATTTTAACAACGGACATGAGTGCAGGTCCATTTCTAAAGAAAACACACACGGTATTAACATTAAATTTTCAGAAATACATATTCACTATGAGATTCAAATCTGAGAAGATAGCTTACTCATATAATTTATCTACATGACTTCAAATCACATAAAAGTCTAGTTTTTACCCAAAAAAGGACACTCACAGATCTTTCAATTCCATGTCAGTTACATCTAACTCAGAACTTTTTTTTAAAACTATAGAAATAAAAAAACCATGTACCACGTTTAATATTAGCTATTACAGTGGCGTATGTCTCAAGAAAATAGAGAGATGACCCTGATAAAAATAAACACAA
Organism: Neomonachus schauinslandi; assembly: GCF_002201575.2. Lineage (NCBI taxonomy): Eukaryota > Metazoa > Chordata > Mammalia > Carnivora > Phocidae > Neomonachus > Neomonachus schauinslandi. The sequence continues at coordinate 43,290,174 of NC_058408.1, read as the reverse complement.
ACTCCACAGTATTGCTGAGGAGAATGTAAAGTAGCATGCGATGTCTGGGGACTCCTTATAATTCAGGCATTCATGTATTCACTCACTCTACATACGTTTATGGAACACTACGCCAGACACATTGCTAAGCACTGGAGATACAAAGACTCTAGCCTCCATCAAAATGATAAGTGAATGCTCTATGTGCTCACACCTTTCACTTACAACTTATTATATAACACTGAATGCGCTGGTCTAGGGCGGAAGTCACAAAATGTGTGCTGTAGAGGCCCAGAGAGTAAATATTTCAGCCTTTGAGGGTCAAGACATACAGTATCTGTTGCAGTAACTCAATCGCTTTATAGCACAGAAGCAGCCATAGACAATAGGTTCATAAATGAAACTCATTGTGTTCCAATGGAACTTTATGGATACCAAAATTTGAATTTCATATGATTTTCATGTCACAAAATTTCACTCTTCTTTTGATTGTTGAATGAAAAATGTAAAAACATTTGCACGGTGCATACAAAAAGAGGTGGCAACCCTGGGCTGGATTTGGCCAGTAGGCTATAATCTGCCTACATCCCAGTCTAGAGATACAGGTCTCCACATTTAGGCCACAAGTTCCATGAGGTCAGGGCAATGTCCTATGAATCACTATGCGTCCAGGAACTGATATGGTGCTGAGGAATGGCAAGCAATTAACTAATGTTCGTTATACTGAACTGAATTAAAAGACTTAAGTCCCTGACTGTCTTCAAAGACTTCATGGTCAAGAAGTGGTAACAGACAAATCAAGAAACATATATCACTTATAAGTGCTGTGGTAGATACCTACAGGGTGGTGTGAGTGGGACACCTAATCCATGCCTGGGAGAAGGATGAAAAGGGTAGAAGACAGAGAAACTGGGGAAGAATTCCTGAAGGTGGTGACACCTAGAAGAAGAGTTCCAAACCAGAGAAGCAGCCCTTTGAGCATATAAGATGACAAGAGATAAACCTAGAGGTTAAAACAACAGTCCAGATCCTAAAGTGCCTTGTATATCATGCCAAGGAGTCTGGACTTTATCCTAAAGGTTTGAGGAACCACTGAAGAATTTTAGCTGGGAAATGGTATCATCAGATTTGCATTTTAGAACCATTACTCAGTCCAAAGTGTGGCTGCTTGATCAGAAGGGGCAAAATGGCGGCAGAAAGACCACCAAGTAGTTAGAAAGCTGTTGTAGTAATTCAGGTGAAATTCAGTGGAAAGCTAAAATAAGGTAGAGATAAAGGTGAGGATTCAAGAGACACAGTGGCTGGATATGGGAGGTAAGAGTGGTATCTTGGACAGATTGTAGTAAGGATGGGTGGGAAAGAAAGGGGTGGAGTTACAGTTGTCTAGAACTGACCTGCCTCCAGCAGTGGATCCTATCTGCTCTCCACACAGAGTAATCTTACTGATGAGAGCCTATCAAGCCTGGTTATCTTTTATGAGAGACTTGGCAAAAAACTGGTCTAGAGCCTTAGGATTAAACAGTAGTGCATTCATTGAGATATGACTTTGAGTTGGGTAAGACAGTGAAGAATGAATATAGTTTTGGACATGGCCTTTGGACACCCCAAACTGACCATGGCCAATAAGTCTTTAGGACTGGAGTAAGAGCTGGCCTAGAGATACAAGTTTAGAATTTATTAATTTGCAAACAGTAAATAATGCCTTGAGACTAAGAGGAATTCACTCAAGGAAAGTGAGTCCCATGAAAAAGAAAGGAATCCAAAAATATAAGTGAAAAAGAACAGAGGGAAAAGGAGGAAAACCAAGGGAGTCTGACATCTCTGAATTAGTGTGTACCTAAACTTGTATTTTAAAGCTGGCCTGGAATAAACTAGTCACTCTTCTGAAAGATCTGTTAAAGAAGCAAAGAGTTGCAGGGGTTAGTGCAATAGACTAAGGAGTCAAACACCTACCTCCACTGTGACTTTTGGCAAATCACCACCTCAGGATCCTCATCTTTGCTTTCACTGAGTTGTGGAAGTCTAATCAGTGATAAACTGAAAGTTTCATAAAGTGTAAAATATTATAAAAGCACTCCTGATTTATCATCATTACGACAGAGTACGAAAATTCCATCTAAGAGTGTAAACTTCTGAAGACACGACCTTCAATCCTGTATACCTATCAGGTACTGTACTATGTATTTAGTAGGTATTTAAAAAATGTTTGCAGAATATTTGGTAGTAACATGAGAATGTATGCATGGTGGGGGGGGGGGAAGGAGCACATAGCAAAAGGCATATCCAACTTCCTAAAAGGATTTAGAACTTAAATAGTCAAACCAACCCTCCCACAACTGTGGCCAGTGAGAAAATAATGGGGGGTGGGTGCTTATAGTCCCAACTTCTCTCCTAATGCGTAAATTGTTTCTCTGAATGCTTTAGAAACATGGAGAAGGTATTTACAGAAAAAGCCATGAATTATAGAAAAGGAAAACAGCCAACAGCAACTTTATAAAACTGTGTTCAACTATCGCTGGCCATTAAAGAAGAGCTCCCTAACTTCTCAAGTTGAAACCTGCAACATGTAAATCAGTCCTTTGTGAGACAAACTAAAATAGTGTCCCCTCGGGGTGTGCAAATACCACAGTGAAGTCACCCAGAGTGAACTATTCCCTGACACAGTCAGAACCTACCTTGCAAAGATTGTCCTGGGGAAAAAAATTGCTGTTTGTTTCATTTTAAATATACACTGAAAGGAACAGAATAAAATGCAGTATCCTTACATATCAATTATTCTGATTTAGACACACAAAGAAGATATACCTAAAAAGCATCACTTAATCACTGTTCCTAAAGCTTATAGAAGGAGGTTGGAAACAAATCTGGTCTTGGTGTAAATTTTAGGAGTTCCAAAAACTTTGATTGAGTTGGTTTATAAGCAGTTTCTTCCTTAATCTAATTGTTTTCAGAAAGGGGGAGAGCTACCTTCCTCTAAGATTCAGACCCAGCCTGCCAAGTTTCCATCCGCAATGACTATCAAGTTAATTAAAAAGGCTGTTTAATAAAAGTCAAATCCTCAGCTACAATCTTACTATCAACTATCCCACTGATACTAATAAAACTTATTATGACTTATTATATAACATAAAAGCCAAACTTTTAAACAGCAGATGAATAATCCATACAGAAGTTAGGAAAGATCCAGAAGTTGAATGCAAAATAAGACTTCTTTTTAGAACAGGGTGCCTGGCTGAGATTTCTCTCCACAACAGACAGAAAATGCAATTCTTGTTCCCACAGCAACCTGGACTGATTATATCTGAGGATACACTGCACCCTGGATTACTGTATATGGTGCTTAAGACCTGGCTGCTTTCAGAATCCACACTGATTTTCCTGGCTTCTGTACAAGTGATGATAATGGTACAATGATCTAATTTGTCCTTGCCATCAGTTAAAATCTGCCTTACCGACCACACCCCCCCCAAATGGTAGCAGTTAAAACAATAACGTAATTTTATATATACATGTGTATGCATGAAAAGTTTCTGGAAGGCTGCATGAGAAATTGTGAATGGTGGTCTCTTCCAACTTTGCAACTGAAGAGGAAGAGATTCCCTAGTCATTATATGTAACTGTTTTAATTCACCATGTCATGTTTTATTTTTACAGTAAAAAAATGACCTACGATTAATGCCAAAACATGTATGTTTCTTGTAACGACATAAGTGCAGTCTGACTTTGCTTATTTTAAAGTTTACTGCATTTAAAGTTCAACATCAAAAGGGAGGGGAGAAAAGTGTTGGCTAGCCCTGCTTCTTTCACACTGCTCTCTTGGGAGTTTCACAGGCTCTGTAAGGGCAAAGCACAATATGCATCACTTGCTTAAGGGTATGTGAAATTTGAACTGGATGGGAGATTTAATAGATGCACAAACAGTCATGGTACTTGAATTCATGGGAAACAGTGAGCTAGAGCCCATGGAGTAACTGATGTTAGGAACTGAATATGCTGAACATCAAAACACACAATGATACATAAAGCCCTGCCTATACGTTCTAGATCATAACTTCCATGTATACATACATCCTTGTCATTAAAAAAGAAGCGGGGGGGGGGAGAGAGAGATTGAGACATCACCCCCACAACACACAAATCTCCCTCCCCTTTTCCACCTTTTCAACCACACACAAATTCCTCTGGGACATCATTTAGGATCCAAGAAAAAGTACAGTAAGTTCTAGTCAGGCTTTTAGAAACTGTCTATCTTAAAAGTCTCAAGTAAATGTTTTCACAGTTAATCACAATACTCATATGGAAACTATTTTAAATAACTTTTTTAAACCCATAGTTTTATGAACTTCATTTACCACGAATATTACCAAAAACTGAAGAAGATTTTTTCAGCAAAAACAAGTCCAAGCATACATTTTTAGGGTACAAAGTCATGTAAGAGTCCTAAGTAGATGGCCTCTGAGATTTCTTTTGACCTTTAAATGACCATGACCCAAAATTAATATATCTGCTCCCCAACAGTAACAACCTAACTTGACTGTTACTGTCTTATCTTTTACCTTTGTAACAGAGAAATAATCTTTGAGTAATCTACCTACCTCTGCAATCACCTGAAATAACCTTTTGCTATACAGTGCCCACAGCAGAAAACTCAGAAGGCCAAGATTGACAGCCTGACCTTTACCTAAATAACAGATTCGTATTCTGAAATTTTCAGTTGAATCTCAGGCACTTTGAGACATCGAGCAAATGCTTTCACTTTGAAATTTTTAGTATTTGAAAATAGATTAAGTAAAACTTGGTGGGCATTCCAAATTCAACACAGAAACTTTAATAAGTCAAAGTTTCCACAAAAATAATTGGATATAAATTTCAAAAATAATTTTGGCCAAGTTTAAAAATATAACACCTAAGAGCATATAGCTGTCTAGAGTTAAAGAGTATTCCCATGAAGTCTTAGAAGACCCTAGGTCTCTTGCTGTGTCTTAGAAAGGCACCTGTTCCAACATACTGTTGGTTCTAGGCATTTCCAACACCTTTAAAACACTGAAGTACAGTTTACTTCTTCCATCTCTGAAAAACAGGGGCCCCAGAGTTTCACTTTATGAACTTATTTTCCAAAAGTTCATCTTCCTAATAACTTGTCTAGAAATAAAATGGTATTACAAAGCTGCTAAACACTGCTTTTCTAAAACTTACTCCACACACAGTAATTTAACTACTTTTCAAGGTACTTTTGGTAAGTTATATTCTTTCTCTGGAATCTTGACACTTACATAGAGTCTAATGTGCCAGAGAGCAGTGGAAAGAAAAATGCAAAACCATGACCAAAAGAACTATTTGCCTATAAAACATTCCTTTCAAAGACCCTCAAATAATACTAGCCTTACAGGATGATCTGGCTTTGACCAAAGAATGGCTTGGGCCCTATGTTCTCTCTGGAAGTTCATTACTACCAGCTACCAGGAAAATCAATTATTTCAATGCAGTGGGGACTGCAGCTCTACAAATCAGATGCCAGTTTCTCACACATACTTTACTCTATTAAACACAATAATGAATTATTCTGCTTGTTTATATAGTTCAGTGATGAAGAAAAACTTACTTAGACCAAACATGATTTTTTTACCTTAGGATAAAACGTCCATCCTCATCTACCACCCAGCAAAAAAGTTTTCTATACATCCTTTTCCTGATTTCTAAAAGGTCATTCATACATGTTGCTACACTTGTTTTGAATCAAAGTAAAAGGAAAGACAGTAAGGAGAGCCTTTATACCCAGGGACCAAACTGTGGCCAGAAATTACAGTGAGTGCACACTTTCTTTTGTTTTCTCTGTTCCAGGAGTAGCAGTGAAATAGTTTTGTGGCCCTTAATTACCGCTAAACAACTCTAAAGAACAATAACTTTAAAAGCGAATTTCTATTTTAGTTACACATAGGCCATACCGGTAGTAAAAGCATTTGCTTCTCTTAAATTCCCTTCACTAGAGACCCTTTGCTCTCTAGCTTATTCAATAGAGCAAACAGCAATCACGCTCAATCCTGGAGAGAGAGGCATTTAAACAAGATAAAAGTGCTGAAGGTGGACCTTCCTATCTCTGATCCAAGACCGCTCCGTGATGGCCCTGCGAGGAGGGAGAAAAGCGAGACTAGGGGTTTCTGATTAACGCTTCCGAAAAAAATGGACAAAAACAGACCAAATGGCGAATCATCAAGGAAGCGAAAATCTGGTTAAATTAGAAAGAACAGAAAAGCAAACAAAGATGCTAGCGCGAGGCATCCCGGCCCTCGGCGGAATGTTAAGTGCTAGATCTAGTTTAGAAGTTGGAAAGGGGAGTATCTGTGTGGCCCATGCTGGGGAGCAGAGAGCCAGCATGCGGCTGTTTGGGCCCCGCAGGCTGGGCCAGGAGGTGAAGATGGCCAGGGAGCTGGGCTGCTGGCGAGCAGCAGCAGGAACAGGGCTGTCACCGCTTACCCAGGTGCAGCGTGAGGTTGATGGAGTTGGGGTACTGCACCCCGGCCAGCATGGTCTGGCTTTGCCACCAGGTGGTGTCGGCCTGGTTGTTGTAGTCGGTCAAGAAGGCTGCCCCGTGCTGCAGGTGGGGCTGCCCGGCGTCGCACAGGTGACAGGACTTGGTGACCCCGGTCACCCCGGTCTGCACACAGTACTCCTCGGGCGGAGCCCCGCACGTGTTGGTGGCCACCACGGTCACGTTGAAGGCGGCGTTGACGAACTCGGGCATGCAGCGCTGCGACCGCCCGCCCTCGTCCGTGCACTCGTCCATGGCTGCCCAGGAGCAGCCGGCCGCAGCGGCCGCCAGCACCGCCAACACCGGCCAGAGCCGCCCCCGGGGCCGCAGCGCCAGCGCGGCCGGCTCGCTGCCCTTCATCCCGCCGCCTGCGCGCTGGGCCACGGCGAAGGCAAGGGCGCGGGCGCGTTCCTCTCGCCCAGCGGTGTCCCGGGGAGGCCGCTCTGCGGGCTGAGCCTCGGGGCCCAGGGGCCGGACTCTCGGGGCGGGTGGTGGCGGCGGCTCGTACTGGAGAGACGGGCCAGTGGGCGCCGCTGGCGACGACCGCGCGGCTCGGTGACCACTGCCCGGCTTGCCGCCTCCGCGCCTCCCTCACCCACCCGCAACACAGCCCGCACTCGGCGCCGACCCCCGACTTCCGAGCGCGGGCCCGAGAGCGCGCCCCCGGGGAGGAAGGAGGAGGGGGTGGGGTCGGCAGAGTGGGGTGGGGTCTGGCGGAGGAGCAAGCCCAACCCCGGCCTCCTCTCAACAGCTCCCGCGGCCCCCGTAGCTGCTCCCCCGCCCTCCTCGCGCCGTGGACTGAGCGTCCGCCCGGGCGACTCGCGGCGGCGGCGGCTGCGGCGGCGGCGGCGGCGGGGGCGGTGGTATCTCGCGCTCGGGCCCGCGGCGCGGGATCGGCGGGGGAGGGGCCTTGAGGGGTGCGAGGGGTGGGCGGGGAGTGAGGGAAGGGGTGGGGGATCGGGGAATGGGAGGGGGAAGAGAGAGGCGGAGGGAGAGCGGGGGAAGGAGGGGCGGCGGGGCGGTGCATGACGGGAGGGAAGGGGAGGCTAAGGAGAGCCCGCGCCCTGGGGGAGTTGGACGCCGGGGTCCCCTAGCTCCGCGTCTCCGGAGGACTCCGGTTGGGGGAAGGGGTAATGGAGGGAGCCTTAAAGGGGCGACGCTGGGTCGGTGAGGTCACTTGGAATCGGCCTTTGGGCCCCGCGCCAACCCGGGGCCGCGGCAACGCGGATCTCCGCCCCACCAGGTGTCGGTCGTTGCGTCCAGTCGGCCGCGCCCTGGGGCCGGGACCCGAGGGACCGGACGCTGGGAGCTGCGCGCAGGCTCCTCGCCCCCGCGGGCCGCCCCGGGAATGCCCCCTGCTGCGCGGGGCGGGGCTCTAGCCTTTTCCAAGGAGAGGTCCCGGGGTGTCCGGGGACATACACGGTCCCCGGAGAATTAAGGGCCTTGGTCTCAGCATCAAAATGAATTTTCTGAAGCAATTTCCTGCCTCTAAAGTGTAACCCATCCTTTAACAGGGGCAGAGAAGGAAGTGAAAGGGCTGGGAATGGAATGACATTTTTCCCCTGGGTAGGCAGACCCACTGCGAAATTCTTCCACTGTGTTGTTTATGTTCCCCATCTTGCCTTTAAAAGACTCGAAATTATCTGGATCTGACATCCTCCTTTTCGGGCCTGCTGAGTCACGGAATATTCTCCGTGCCAGAATGACTCAGTTCACAGAACCTGAGCCAGAAGATCATGAGTTTTAGTCCCAGATCAGAACCTGGGCACTTACCCAGTGCTGATACGACAAGCAAGGACCGGGAAAGGAGGGTGCTGTAAAAGTGGACGGCCGGGGTGGTGGCTTTTAAACGTTTGGAGTCCCCAGGCAAAGTGGATGCAACTAGTGGATGCTCATGAGACAGATTTTTTTTTTAACTTTTCCAGATCTTAATAGTAAAGTGAGAATAATAAATATATGCCCCCCACCCCCCCGCTCGAAAAAAGCCCAACCCCCCCAAAAGAAACAAAAAAACCCCAAACTACGTTTGGATTCAGTAGCTCCGTTAAGAGAGTGGGGATCTGAAATAATGAAGTAAGTAAATGTTAGATTACTATGGTTGGGGTCAGTGTTAACTCCAAGAGTACTTTAAGGATAATGGTCTGGTTGGGCGGGGGGGCGGGGGGGGTGTCTTGCCAAAATGCTGAGTTTGCTTAGCAGGCACATGGATCACTTGTATTGTTCATTTATTTGATGAGCTGGGTGAAGGTGATGCATGACTAAAAGTCTCTTAACTCCTCATCCTTTGGCACCTCCGCTTTGGAAGAAGAAACTTGTGGGACTGTGAGTAACAGTATTTTAATCCTTTCATATTCCAGTTGAAGCAAAGTAAATACATTCATTTATACCTAAAGAGGATGATATTCTCTCTCTTTCATTGTACTTGAGAACAAAGACATATAGGACGAAGATAAGAATGTTAGTTGTAAATAAAGAATGTTAGTTGTAAAGGTATTTCTAATAAATATAATTAAGTAAATACATTAATGCATTTGCCCTTAGAAATTTTCAATATTTTATTAGATATTGGCAAACAAAACAGTGGGGGTCCTTTTGTTTTCTACCAGGTTAAAACAGATTAAGGTAAGGAAATACCCAAGTTTGCAAAATCAAAATAAATGTTTGCTGTCGCTGCTCCCTTTTGGATTCCAATATCCAAGGGTAACTTTATTACTTCTGCCCCAAAATTTCATTACCAGAACCTCATCTGATATTTGTAAAGCCCATAAAGAGACTTTGAATTAATTTCTAAATTCTATTGCTCATGGGAATGTGACAAGGAAATATCTATTTTGGAGAGAGGTAAAATGTAACCGGGCCTAGGCCGGGGGGCTTGGTAAAAAAAATTAAAACAACAACAACAACATTGCTCCATTGTTTGAATTCTGATTCAAACAAAACAAAGGTTAAAATAAAAATTTTAAGACAATGTGGAAAATTTAAATGCTAATTAGATATTTTGTGATAACAAATTAAGTATTTTAGGTACCTGAAGATTTTACTGTTTACTAAATAGACTTGGTTTGGTTTTTTTTTTTTAAAGTGAAAGTGTGTGAGATTTTTTTTTTACTTAAGGTTACCCTGTGGGGTTTTTTTTCGGGGGGCCAGTGCAAAGGGAGAGGGAGAGAGTATCCTAAGCAGGCTCCAAGTCCATCAGGGAGCACAACGTGGGGCTCGATCTCACAACCCTGAGATCATGACCTGACCTGAGCAGAAATGAAGAGCTTAACCGACTGAGCCACCCAGGCACCCTGAGGTTACCCTGTTTTTTAAAAAAAAAATTGCGCCCTTTAATAATACATGTTCTTAACTGCTTACAAACTACATTATCTAGTAAACAGATGTAGTGTTTAGAAGAAAAATGTGAAGGTGTGGGAGAAATGGTTTCAGATCCCCTAAAAAATGATATTAGTGCCCAACCCCCAGGGTCTCTGTGCAGCAAGAAATGTAGAATGAGAGGATATAGTTGTTTATTATACAGACAAAAGAGTTCCAAAATTTTAAAAATCCCACTTAGAATTCCAGAGAAAAGAGATTTCCCCCTATCAGGATCTATCTAAATTTCAAGGACGGATGCTGATTTCCTTGGCTTGGGTCACCTGCAAATCCCTGGGCATACCCACCCCTAGCCAGTTGAATAAAGTAACCGCGCTAAAGCAGCCCAACAGAAAGCCACGGAATTTGGGAAAAGCAGTTCTTCAAGGAAAGCGATTGCTGTTGCCAGAAGGGGGCAGGTTACAAGGTAGAAAAATACAACAGATGTCTACTACATCCAAATTGAGAATGTGTGATTTGGTTAGGAAAACAACTTAAAGGGTTATAGTGACCTTTTAACATCGAAACTGCCCTTTTAAAAAATCTTCTGTAATTACCAATGTGTCCATTTTCCCATTTCTTAGTTTTTGCTGACTTCACGTCCCTGTATTTTTCCCAAGCCTAAGCACCACTATACTCTAGGCTTTATCTTTTATATTTAGAATGCAACCTAAAGATAACAGTTACTACTAATATAATGATGTTAGCCTATATTTACCTTCTGTCTTGTGCTTTTCAAAATGTAATAACTCTGAAGCAGGGGATATTAACTTGTCGAGTTGAAGAAACTAAGACTCAAAGAGATTAAGTAATCTCTAGCAAGCAGCAAGATCAAGACTGGAGCCTGCACTTTCTGGTTCCCTATCCAGTGCTGTTTCTTTTTCTGTTGTGTAAAGGTCACGGTCGAGTGTAAAGGAAGAGCTACCTCGAACTTTCAAGGTTTTTAGGTTATCAAATGGGAATTCTAAATTAGATGAAAATTAATGTGATACTGGAAGAAAATTAACAATATCCCTCTTCAGAGTTACACTAACTACACACGATCCTTTGTGTTAGGTTTATAGATCCTTCCTGGATCCTTGGTACAAGTCCAAGCATAACAAGATAAGGTATCTTTTGTGGCCATGCTCAGGTAAAGACAGGATTCCTCATGTATGAGGTAAAACCCTTCCTTCCCACCCACCAACATATACTTGATTTAAACCATCTTTATATTGTGATGCTGGTTTAAAAAGGAAGAGGAAAGGACACATATCATAATTCATAAAATTTAAATTTGAACTTTATTACAAAAACAATAAAAAAGGAAATATTTCCCAAAATGAGGAGCAAAGTCCAACCCCTCCCCAACCCCAAAATCTTCCCATCAAAGGAACAAAGAACTTCACATCTCAAAAATTTTACTGTTCTACTAACCAGATGTGGACTACATCTCACCATAGAGAACAGAGAGATAAATAATCTTTTACATGCAGATGACATGGTTTTATTATGGGAATTCAGAATATCCTTAATAAGTTGTTGACCCTGACTGGTTAAATACTGTCAGAAAAGGTACAGCATTGACTGTAGTTAACAATATTGTATCACATATTTGAAAGTTGCTAGGAGAGTGGGTCTTAAAAGTGCTCATCACAAGGAAAAAAAAGTTAGCTATGAATGGTGATGGATATTAGATTTATTGTGGTGACCATTTTGCAGTATATACAGATATCAAATCATTACATTGTACACCTGAAACTAATATGTCAATTATATCGCAATTTTAAAAAATCAACTCTAAAAGAAAAAGAAAGTATATTTCATTCAAAACCAAAGTTAATACTATTAGTGGTAGTTTTCTCCCAACATTTGATTGCCTTATAGTTCATTACCTTATTCAGCTACTTAGATATATATTGCAATAGGGTTTTTTTTTTTTTGAGGATGTGCCTGAAAATTATATTGTTTAAAATTAGAAGTTTACACCTTTTTGAGCAAGATTTTTTTAAAGATTTTATTTATTTGTCAGAGACAGAGAAAACACAAGCAGGGGGAGTGGCAGGCAGAGGGAGAAGCAGGCTCCCTGCTGAGCAAGGAGTCTGATGCAGGACCTGATCCCAGGACTCTGGGATCATGACCTGAGCGGAAGGCAGACACTTAACGACTGAGCCACCCAGGCCTCTGAAGCAATATTTTTGGGGAGGCTGTTATAATACAGCTTTACAATTTTTTCTGGCTGTAATTGTTGTGGTCCTGGCCCAGAACTCAAGGGCCTCCATCTCCAGTTTATATATGTATTTGGACAAATGATAAATTAATTTTCCTCCCACACAAATTTTATTTATCATAAAAATGCAAATTTTATTTATCATACCAAATTAAAATTTGGTATGATAAAAGCAAGATTTTTAAAAAATTCACTCATAATTCTGCTGTGCTAAAGTGACTGTCATCCATCAGAATTCCCTCTCCTAGCCCCTGTCATTCTACTGTTCTAATAGACATCCTTTATTGAAGTACAATCTACATATCAAGAACAATGCACAAATTCCAAGGACTCATATCACAAAGTGCAAACACTTCTGTAATTACTGCTCAGGTCCAGAAACAGAATATTGCCCTAGCCCAAAAGCCCTATCATGTCTCTTGACAATCAGGACCCCTCCCTTCTCCCCATATGTGACATCTATCCTTACTTCTGTCTCCCACAGATTAGATTCGTTTTGCTCATTTTTGAATGCTATTTAAATGAAACCACACAATTTGTATTTTGTGTGTGGGTGGCTTCTTTTGATTAATATTATGTTTTTGATATGCATCTGTATTGATATAGTTCAAAATAATAATTCAAAAGTAGCAATAGTTCATTGTTTTTCTTTATTGCATCGTATTCTATTGTATAAATAAACTATGCTTGTTTATTCATTCTACTGTTGGTGGACATTTCAGTCATTTCCAGTTTCCGCTATTATGAACAATATTACTTGTTACTACCAAAATTCTTACTTGTCCTATGGAAATATATATAAATATGTATACATACACATTTAAGGGTATCTAGTAGGAATGGAACTGCTGAGTCATAGGGGTAGGCATATTCAAATTTGGTAGATACTCCCAAACTGTTCTCCAAACTAGTTGAACCAATATTCTCTCCTACCAACTGTGTATGAGAGTTGCGGTTACATCACTTCCTCACAAAAACACTTGGTATTGTCAACATTTTTAATCTTCACCATCCTAGGCTAACATTATCATGGTATTGGTGCTGAACTCCGGGGCCTCTCACTCCAGTGTGTATGTACATGTGTGTGTATTATATGTGTGTATATTATATATAAATAAATGATAAATTGCTTGTGTCACTGAATGTGTAGTATTGAATTGTGGCTTTATTTTCTAATTCCTTAATTACTAATTAGACTGACATCCTTTTCATATTTTTTTAACCATTTGGGAATCCTTTTTTGTGCCTTTTCACTTTTTTTGCTCATTTTTCTTTGAGTTGACTGTCTTTTTCTTAATCATATGTACGTATTCTTTATACATTTTGGACATAGGCCCCTTTTCTTGTTCTATATATTGCAAATATCTTCTTTCACCTTGCTTTGTCTTTTCCTTCTTTAATAGTGTCTGTCATTTTTTAAACTTTAATTTATGGAAAAATTCAAACATAAAAGTGGAGAGAAATATGCAATAAAACTCCAGTTTCAAAAAAAAGATTCATAGCCAATTTTGTTTCAGCTATGCCTTCATATTTCTCCACCTCACTCCCTCCCATCACCACTTAATTACTTTGAAGCAAAATCACAGATATTATACCATTTCATTTAATGGTATCCTTTGATGAAAGAAATTCCTCATTTAAATGTAATCTAATTTTGAACTTTAAGACTAGTGCTATTTCTATTCTTATTTAAATTCTTTAAGGTTGGGGCGCCTGGGTGGCTCAGTCGTTAAGTGTCTGCCTTCTGCTCAGGTCATGATCTCAGGGTCCTGGGATTGAGCCCTGCATCGGACTCCCTGCTCAGCGGGAAGCCTGCTTCTCCCTCTCCCGCTCCCCCTGCTTGTGTTCCCTCTCTTGCTGTGTCTCTCTCTGTCAAATAAATAAATAAAATCTTTAAAAAAAAAATCTTTAAGGTTATTAACATATCTTCTTGTGCTATGATTTGGAAATTTTGTTTTATCTTTCACATTTAAATTTTTAATTCACCTAGAATTGATTCTTGTGTATGGTATGAGGTAGACATCAAAATATATTTTTCCATACGGCTACCCTACTACTAAATCACCATAATTGAAGAGACTATTCTTTCCCCCATTACTCTGCAATTTGAACTTTGTCACCAAACACCCAAGTCATCTATTTCAAACATCTGTATTTGTTTTATTGTAGCTTTATAATAAGTCTTGATATCCACTAGGGTAGGTTCTCCAACACTTTTTTTTTTTTCTTAAAGACCATGGTGATTATTCTTGCACTTCCATATAATTTTTGCACTTCCATATAATTTTAGAATTGGCTTCTCAATTTCTACCCAGAATTTTGTTTGTGATTGCATTCAATCTATATATTAATTTAGGAAGAAGTAACATCTATGCAACATTGAGTCTTCCATCCCTCAATATCTATACCTATAATATAGATATAGGTATAGATATATATCTCTCCATTTCTTAGGTCTTCCTTAGATTATCATGGTAATCTTTTATCATTTATCATTTCTACACAATGTGTAGAAATTTGCACATTTTTAATTAAATATTTTGCTAGGTATTTGCTTTTTTATCCTATTGTTTGTTACTAGAATATAAAAATAGAACTGATTTTCTTATTTTGGCTTTATATCCAGCAATCCAACAACCTTGCTAAGTTCACTTTTATTTCCAATAGCTTGTAAATCCTTTTAAATTTTCCATCCACACAAGCAGGCCATCTGTGTATACTAACAGTTTTATTTCTTATTTTCCTTTTTAATACTTTTTAGTTCTTTTCCTTCTCTACTTCTGTTGGTTAGAACATCTAGTGTAATAGAACATCTAGTGTTGAATAGAAATGGTGATAGTGGATATCTTTATCTTGTTCCTGATCTCAGGGGAAAAGTTTTCAACATTTCACAAGTATAATGTTTGCTGTACATTTTCTATATTTACCTTTTATCAGATTAAGCTATTTCCTTTATATTACTAGTTTGATGAGAGGTCTTTATTTTTAAATTATGAATGAATGTTGGAATTGGTCATGATTTTTCTCACCTATTGAAATGTTCATGACTTTTCTATTATCCGTACTATATGTTATTAGTTTGTTAATGTGCTGAGTTATATTCAATAATTATTAAATGCTAAACCAACCTAGTATTCCTGAAATAAACCTAGTTTGGTTGTGCTATTATCTTTTTATCTTACACTGAATTTAGTTTCTAATATTATACTTAGGATTTTTAAACCTATGTTAATGAGAAATTGCCCTCTTATATGCTCCCCCCCTTTTTTTTACATCCTATTAGGTTTAGTACCAAGATTATGCTGGCTTTACAAAACAAGTTGGGAGGTATCCCATTTTTTATTCTCTGGGGAAATTATTTTAAGCATTATTGCATATTTAAATGCTTGAAATTCACCAGTGAAGCCATTTGGTTCTGGTTTTAGTTTGTTTTGTTTTTGTTTTTTGGTGGTGGGGGGGGAGTAGAAGAGGAGAAGACATTTTAATAGCAGATTCCATTTTTATTTTTTTAAAATATTTTATTTATTTATTTGAGAGGGAGAGACACAGCGAGAGAGGGAACACAAGCAGGGGGAGTGGGAGAGGGGGAAGCAGGCTTCCTGCTGAGCAGGGAGCCCGATGCGGGGCTCGATCCCAGGACCCTGGGATCATGACCTGAGCCGAAGGCAGACGCTTAACGACTGAGCCACTCAGGTGCCCCAGCAGATTCCATTTTTTTTTTTTAAAGATTTTATTTATTTATTTAAGAGAGAGAGAATGAGAGAGAGCACATGAGAGGGGGGAGGGTCAGGGGGAGAAGCAGACTCCCCGCTGAGCAGGGAGCCCAATGCAGGACTGGATCCAGGGACTCCAGGATCATGACCTGAGCCGAAGGCAGTCGCTTAACCAACTGAGCCACCCAGGCGCCCGCAGATTCCATTTTTAAAGTAAATATAGAACTATTTAAATGTTCTATAGTCAGTTTTAGTAACTTGTATTTTTCAAGGAATTTGTCAACCTCATCTAAATTTCAAATTTATTGGCATGGAGTTACTCATAATAACCTCTTATTCTCTTTTTAATGATGGTGGGAACTTTATTCCTAAAACTGGTATTTTTTCTCCTTTTACTTACTAGGTTTATCAATTTAATTAATTGTTACAGATTGCCAGCTTTTGGCTTTTTAATTTTTCTTTATTGTTTGTTTACTATGTTGCTCATTTCTGCTTTTTATTATATCTTCTTTCTTCAACTTTGATATGCTATTCTAATTTCTTGAGTAAAATCTCAGATAATTAATTTCAGCCACTTTCCCCATAATATGTGTGTTTAAAGCACAAATTTCCCTCTTAACACCACTTTAAAACATAAGTTGTGATGTGCCACACCACCATTATTATTATTCAATTCAAAATATTTTCTAATTTCTGTTCAAAGTCTACTTTGGCCCATTGATTATTAAAAGTGCATTGTTTAATTTCTAAACATTTGGAGATTTTCTAGTTACCTTTGTTATTATATTGTTTGTTGTCACATCATTATTTAAAATTGAATAACTGAGACCTTAGGAAATGTACTCTTACTTATTGTGATGGTCTTGCTTGGATCATGGTGTCTGCCCTTAGCTGTACGTTAGGAAGGTGAGAAAAAGGATTTTGTGGTTTGAGCAAATTGAAAAGGAGGGCAGGTACCAGCACCTCACTGACCCAGTACACTGAGATTATATTGCAGGAGCAGCAATGGCCTTTCAATACTGACCCCTTGAGGCTGAGTAACAACCCCTGCATTCCTGCATTTACCATGACATAGGGACACAGAAAAGGAAAGACATTTTCATAATAAGCAGGATAGATGTTTGGAGTCATATTACTACTAAAAATACGTGACCTTAAGTTATTCTCAAGACTGGTGAAATAGGATATAGCATTTTTCATTTGATATCATATTTAACTTGATATTTAGGAGGCATGAATATAATTTCATCTCCGTAATATGATTATTATATCCATTGTTAATATTTACTTAGCACCTACTATGTGCCAGGGACCTTTCTAATCATTTTTTCTCTATTATTTCAATTAGTTCTCATGTCTATTATTATCCTCATTTTCAGATGAAGAAATGAAGACACTGTGATATTAAGTAACTTGCCCAAGGTTATTCAGCTGGTAGTGGAGCCTGGACTTAAACTCTGGATGTCTGACCCTACAGTCAATGCTCCTAACCACTGTGGATAATAATAACAAGCTTATTTGGAGTTTCCTAGGTAGCAATGACATTTTAAGTGCTCAGTGCAATCTTTGCAATAACTCTATAAGTAGGTATTTTTACTATCATTCCATTTTATAGGGATGGCTCAGTAACTTGCTGAAGACCACAAAGCTATTAAGTGACGGAGCTGAGACTCAAACATGGACAGTCTGGCTGCAGAGTCTTTGTCTTCACTGTTATCTAATACTGCCTCCCAAACTATATTGACTTGTCAAAGACACAGCCAGTCAGAAGACATGAATAGTCATTTTTCCAAAGAAGACATCCAAAATGGCCAGGAGACACATGAAAAGACGCTTGACATCACTAATCATCAGGGAAATACAAATCAAAACTACAATGAGATTTCACCTCACACCTGTCAGAATGGTTAAAATCAACAATACAAGAAACAACAGGTGTTGGCTAGGATGCGGAGAAAGGGGAACCCTCTTACACTGTTGGTGGGAATGCAAACTGGTGTAGCCATTCCGGAAAACAGTATGGAAGTTCTTCAAAATGTTAAAAATAGAAATACCCTATGATCCAGCAATTGTGCTATTAGGTATTTACCCAAAGAATACAAAAAGATGAAGTCAAAGGGATACATGAACCCTGATGTTTATAGCAGCATTATCTACAATAGCCAAATCAAGGAAACAGCCCAAGTGTCCATCAATTGATGAGTGGATAAAGATTATGTGGCATATATATATATACAAAATGGCATATTACTCAGCCATAAAAAAGAACAAAATCTTGCCATTTGCAAGGACATGGGTGAAGCTAGAGAGTATAACGCTGTGAAATAAGTCAGTCAGAGAAAGACAAGTACCATATGATTTCACTCATAAGTGGAATTTAAGAAACAAAACAAATGAGCAAAGGGAACAAAAAGAGAGAGGGAGGGAGGCAAACCAAGAAACAGACTCTTAACTATAGAGAACAAACTGATGGTCACCAGAAGGAAGGGGGTGGGGGGATGGGTGAAATAGGAGATGGGGATGAAGGAGGGCACTTGTGATGAGCACCGGGTGATGTATGGAAGTGTTGAATCACTATATTGTACGCCTGAAACTAATATAATACTGTCTGTTAACTTAGTGGAATTTGAATAAAAACTTAACAAAAAACAACAGCAAAGACACAGCCAGTGTCAGACACATCCGTTCACATATATTATCAAATTAACATTCATCTAGGTTTGGTAATTGTGTCAGGAATGATGAGATATTTATTTCTGAATGGATGCTTTGCTCATAAATAAGGTATTTGTAAAGTTTTTTCCAATTTTTAAAATTTAAAAACATAATTTATAGGCATAATAGAAATAACCTGCAAATAATAATGTTTAGGACAAAAATCACTATGCAAATACACATTATATTTTTAGGTTGAATTCTGTAACAAAAAGCAATGAGTATTACAGCTAAAATCAGCTGAGGGAAAGAAAATTTCAATTTGCTTTAAGTTACTCACACAGGTTATTTTTTCCACAGTTGCAATCTGAATTATTAAAGTTTAGAAGTTAAACGTTAATGTTAAACCACTCAAGGGCTTCATAAATATGCTGTAGTGACAAGGCTTATTCAGTGTTAGTTCCACATGAAGGGAAAAAGGGTCCATTTTCTTCCAAGTCCAGAGAGAGGGTCACCTAATAACCCATTAAGCTTAATGACAGCAAAGGCAAACAATTCTCTTCCCATACATTATATATTTTAAACTGTCCAGTAAATTATAGAGTAATTGAAGTCCTTCACTTGCTTTTAAGTGTTAGCGTGCCACGATTTTAGGTATAGGGCTTTAAATCCTTTATCCAATCATACTTGACTGAAGTAATATTAGTTTTCTACTAACTTTTCACCTTTGATCTTTAGGGTGTGTTCACTATACCCATTTGTTAATGACACAGGATATGCTTTTCCAAAGCAAGAATGGATACTGGCTCAAACTGATTTTACAGAAAAGTCATTCCAGGAAGTAATTTGACATCAGTCTTAACTGAATACAAGAATGACATTTTCTTTCAAAGATCTGGATGATCTTTTGGATGTCCATTGCTTGCATGTCAGTAGAACTTTTTAGGCATAAGGCACCCTTGTTTTGTTTTTAATAGCATGTGAACATTTGTGCTAATGGAAGCATTGATCACTTATTCTGGAATGAGTTGTGGAAAGGACAGTCTGAACAGAAAGGACCTCTATGACATCACTGCAGTTTTAGCAAGGAAAATACTCTAGGCTATAAAGCAGGAATAAATATAATCACTACATAAGGCAAGTAAGCACAAATATTCCCTATGGCTTCTTAAGCAGAAAAAGAAAATAACCACTTCCAAAGAATTCTTCCCAGTATGTCACAAAATGAAGGTCAAAACAAATCGTTAAAGTCTGAGAAATAAAAACCAGCAGAATGTAAAAAAAAAAAAAAAAAGTAACACACTCCAGAAATTGGCACCATGGCAACAGCCAGAAATGCTTCAAGAAAAAAAAAAGGCTTTAAATAATTGTTATGGACTGATTGTGGACCCCAAAATTCATATGTTAAAGCCTTAACTCCCAATATGATGGTACTTGGAGATGGGGCTTTTGGGAAATAATTGGGGTTAGATGAAGTCACGAGAGTGGGGCCCTGGTCTGATGAGATTAGTGCCCTTATAAGAAGAGACGCCAGAGAGCAAGCTCGCTCTCTCCCACTCTCTCTCTCTACCATGTGAGGACACATCAAGAAGGTAGCTGTCTGCAAGCTTGGCCAGCACCCTGATCTTGGACTTCTGAGCCTCTGAAACTGTGAGAAAATAAATTTCTGTTGTTTGAGCCAGGCAGTCTATGGCATTTGTTACAGCCGCTGACCTGACTAATACAATTGTTACAAACTAGTTTGTTTCAGTAGACACAAAGTTGAACCTGTTATATCTCAGAAATTGTGACTCTGTGTATGTGCTGAAAATGAGCCTGCTTTTTCTTAATCAGTTGTAACCTAAAAATAGGAATACATTATATCTTAATATGCCCAAATTTGTCACAATCTAATATTCACTGATGTCTAACATATACCAAAAAAGTAACAATTTAGTTACCCAGTAAAGTTCCAGTAGTCACAGCAAGGTGCCAAAATCCTATTTGCCTATAGCTCCAAGCTATGTTTCCGTTCTGAAATCTTGTGGTTTTATTTAAAGTTTAATTTCAATAATGTTAAGAATGGATTTTCTTCACTCAGAATGTATAACATCTGAACATTTTCATGGACATGAGGTGTAAGAACTGAGAATTATAATAGTACTTCTCGGGGCACCTGGGTGGCTCAGTTGTTAAGCGTCTGCCTTCGGCTCAGGTCATGATTCCAGGGTCCTGGGATCAAGCCCCGCATTGGGCTCCCTGCTCCGTGGGAAGCTTCTCCCTCTCCCACTTCCCCTGCTTGTGTTGCCTCTCTCGCTGTCTCACTCTCTGTCAAATAAATAGAATATTTTTTTAAAAATAGTACTTTTCCCTCATTTTGTGTAGAGGATCATTTTAATTAACAGGACAACTTTACATTATTTTCAAATACTTGAGTATTTCTTATTCTGGAGCTTCCATCTTGGATAGCTCATTATGAAAACATATCAGTATCAGTTGAGCACATGAAAGAATCATGGTCATCAGGCTGCCTTCCTGAGCAGTCTTATCCCCTCATCTGAGATATATAATTACACAGCAGCATGGGAGCTACAGAAACTAGAATGTATTTCCCGCTGCTGTGTCAGAACAGTCAAGGAAAGAGTCCATCTTGGCACAGAGTCAAGGCCATGGCCAACGACACACAAAGAATAAATTCACATGTGTGCCTAATTTCATTCATACGAGATGGGTCTTTTATATTCCAGATCACCTGACATTAAAGACCAAGATTTTTTTTGTTGTTTTTGCTTCATTTTAAATGTTAATACTCATGAGAGGTGGGAGGGTGTAAGAAAAAAAAAAGTAAAGTTAGATCTTAACATTACCTAATTTGTAATGAACAAATGTAGTTTACTTTAGGTTTTTGCAAATTGTAAATATGTTTAAAAGGACCTTAGAAAAACAATTTTCTTCTCCATGGGTTGTTTTTAAGGTGTCTTACACATAACATGGGGTCATTAAAAGTAATTGACTGAGTTGTTGGAAAAAAATGCGTGCGGGGATGGAGCCCAGCAAAACTAAGACAATGAACACAAGGCATCTATACCTCTGACCCAAGCCCTAGATGCCAGCCCCAAAGTTCATTTCTACCTTAAGGCAAAGCCAGGAATCCATTCCAATTATTTGTCTGCTGAGCATTTCTCCCACCCATCTTTTACTCTTGTAGGCTAAATCTTGCCAATCCTTTAATTACTATTACTTAACTAAGTGATCAGCTTATGCAGAAGGCTGGGCACCAGGAGGGTTAAGGTTGTGAGGGGAGGCAAGAGTTTCAAAACAGAGCTCATAGATTTAATTCCAAGTGATTTTATAATTCAGTCGAGAAGACATATATATATTTATATAAATGTTAAAATTATTGAAGCATGTTTACAAAATAACACAAAATTTTAAATGATGTTATGTAACTCAGATACATAAGTGCATAAGAATTAATATGCAAAGAACCTCCTTCCCCAATAAAAGAATGAATAAATGAGCCATGGATTAGAATTTTAAAGGTTGCAAGGGCTGACATAAGAGAAAGAGGACTGAAAGTTTAAATATGCACTGATAATACATTTCAGAGTGTATTGAAATTCATATTTGCTTGAATATATGAGCTAGCTGTTGGCTGTTTATTCAAGAAACACCTATTGAGTACCTACTACTTTCCAAGTATTCATTCATTCGTTTATTCAACAAATATTTGGTACTGTCTGTTGTGTGTCAGAAGCTGGAAATACAGCAGTGAACAGGCAAGACAGGGCTATTCCCTGAACACACTTGAAACCCAAGGGGAGGTGTGATATTGTAATTTATACTCATGTATGTATGTATGTATGTATGAATGAATGAATGTATGTGTTTGGTCATTCAGATGGCCAAAATATATTTCTCATATGTATTTGGTCTTATTTAAGCATGGAAATTATGTGATCAAATTTGCAAATTTTAAAACATCTTCCTCTTAATGCAGATGAAAAATGAATCACAAAGGAGCAATAGAAGAGAGCCATTTAGGAAGCTGGTAGCTATCATCCCAACAAGAGATAGATAATGAGGGATAAGGGGACGGAGAAACGTGGCAAACTCAAGGCATACTTAGGAGGCAGAATAAGTTTCTTCTAGGTATTCTTAAAATGATTAAGAAGACAATAAAGAAAGGTAACTCCAGATCCTGAACTGAGTGACTGTGTTAATGGTGATGTCATTCACTGAGATAAGAAATACTGAAGGAGAACAGGTTTGGGGGTAAAGTCTGAAGATGCTGAGTTTAATTTTCAACAAGTTCAGTTTGGTCATAACACTGTGTTAGATGCAACACAGCATTGCATCTGACCTTGAGGGTTCAAAGTATAGGAGAAAAATAATTAACACATTATCATAATTTATCATAATGAAAGGCCAAATAGAGATAGGCAGAACATTGAATTAGTCAGGATAGGTGAGGTTACACTGTGGTAATGAATAAATACCAAATCTCAGTGACTTAACCAAAAAAATTTATTTCTTGCTTATATGAATTCTAATGCAGTTTCAAAGGACTTTCCAGAGCAGCTCCCCCAACGTGGTGTGTTTGGGCCATTTCCATCTTGTGGTTCTGCCATCTAGTCAAAATTCCCCCTTAGTTTCCCAAAAGAGAAGAGAGTGTTGAAAGTTCATGTCTTGGATCAGAAGTGGCATATCTCACTTGCACTTCTAACTCTTTGACCAGAAGAAGTCACATGGCCCTACCTCATTAGAAAGGAGCTGGGAAATGTGGGACATCAAAAGATTATTCAGTGAGGAGCAGGAGTTTCTGCCATGGGTCTGAAATAAGAGTGATTAATTAAATGGAAGAGTCAAGAAATCCTTAATAGGGAGGCACATTTGTGTTGGGATTTGAGGGAAGTCTAGGAGATTGGCCATGTGATGAATACAGGCGAAGAACTCTGCAGGCCAAGGGAACATCATGGGCAAGGACACTGAAGCATGAAAGAGCTCAAGATGTTAGAGATGTCTGGGCGATGGCAAGAAGGAACTTGCAGGGTGTCTGGGTGGCTCAGTCGTTAAGCGTCTGCCTTTGGCTCAGGTCATGATCCCAGGGTCCTGGGATCGAGCCCCGCATCGGGCTCCCTGCCCAGTGGGAAGCCTGCTTCTCCCTCTCCCACTCCCCCTGCTTGTGTTCACTCTCTCGCTGTGTCTCTCTCTGTCAAATAAACAAATAAAATATTTTTAAAAAAAGGAACTTGTAGTTCGCATAGAGTGTTTCAAGGAAATACAAAAAAATAAGGTATTATAAAGATTGGGGAGGGCATGAATATCTTACTAAGGAGGCTGTATTCTGATCCATAGGCAAAGGTGAGCCATTAGTGGTTTCTAGGTTAATAACCTTATCGACTAGGGAAGAAAAATGACTAGAAAGAGGTGAGACTGGAAATAGGAAAACCACCTAAGAGACTGACATATAGTCCATAAGAGGCTCAACCTTTAAAAGAGGCCATAGAGATATACCTACTTAGAAAACTGGGACTCCTGGATGGTGCAGTGGGTTGAGTGTCCAACTCTTGGTTTCAGCTTGGGTCATGATCTCACCATCAAGGAATAGAGCCCTACATCAGGCCTGCACTCAGCATGGCCTCTGCTTGAGATTCTCTCTCCCTCTCCTTCTGCTTCTCCCACTCTTGCTCTTTCTCTCTCAAATAAATAAATAAATCTTTAAAAAGAAAAAAAGAAAATGGGCAGGATGTGGAAAACCACTGACGTGAGGGTGAGGGAGAACGTGCTATGGAGAATAAATCTAAAGTTTCTAGCTTGGTTGGTTCAATGGATGGTGAAACCATGAACAGAAGTAGGGAAAGCAGTCACTGAAACAGAGTGAAGAATAACTTTTCTAGGGGCGCCTGGGTGGCTCAGTCGTTAAGCGTCTGCCTTCAGCTCAGGTCATGATCCCAGGATCTTGGGATCGAGCTCCGCATTGGGCTCCCTGCTCGGCGGGAAGCCTGCTTCTCCCTCTCCCACTCCCCCTGCTTGTGTTCCCTCTCTCGCTGTGTCTCTCTCTGTCAAATAAATAAATAAAATATTTTTAAAAAAATAAAAATAAAAATAAAAATAACTTTTCCATAGTAAAAAAAAGTTCAAGACTCTAGGATCATCCTTTGTTGAAGTTTGTTTATGAAGAGCTAGTCTAGAACTATGTTGTAATAATATTTTTCTTTAAAAAAAAAAAACCTTTGTCTAGGGAAACACTGAAGGAGTAGACTTTGTTATTCGCTAAAACTGCCCCCTCTTTGAGTCTTAGTCCAGTTTCTATGGCCTACTAGATCTGATGTGCTTGGAGCATGGAAGCATCTGGAGCAGCCACATTTCCTTATTCAGGCCAAAACAAGTTAACTCATCTGTGGCTTATCTCATATCCGTCCTGTAGATCTCATGGGAGGATATAGCCCTTATTACTAAAATAATGTGTAGAAAACAAAAATAGCATGGAAAGAAATTTCTGAACATGATCTTTATAGCTGCTTTTCAAAATAACTTACTCCAAAAGTTAACATAAGTTAATGTTTTCTGCTCAAGTATTGCTTGGGCTTTGATAAAGATCTTTATTATTATTTTTTTTGTATTCTTATGTGAATTCATTTAACTTTGGGGGAAACTTTTTGTAATAAGAAACCGTTAGATTCTGTTTTTTCCTCTACTCATTTTATAACTTGTGAGCCACTTGACCTTTTGACAATTAAGCTCTTGATTGTGAAACAGGATAATGATGTTTAACTTTCCTATGAGAATGTTACTGAGACTTATTCAATCAAAGGCTTTAAAACACTGGTGTACCCTTGGGTGAAATGTATTCATAAATACTGAGTATGAATGATTACTGCTATTTATTTTGAATATAAGGATTAATTTAGTCCTTATTTTTAGTAATCCTCTATTATATGTTAGGTGCTGAAGATAGAAGGATAAATAATATACGATTCCTACCTTCAAGAAATTCTCCATTTTTGTAGGGAAGATAAACAATAAGATCAAAAAGTCAATGTAAATAGGTATAATTTCATGAATGGTCAAGTGAATCAGTAGAGGGAAAAAAAAGTGAAAGAAAAAAGTCAACAGAAAGGTTACCTGAGCTAGCTGTTCTAAAAAACTTCAAGAATCTTAGTTGACTTTTTCTTCCAACTAATAATAAGTTACAGGGCGCCTGGGTGGCTCAGTTGGTTAAGCGACTGCCTTCGGCTCAGGTCATGATCCTGGAGTCCCGGGATCGAGTCCCGCATCGGGCTCCCTGCTCGGCAGGGAGTCTGCTTCTCCCTCTGACCCTCCTCCCTCTCGTGCTCTCTGTCTCTCATTCTCTCTCTCTCAAATAAATAAATAAAATCTTTAAAAAAAAATAAGTTACAGTAATTTTCAAAGCTTCCCCTTGGTGGCAAGTTGTTTGAAGCAAGTCATATTTTTCAACTTAGTATCTTACTTACCATAAGAAAGTAGTTGAGATTTGGCCCTGGATGTGGATCACCTGTGTTTAATTTAATTCCTGGCGTGTGACCTTGAGCAAGGTTCTAAGCCACTTAATGCTTCAGTTTCTTCATCTGTAAAATGGGGGTAATAACAGCAACACCTCAGAAAATGGTGGAGAACTAAACAAGTTCTACATGCAAAGTACTTAAAAGTGATTGACGGGGTACCTGGGTGGCTCAGTTGGTTAAGCGGCTGCTTTCAGCTCAGGTCATGATCCTGGAGTCCCGGGATCAAGCCCCGCGTTGGGCTCCCTGCTCAGCAGGGAGTCTGCTTCTCCCTCTGACCCTCCTCCCTCTCATGCTCTCTGTCTCTCATTCTCTCTCTCTCAAATAAATAAATAAATAAAAATCTTTTTTAAAAAGTGATTGACATTTATTAAGCATTCAGTACGTGCTAGCTATTACTATCATTTGCCATATCTCCTAGCACAATGTTTTACATATAGTAGATACATGCTTTTTGAATTGAATTAGCAGATGCTTGGATGTAATCCAGAATCAGATAAAAGGATCCATTCAACTGCCACTGTTATTGACAAAGACTATAAATATAAAGTCTGGAAAGATCTGACTTCATAAAGAAATGAAGGCCATGGAAAAGTTCTACAGAATAAGAGGAGGGAAACAGTACTTTTAACATACCATGGGAGTAGGAACAATGCCAGTCTTATAGCCCTGATATAGCCCTGACATCTACCTCATGTCTAGCACATAATAGATTTCCTATAATATTTGTTGATTCACAATCCAGTGGGGAAGGAGGGGCAGAACATAGTTCTGAAAATCATCCTAGAGCATTATTCAGAAAGAAATTTCCGTTTTTTTGTCCTCTTCCATAAAATGCAAGAAGACATAGCCTCTATGAAACAGTATCAGAAAACCATAATGAGAAAAGGAAAGGACATTGGTAGTCCAAGGACTGGTGCTAAAAAAAACATAAATTACCACCTGTGGTGACTTTAAAAGAATTGTCTATTAAAGGCAAGGCTTTAGCAGATGTCACATCAACTGCAATAGATCTTAAGCGAGAAAGTTGGGGGTGGTGCACACAAGGAGTCAAAAACTGTCAGGCAGGCTGGCTGCTCCTAAGTGCTAATTTACATTGTCCAAACCCTGAACAGTGAATATGTGTGGTAATAAATTCTAAGGATGTTAGATCAGGAGGCAGGAACATAACTTAAGACTGGGCTGAATTTATCAATTGGCATGTATCCATGAGAGATTCTGGATTCAGTGAGCTAACTCAAGCAGCTGAGAGTAGTTCTAATTGTTGGCTTTGATTTAATAGTGTTCTATGCTGAGTTAAATTGAGATAACAGAAATTCCTTGGTCTTATATGAACAGTGATTCTCAACCCTGTTAGACCCAAAGTCCCCTTTTTATGATAATTTTATGGTAATATCCCCTTTATTCTTAAATGAAATTTATAGTTAATATAATCTACTTATACATATTATGTTTTAAATCAACATAATATTCTGTGACATAAGAAAACAAAAGGAAATTATCATCATTTCTCTGTATGAATGCTTAGGCACAACTCTGCTAGAAGACACAGCAAAGTAGTCCTATGTCGGCATCTATATTCAGAGTTGCCTTGATTACAACAGCTCCAGATGCAGGCTGATACAGATGTGTTCTTTTGAAGATAAAAGTTCACAAGCAGTACTGCAGTCAGTAATATGATTTTTCCAAAATGATGAAACAAGTGTTGGTAGAGTTCTGAACAAAACATATAGTAATATCTTTATTTACATGATTCTTGCTTTCCAGAAAATTTAGTGTATATTAAAACCTTGCGAAAGTGCTTTGTGTTTATATATTAGGTGGAGTTAGGTTCAGATGATTGTAAACAGATTTTTCACATACAGTAATGTCTGGAGGACCACTGAATGTTATGCGGGATGCAGTACAATTCTTTGTTGAGTCAGTCTGTCCCATGAATTGCAGGACATTTACTACTCCTGGCCCCTGCCAGCAAATGCTTACTACATTCCCTAATCACTGTGACATCCAATGGTTCCACAGATCCCCAAAATTCCCTCAAGAGGTACACAAGAACAGATCTAAACACTCAGAGATTTTAGAGTGGACTGATCATGTGTGACCAGCTCAACAACCCCCTATATCCTCTTGGGAGGTTCCAAAGGATATTTCCTTTACTTGGGCATACAAAGTTTAATGGTCAAGGAAATAAGACTATTCTTGAGAGTTGCTAAAGTGCCTGTCCTTGTAGGCTGGGAGTGAAGGAAGGAGATGCTGCCATTTAAATGGGCTCTCTAATTTCAACAGGAATGATGGGAAACTGGAATGCAAAGGCCAGCTAGCAGTACTTAACCACAGAGGCAAATGGGCATGGTTGCTGTAATAGGCATCAGGACTGGAGGGACAGACTAATTTTATTCTCAAGAATCTTCTGCAATCATTAATTGGTCATGTAGTCTTTAGGACTAAATAACTGGGCAGGTTATTAAATAAGGTTCTACATGACCTATATAACCAAACCAAATCAAATCAAACCAACCAGCCAACCAAATAAATAAAAAATTTTAGGTCTGGTATATAGAGCCTGATTTGAGTCATGACCCCTCACCATAGTAGGAGTCTGTTTCAAACCCAGAGCTCCTGGCTTTTTCCAAAAGACCTTGTGTCATTTACTGAGTTAACTGTACACTGGGGAAAGAGGAATACTCTTTCAGGATTACTGAACACCAATGGCTATGAGCTGCCATGAATCCCTGGGAACCCAGAACGTTACAATGGTCACTCAGTTGAGTTTGACTTACAAGGTCAGATCATAAATGGAGTTGGGCTCCAGGGCATCTCACAATGGGTCTTGACATTTACAAACCCATTCTATCATTACTTCTATTATTCCAGAGTGTATATTGGAATAGTATACTCAGCAACTGGTGGAATCCTAACATTAACTTCCAATCAAGTAGTAAAGGGCTCTTATGGTAGAGAGGGTCAAGTAGAACACCCCTCCCGATCAAAATAGCAAACCAAAAGCAACATTGCATTCCCTTCCTAAGAGAATCCTTAAAATGAGTGCTTTAAAATAAGGTTTAAAAAACTTGAAACAAACAAGATGTAGTAGTCCCCATCTTATCTCCATTGAACTTGACATTGGCCTGTGCTGAAGATAGATAGGTCCTGGTATCATAAGCTTAATCAAGAAGAGTAGACAATTGTACCTATGGTCTCTTTACTGGGTCAAATCAACATAATTCTACAACTTGTATGAAGCTACTGATTTATAAATGCATTTTTTTCTATCTTGGTAAGCTGAGAACACTAAAAGCAGCCTGGTTTCTCCAATGTGAACAGTACTACACCTTCATTATCTTGATAAGCAGATGTCATGTGTGCTAAAGAATGGTAAATAAATCCCATAAAAATGCATGGTCCTGCTACCTCAATAAAGTTTCTAAGATTCCAATTATTTGAGTCACAGCAGCATAGTCCCTCCAAAGGGAAAGATACAGTGATATACCTTAAAACTCTACTTTGAAAACAAAGGCACAAGACTTAGTAGGATTGTCTGCATTTTGGAGTTAGTATGTGCCATGGTTGGGTGTACAGCTCTGACTTTTTACTGAGTAACCTATAAAGCCATTGCTGTTAATGCAATACACATTCAGTAGAAATCATACTTCAAATTTTGAATTTTGATCCTTCCTGGGCTAGCAGTATGCAGTATGCTACTCTCTTGTGATGCCGGGAACCAGCAGTGAGCCCAGGTCCCAGTTAGCCACACAATCATGAACCAACCAACACACTTACAATGATTTTGTACCCATTTTCACTTTCATTACAGTATTCAATAAATTATGTGAGATATGCAACCCTTGTTTAAAAAATAGGTTTTGCATTAGATGATTTTGCTCAACTGTGGTCTCGTGTAAGTGTTCTGAACACTTTTAATGTAGACTAGTCTAAGCTATGATATTTGGTAGGTTAGGTGTATTA
Organism: Neomonachus schauinslandi; assembly: GCF_002201575.2. Taxonomy (NCBI): domain Eukaryota; kingdom Metazoa; phylum Chordata; class Mammalia; order Carnivora; family Phocidae; genus Neomonachus; species Neomonachus schauinslandi. The sequence goes on along the minus strand of NC_058408.1, from coordinate 43,260,264 downwards.
AATGCATTTTTGACAGGATATTTTTAATTTATGATGGGCTTCTCCATACATAACGCCATTGTAAATCATGGAAGATCTGCATAATGACTTAATTTTCCTTTTTTCCCTTTTTCTTTCCTCTGCTTTTATACAAAGTGTATTGGTAGAGGTGAGTTTATTTAATCTACATGTCGTAGGTTAGCAAGAGAGGTTTGTGACCGAACCAGAGGAAGAAAGAGCATCACCCAGAAACGGAGGCAGTGACTGAGATTTTGGGTCTCCTCTTCTCGAAAGATGGTAAGGATGTTTTCATTTGTACAAAGTATAGTTGCATTGTGTTAAGTGGGAATACACTGTCGTTGGAAGTTTAGGTCTGGGAAGAATGGTGAGTATAGATGTTAGGTAACCAAGAGGACTATCGCACATACTGTGGAATGGTTTGCACAACACCTACTGTGCTGTTACCCTTGTCCCAGAATGCCTTCCCGTAATGCAGAGGTTGGAAAGCAGAAAACCATTCATCCCAGAATTTAGATTTAAGTTGCAGCTAAGGTTCTAGATTCAGATTATGTGTACTGGGCCAAGCATATGCACTCTGAGGGAATCTGACCTGGAACTGAATTATGTGAGAATAGAGACGGATACAGATTGTGAAGAGGAGATAGGGTTCTAGAGCTGGCCGCTATGGCTGCGGCATACCGATTGCCAGGGAGCCTCCTGGTTTAGCAGGGGGCTTTATTTTCAGCAACTTTGATGTGGCAGAGGTGGCCTGGTTCTGGTGCCAGCCATTGTGGAAGCAGCTTCCTGATTCAGCAGCTTCCTGATCATGACAGGGCCCGACACTACTTAGTCTTATGGTATGACTTTGGCAGAGGTCCTGAAAGCTTGACCCAGAGATTCCTCCTTCAGCTCTTTCAATGATTGTACAAATCAAATAATTTTCTTTGGACTTAAACTAGCTAGAATATATTCTCTAGACTGTTAATCTATAACAAGAGATGTGGGAGCTAGGAAACAGGAGATCTTCCACAGGAGAATGACAAAGAAATGCCCATCTTAACAACTACACACCAGGCCTAGGGGCCAATTGGTTCATATTAGAGTCGGAGGACGGTGGACTTTGGGACAAAGGCATCAAGCAAAATAGATGGAACTTACAGATTATCTGATATGATGGGGCATTTGGAAAAATTGCTAGGTGATTTGGAAAAATAAATGGTAGTAGTATTTGGAAAACACTTAGAGCTACGTACAGAAAAAACTTAAGCAAATTTTTAAAAGGAGGCAATTATTACTTACAGGAAAACCAGAGTGTTTACAGAAAGGACCTATCATCATAGTACATTATTTTGCAAAATAGTGAACAATATTTCCATATCAGAATGATATATAACATTGGATATTGCTTTAACAAAATTTTTTGAGAATGGAAAAAGGGAAGTACAGAAGTAAATCCTCAACTACCATAAAAGGTAATCTATAGGTTCTGCCTAAAATTGACAAGTCAAGAAATAGCATAATTTTAGAAAGATGGAGATGAATAGCAGAAGATTCAGCTAAAAAAGGTGAAAATGGATGCTCTTAAGGAGTTATAGTTGGTGGTAGAAAGAGAAAAGTCTACTATTTCTTTTATTTCTCTCTCTCTCTCTTTTTTTTTTTTTGGGTCACTAGATGGTTTTATTTGCCTCTATTTTGAATGAGTTGTTACAGGCATTCTCCACTGTTAGTGTTTTCCTGTGCATCACCTTTTCAAAATGCTCTTCCTTGTTTTATGAGTGTTTTCTTTGAGTCACAATCTTATACCCAATATTACAAGGTCAAACATATGTCACAGTCCTCCCTTGATGCTTTTAACTTTTGGTGTCTGTTTGAGAGGTGTCTCTACTCAGTGTGCTCTCTTGCCCTACATTCTTTTTCTAGAAATGTGTCTTATCTTAAGACTCTTGTTTTATGCAAACATTGCTGCCCAAGTATATTACAAGTGTTACTGCCAGTTTGCACAGATTTTCAGTCTCTGAGAAACTGGTAGAATATAGTGGGCAGCACAGCAGTTGCTCACGAGTTCCTGATCTCTTGAAGGTACCATTTTACATTTTTCAGTTTAATAGAGTTTAGAATTATATACGAATTAATGTAAAATAGATATGCAATACCAGCTTCCTATTGCAGCCTTTACACTAATGGGTATGAGAATTAATGGTGGTTGTGTCTTCTCAGACATTAATGAGAAAAACTCTTGTTTTTTCCACAGCAAGGACTAAGAAAATTTTGCTTTTTTATTTTTCCCACTCCCACCAACTTTCAAAAATTTTAAACTTACAGGAAGTTGCAGAGTGGACCCCCTCCCTTATCCCTTGCTTAGATTCACCAATTGCTAACATTTTGCTACATCTTCTTTATCTGTAGTTCTCTGCTTAACCACACTAGGGCTTCACACAGGAAACTTCCCCCAGTGCCACTATCTAGTGTCTGCTCCAATCAAGGATTGTGTCAGGTTAAGTTGCCATGTCTCAGTTCCTGGCTTTCTTTTCTTTCATAACATGGGCATTTTGTTGAAAGTCAAGGCCAAAAATTGTTTTTTAGAATGTCCTTCAATTTGGATCTGTCTGACTTGTTTCCTTGTGATTAGATTCAGATTGAACTATGGGCTACATTTTAGAGTAGACCTTTTGAGGCGAAATGTCCACTGTACATACACTGTACCTGACCTAAATGGTTCTTATTTTGAAGGAATTATTAAATGAGAAGATAAAAAGATGTAGATTTTAGGTCCATTGTAGTCATTCTCAGAGAAGCGACCAGAGGTTTGTGAGCAGGAAAAAGCAAGGGCTGTATCGTCGAAACTTGTATGGTTGTAAACTAACTGAAGTTTATCACCAGCCTCATGGGCATTTAGCTCAACTCACCTGTTGGCTGCTGTTGATCCAGCGCCATGCGGTGCTCTTGTTCCAGAGTCAGATTGAGATTGTCTTCTTTGTGATCCCTCTTATTACCTGCCTCACATCGTTGATCCTGACCTCCTCATCCCCTGCTATCTGATGGATGAGCCGGTCGCCTTCCTTACCCTCACAAGGGACAAGCACCTGGAGTTCTCTCCACTCCAAAGAGCCCAGTGGTCCACCATGTGCATGCTGGTAGAGCTGTACACCCACAGCCAAGACTGCTTTGTCTACACTGCAATGAGTGCAAGCACCACGTGGAGACCCGCTGGCACTGCACCATCTGCAAGGGAGTCCCCTGAGGTGGGGAGCAGAGGGCACTGGAGGGTACCAGGTCTCTGCCTCAGGTCAGTGGTCCAGCAGATGCACCTGGAACACCTACATTCTGGGCCAGGCCGGATCACAACAAGGACAGGATACAGCCATTTCTCGTTTGTTCCAGTAATTTGCTAGGAGGTGGACTCCACCCCCCAGCATGGGCTCCTCTCTCCAGGCAAGCCTGTGCTGTGTGCTCCTTCCCACTCTGGCTGGCCTTACTCTGGCAAGGGCTGCAGCCTTCCAGCTGGGGAGGTGTGGGTAGGGGGATTGTAGGCTGGCCGCCTGGCTGGGGTGAACCATGGGGCCAGGTGGACAGTGGGGCCAGGGCCACTTACAAACAGTGCCAACCCCCACCCCACCACCAAGGCTACTATTTCTTGATGTAAGCCTCTAATGCTACTTGATAATTTATCTGTTTGTATATATTACCTTGATGAAATTTTTATAAATTAAAACAAAATACAATTCAGGTATTAAATATTCCACTCAAGAAGTCAGAAGAAAATATAGCAAAATATAGCCATATAAGTAAATGTAAATAATTAATAAGAACAAAGAAATGGACTGGTAAATAAGAAACAAAACCAAAAATTAAAATGTAATCTTAACTGAAAAAACCAAAAGCTGTTTCATTGAAAATACCAATAAAATAGAAAAACTTTTGGTAAGAACAGTCAAGATAACAATGAGTACAAATCATTAAACACCATTAAAAACAAGAAACAGACACAACTGCTTAAAGAAAGATTAAATGCTTTTAGATAATATTGTTAACTATTATACAAAAGTAACTTGACAAGCTACTTGAAATGGATGATTTTCTAGGAAAATATAAATGTTACTTTTGACTCAAGAAGGAGTAGAAACGGGTGGGGGGATGGGTTAGCCTGGTGATGGGTATTAAAGAGGGCACGTACTGAATGGAGCACTGGGTGTTATATGCAAACAACGAATCATGGAACACTACATCAAAAACTAATGATGTAATGAATGGTGATTAACATAACATAATAAAATAAAATTAAAAAAGGAGTAGAAACAATAAATACATTAAAACCTTAGGAGAGAGGCGCCTGGGTGGCTCAGTGGTTAAGCGTCTGCCTTCGGCTCAGGTCATGATCCCAGGGTCCTGGGATCAAGCTCCTCATCGGGCTCCCTGCTCGGTGGGAAGCCTGCTTCTCCTTCTCCATTCCCCCTTCTTGTGTTCCTGCTCTTGCTGTCTCTCACTCTCTCTCTGTCAAATAAATAAATAAAATCTTTATTTATTTATTTATTTTTTTTTTAAAGAAGATTTTTATTTATTTATTGACAGAGAGAGACACAGCGAGAGACAGAGAGAGACACTGTTCAGGAACATGTGCTTAAAAAATCTTTCCAACCTGTTCTATGAATCTAACATACCCATAGTTCTAGTTCTAAAATACAATTATAGCACACCAAAAATAAAATTATAGGCAGTCTCACTAATGAACAAAGATGCAAAAATGCTAAATCATTAGTAGCAAATTAGATTCTGTAGTATACAAAGAGATGAATACTTTTGCCTAATTAGGTTTATCACAGGAATATAAAAATGCATCAGCTTTACAGAATCTAAGGATGAGATTCACCACATTAACAGAGTTATATAAAAGCGATCATCTCAAAAGATGACAGAAAAAAAATTCAATAAAAATTCCACATCTATAAACAACCTTAGTAAGCTAGGAATATATCTGATAAAAGTGATCTACCAGACTCTACGGCAAACTTCATATTTAATGGTGAAACATTAAATGCAATCCCATTCAAGTCAGAAAAAAAAAAGACTGCAAGTATCAACACTGTACTAGAGGTACTAAGTAATGCAATAAGATAAGAAAAAATACAGTATAAATTTTGAAACAGGATAAACCAATGGTCATTATTTTTAGCAATATGTATTACTAATATTACTTACAAAATGTAATAAAAAAATAAACAAGCAATGTCAAAACAAACACACAAAAACCCATATAATGCCAAAGATTAAATCTATTAAGACATGAGCAAGACCCAAATGAAGAAAACTATAAAATTTTATTCAGAGACACAAAATACTACCTGATACATAGAGAGAGAGATCATGTTCCTGGATAGGTAGACTAAATACTTTATTTCTTTAAAATGTAACCAGTAAATTCTACCAAAGGATATTTTAATTTGTTTCCAAAACTTCATACATCTTTGTGAACATCTGGACTAATCTACCAGTCTGATTATCTTTCCTTTGTAGATATTTTTCTTTCTTGAAGTATATAAAATTTCTTTATCTTTGAAATCTATAAATTTTATCAGAATGCATGTAGCTGTACATCTCTTTTTCAGTGATCCTGACTGCATATCTATTTATAAATTTCTTTTGGTTATTTTCTTTATTTTTACTTCTAGCAACTCATTAAAAACAAAACAAAACGAAACACTGGATTACTTACTTCTGCATTCCATGTTTTTATCTTTAATCTAATAATTTCCATCAGCCTTTTTGTTCTCCATTATGGGACAATTCACACATTTAATTTTCCATAAGTTGGTGCTCATTCAGTTATAATCTAACTTAACTAGATTAAAAAATAAAATATATTTCTCTTTCTTATTCTCAGATTCCTTCCTTTGAGCAGGAGCAGAGCCTGTGGCTACAGAGATTGCAATCTCCCTGGAGCAAGTTTCCAAGCAGGCTTCCTCTTGAGTGGTTTTGAGAACAGGACCAGGCACGTCTTTCCCTGGGGGCAAACCTGTAAAGAGGTTTCCTCCAGAGTGGGAGGCTAATAAATATTTGTGAACCAGCCAGTTCTCCTAGCAAGCAAAAAGGATATGAGTCAAAGCCATTCTCTAGTTCTCCCTAGAAAGAATGGTTAAAAGTAACTGCCAACAAGCTGGTGCTCCATTTTCTTGCTTATGTTAGCTCAGTGAAAATTCCTGGAGTCTTGAAATATGTAGGTGGGATAGGCCTTTATTTTCCAGGATTAGGCAAAACATATCCATTTTATATTTGCTGGATTATTTTTGTAGATATTTAGAAAGGAAGGTTGTGAAATACATGTGCTTATGTTACCATCTTACCTTCATTCCAGAAGAATTTGTCTATCAGATGTTGTTAATTGGAAAGGTAAAAAAGGAGGATGTGCAATTAGAACAGTGCAAACAGTAACTAGAAGTTATTTTTACTTATTTTGTTGAAGTACATCGAACATAATATAAAGTAAATAAAATCTTAAGTATACAGCCTGATTAAATCTGTACAAAGTGAACACACCTATGCAACCACCAGCCAGGTGGAGAAGACTTTAAGAGGCCTAGCTGTTTTTCTGTTGTTCTGGGAATCCAGCTATCAGACTGAAAGAAGACTGGGCTAGACTTCTGAGTGATGGGACACTGTGTGTGGAGGGGTAGGGGGCACACATGGAGGAGCACATAGGAGCCAGACAGTGAGTGAAGCTACCTTGGAACTTCTAGCACAACTTCTAGTTGAATGCAGCTGAGTGAGTGGCCCCAGCTTTTGCTACACAGAGCACAAAAGCTGCCGGAGTCCTGCCTGAATTCCTGACCCAGAGGATTGTGAAAGAGTTCCATTCTTTTTCTTTGTATGCATCATATTATCTTGATAACATCTCAAACTTAGAGAAAATTTGCAAATATACCACAAAGAACCTTTTCCTAAATCATTTGGGAGTTAAATTTCTGATTTGATGTCCTAACAGTAGGAATATGTTATGAATTCATAACCACAATACAACCATCAAAATCAGGAAATTAACACTTGTGATCTCCTTCATAGGGAACAGGTTCAATCCAGAATCACCGATTGCACTTACTTGTGCTACATCTTTAGACACCTTCAGTATCAAACAGTTCCTTAGTCTTTCTTTCACTTCCATGACCTTGATATTTTTGAGAATTACTTGCAAGTTATTTTGTAGAATGTCCTTGAATTTGGATTTGTGTGAGATTTCCTTATGCTCTCAGGTATTGAACCTTTGTCAGGAACATCACAGGAGTAATGCCCTTTCTCATTCCATCCAATCCAGGCAGACAGAATTTTTATTTGTTCCATTTAACTCTGATCACTTGATTAAGGTGATGTCTGCCAGGCTTCTCCACTTTACAGTTACTCTTTTTCCCTTTATCATTAATAAGCATTTTGTAAAGTGGTACTTTGAGACTATTATAAAGTTTCACCAAACCTTCAATTTATTCATTTATTAATATATGTTACAATGGACTCATGAATTCATAACCTGTTCAAGAATCATTCTGTTGTTCATATGATCCCCATTTTGGCCAATGGGAACTCTGTTCAAATTGACTTCTGTGTCCTTTTGACATGTCCCCATCATTCTTTGAGTGTTTCTTTTTTTTTGTCTGGAATAATAAAATATCCCAGGCTCATCTTTTACTTTCCCTGCACCAACTCTGGAATCAGCCATTTTTATAAGAGTCCTGATTCCTTTTAGTGGAGAATAATAGTATTTAGAAGACAATTTCTGGACAGTTGGTGTATTCATTGCTATTATGGGGGAAGCATTGTTGTTCTAGGCCAAGATTAGGGAATGTATGTATCTTATATTTATATGTATTTTCATATCTGTCTACAAATACTGAAATCCATGAGTTCACACCAATACTTTTAATTCTAATTCAATCAAAGTGTTCATTCTAGTTTTGTCCTTTTCCATATCTGTTTCTCCAAAAAATAAGGAATTTGGCACCCATCATCATTAATATATTTTGTTATTTTTATATATTATACTCATATTTTATATATTATATTTTTATGTATTATCTCCCATTGTCTGCATGCTTACCTTGTTTAAGGAAGAGCAATAAGTCTGGTGTAGCAAGAATGGGGGGAGCAAAAGGGAAAGTGGTAAAAAATGAAATCAGCATTGTATCACTAGTATTCTAATATTAAATCTTCCTTCTGATTCCATGATAAGATAGAATATGTTAGTTAAATTTAAATTTAAATTAAGTCGGGGCACCTGGGTGACTTAGTCATTAAGCATCTGACTCTTGGCATGTGATCAAGCCCCACTTAGGGCTCCGTGCTCAGTGGGGAGTCTGCTTGAAGATTCTCTCCTTTTGCCCCTCCCCCCACATACACTCACTCTCTCAAATAAATAAATCATAAATAAATAAATAAATTTAACTTAAGTGATGGCTAATCTTATACATGGATTTCCAGACATGTACATTTTTTTTCCTGTGTTTTGTCTTTTGAGTTATTTTTGTCTTATTCATCCTGTATGTCTCATAATACTTACCCAGCACAGAACAGGTGCCCCATAATTTTTTTTTTTTAAGATTTTATTTATTTGAGAGAGAGAGAATGAGAGACAGAGAGCATGAGAGGGAGGAGGGTCAGAGGGAGAAGCAGACTCCCCGCCGAGCAGGGAGCCCGATGCGGGACTCGATCCCGGGACTCCAGGATCATGACCTGAGCCGAAGGCAGTCAGTCGCTTAACCGACTGAGCCACCCAGGCGCCCCCATAATTTTTATTATCTACTTTAAATTAAAATTTTAAAACTTAATAAATTTAAATTTGTTTTTAAAAACAATTGAATATTTTAATTTTCTAAATAGGTATTGACTGATTTTTTTTTCATAAAGGAAATAATGCAGTATTTCAGAGGAAACTGGCTTATTTTTATATATTCTTAAGGGTTTTTTTTTAAAGCATTCTATTGTTTTAAATATGTAACTTAGATTCTTAAAAATAACATTTCCTTCCCCTAAATACCAATGTATTTATTTTTTCCTATTTGGCAAACATTGATTTGCGGCTTCCAAGGTTTATAATAGAATGAAAATCAACCCACACCATTCTCAAGACTTAAAATCAACACACATCTTATTGCATTTCTCTTTTTGGATCTCTGTTCAGAATAACTAGGTAACAGCTTCTTAATGCTATACCTTGGTGAGCAAATGGTATTTTGTAGAGTGTAATAATAGGATCCAGTCAGGAAATGGGAACTACTCTCAGACCTATGAACAAAAGGACCTTAGTACAGAGAATTGGTTATGTAAGTGATGAAGGCCCTGAGAAGCCTCACAGGGACAGGGTGACAGCCCAGGTATTAGCAGGGGCAATGAGATGAGGAGTCCTTTTTTTTTTTCAGGGGAAAGCACGAACGCAGTCCCCCACTACCACAAATTATGCAGTCGAGTTTCCCACATTTGGGGAAATCGCAGGGGTCAGTACATCCGGAGTGCAATGGATAAGCCTCGCCCTGGATGAGGAGTTCTTATCAGAGCCTAGAGGGCCTAGAGGGCAGGGCCATGCAGCAAGGGGACAGAATGATAGTGAGAAGTGCCCAATGGATGCTAGGATCCCAGGGAGAGGGACACCCAGTAGGAGCTACAGCCACAGAGAAGGCACAGTGACTGATGGAGATACCACCTGAAGCAGAGGGAGAAACAGAAAATGGCTTGACTTCTCCCTTTCTGCTACCTTTCAATCTTTTGCCCGTGCCTCCCATTTGTATGAACCTAACGGGATCAGTTAGCAAGGGAGCCTGGGAAACGCAATCCCTATGAAAAGCAGGGGAACAGAGAAAAATGGATATGAGAACAGCACATGTTTCTTAGCTCTTATTTTCAGGAAAACAAATCAGTAGTGACTTTATGAAACAATAATAATGCCTCATGGAATTTTAAAATATATGTAGAATTAAATTACATAATGATAGTAGCACATAGGCAGTAAGAGGAAATCGAAATCAAGTGTTCTAAGGTCCTTCCATTACCTGGGAAGAAGTAAAAGTCATGAATTGTATTAGAAACCTTAAAAGATCAACAGTTACTCAACATCACTAATCATTACGGAAATGCAAATCAAAATCACAATTCATACCCATTAGGATGCCTATTACAAAACAAAAACAAAAACAAAACAAAACCAGAAAATAGTAAGTGTTGGTGAGGATGTGGAGAAGTTGGAAACCTGTGCATTGTTGGTAGGAATGTAAAATGGTGCAGCTGCTTTGGAAACAGTATGGAGTTTCTTTAAAAAGTTAAAAATAGAATTACCATATGATCCAGCAATTCTGGGAATATATCTAACATAATTGAAAGCAGACTCGAAAATATATTTGTATGCCCATAATCACAGCAGCATTATTCACAATGGCCACAGAAGATATACAATAGAAGAAAAGAAGAAACAGGTAGAAGAAAAGATAGAAGAAACCCAAGTGTTCCTGAACAGTTGAATGAATAAATAAAATGTAAAAGAAAAAACCCAAGTGTCCATCAACAGATGAATGAATAAACAAAATGTGATAGATGCATACAATGAAATTATTCAGCCAAAAAAAAAGAAGGAAATTCAGACACATGCTACAACGTGGGTGAACTTTGGATATAGTAAATGAAATAAGCCAGACACAAAAGGACAAATTACTGTATGCTTCCACTTATAGGAGCTGCCTAGAGTAGTCTTATTCATCGATAAGAAAGTAGAAAGGTGGTTTCTAGAGTCTGAGGGGAGAGAGGAACAGAGGGTTATTGTTTAATGGGCACAGAGTTTTAGTTTGGGAAGATGAAAAAAGTGCTGGAGATGGATGGTGCCAATGACTGAACAGTAGTGTGAATGTACTTAATGCCAGTGAACTGAACACTTAAAAATGGTTCAAATGGTCAATTTTATGTTCTGTATATTGTACTACAACTTAAAAAATGAAGAAAGTATATACACTCCCAACTTATTTTATGAGGCCAGCAAACTTTGACATCCAAACTGAAGGCATATAAAGAAAGAAAGAAAACATCACAGATGTCTCTGATGAGCTGTATACAAACTCCTAAACAAAATATTAGAAAAAAATCCAGTGTTAATTAAAAAGAATAGTACATTATAACTAAGGTGGAGTTATTCCAAGAAAGCAAGAATGGTTTAACACTTGAAAATGAACAAAATATAGGAGAAAGCCAAATACTCATCACAACAGATGTAAAAGAAAAACATGTGGTGCAATTCGATACCTACTCATGATTTTAATATTCATCACAACTCTCGTGCCCTACTTAGGATAGAGTAAATTAGTACAACTACAATGTAAAACTGTTTTGTAATGTGTACTAAGGTTAAACATATGCATACCCTATGACCTAGCAAACCCCCTCCTAGATATATAGCCAACATAAATAAATACATATATACAGGAAAAGACAACTGAAAGAATATTTATAGGGGTGCCTGGGTGGCTCAGTCGGTTAAGTGTCTGCCTTCGGCTCAGGTCATGATCTCAGGGTCCTGGGATGGAGCGCTGCATCAGGCTCCCTGCTCAGCGGGGAATCTGCTTGTTCCTCTCCCTCTGTACTCTCTCTCTCTCTCTCAAGTAAATAAATAAATCTTTAGGGGGAAAAAAAAGAATATTTATAGTACCATTATTCTTATTAGCCCTAATCTGTAAACAATCCAGATGTCCACAAGGATTATAATAAATTGTGGTTTAGTCATGCAATAGAATACTATATAGCAATTAAATGAACCAACTACTTCTACGTGCAGCAACATGGATAAAACAAATGTACCACTGACTAAAAGAAGCCAGAAAGAAAGCTTACTGTTTAATTCTACTCACATAAAATTTTAAGACAGACTTAGTCTATGGCTTTAGAAGGCAAGATAGTGATTCCTTTTAGGAGAAAGAAGGCATTAACAACTGGGGGAGGGGAAGACACTTAGTGGATTCTAGGGTCCTGTTAATATTCTTTTTCTGGATGGTGTTACATGATGTGTTCACTTTGTAATAGTTCATTTATACATATTCATGCACAATGCAATACAAAATTATTAGTAGAAACTTATTCAGGTGAAAAACATACTGAAAATATTTTCTTTTTTTTTTTTAAAGGTTTTATTTATTTGACAGAGAGAGACACAGCGAGAGAGGGAACACAAGCAGGGGGAGTGGGAGAGGGAGAATCAGGCTTCCGGTGGAGCAGGGAGCCTGATGTGGGGCTTGATGTGGGGCTTGATCCCAGGACCCTGGGATCATGACCTGAGCCGAAGGCAGATGCTTAACGACTGAGCCACCCAGGCACCCCACTGAAAATATTTTCTAAAACAATAGTAAAGGTTGTGTTAGGGCACTGACTTTGTGGGTGACTTACTGGCTTTAGTTTTTCAAATTTTCTATACTATGGTTATTAGTTTATAATATACTAGCTTGTCATAAAACCACCTCTATCATTTAAAAAATTATGCTTATAAAAGTGATTTACTTTTTCAAATACAGATCAGATCTGAGATATTTGTGAGACAACTTTTAAAAGAACCACTAACGGAAGCCATAAGTTCTATTAATTTAGAAATCTTTCCAAACAGAATATCTCTGTTGCTCCTAATTATGGCTTTGCATATTCTTCATTAAGTAGTACTTATGGATTTTCGATAAAAAGTAGGTGCCTCATCCAGGTGATTTACTCATCATACGTTCACTTCATACAAAAGCTGAACCAATTTCTGATCGGAGCTTGGATGAAAATTAAATCTATGCATAAACACATCAGGTACAAAAGGGCAAGTCCCTGTCTTGTCTAGTGTGAATCTTCTGTTGGTTTTTAGTTGTAACACGAATATTCCAGTTTGTTCCAAAACAAATCCTGCTCAAAGAAAGCATGTGGTTTATTCTCCTCTGAACACTGAAAGTGATAATGAGCTCTTATGGATGATTTAATAAAGTATAGCATTTTATGGCCTTTGCCCCTTCTCAGTCAAATTCCTTTCTCTTCTAATAATGTTTTGACTTTGCTTTAAAAAACAAAGCCTTCTTTTACTTGCCCAACTGCCTATCAAGATTTTGTTTGATGCTATAGTAATTCACACTAAGAAGCATGGGTAAAGAGACAAACAGATCAATAAAATAGAAGAGAACAATTGAAAACAGATTAATGATTATTTGGGAACTTGTATGTGATGGGAAAAGCTATGTTAAACTAGTGGGAAAATGATGAACTATTCAGTAAATTATCTTGGGACAACTGGATAATTCACATTTTTTAAAAAGCTATTAAGGAGCGCCTGGGTGGCTCAGTCAGGTAAGCGTCTGCCTTCAGCTCAAGTCATGATCCCAGAGTCCTGGGATCGAGCCCGTGTCAGGCTCCCTGCTCAGTGGGGAGCCTGCTTCTCCCTCTGCCCCTCCCTCTGCTCGTTCTCTCTCTCTTTCTCAAATAAATAAATAAAATCTTTTTAAAAATTTTTAAAAATTTAAAAAGCTATTAGATCTATACTTTAATTTTAAAATTTATTTATCTATTTCAGAGAGATTGAGAGTGTGAGCAGGAGGAGGAGCCAAAGGAGAGAGAGAGAAAGAATCCTCAAGCTGACTCCCCACTGAGCACAATGCCTGACTTGGGGCTCAATCCCAGGACCTCTAGATGATGACCTGAGCCGAAATTAAGAGTCGGCCGCTCAACCGACTAAGCCACCCAGGTGCCCCTAGATCTGTACTTTAAATCTTACACAAAAATCGTTCCGGATGGATTAAGTATTTAATGAAAGGTAAAGCCTTAAAACTTTTAGAAGAAAATATAGGAAAAATCTTTATGACCTTGGAAGGGGAAGTATTCTTTAATAAGATAAAAACCATAAATCATAAAGGAAAATGTTAATAAATTTGACTACATAAAATATATACATGACAAAAGACACCCCAAAGTTAAAATACAAGTGACAGCCTCAGAGAAGATATTTGCAACATATACAACCAATGAAAGTTTAGTATTCAGAATAACAAGCCACCCACTAGAAAATTAGGCAAAATATATGAACAACCAAATCACAAAAAAAGAAACTAAATGGCCAATAATAAAGATGATCAACCTCACTCTTAATTAGGGAAATGCAAGTTAAAGTGATAAAACCAACGTTCTCCAGCTGGATGGGCCAAGGAAGCTTTCACTTAACTCTCTGTTTTTGGTATACTCCCACCCTCCCCTGGGCATTGTGTCCCCAAGTCCAGAATTCTGTCGTTGTTTTGCTCCATTATTTTTTTGTACTCATGGATTTATGTCTTTAAAATTCATACAAGTATGTATGTACAGTATACACTTTTCTATCACTCTAATTTGGGAGAAAGCAACTTTGAAAGTGCATTCAATCAGATACTTTAACTAAATGTTTCTTTTGTCTATTTAACTAACCCAAATTAGCTCTTTTTTTTTTTTTTTTTAAGATTGCATTTATTTATGGGCGCCTGGGTGGCTCAGTCAGTTAAGCGACTGCCTTCGGCTCAGGTCATGATCCTGGAGTCCCTGGATCGAGTCCCGCATCGGGCTCCCTGCTCGGCGGGGAGTCTGCTTCTCCCTCTGACCCTCCCCTCTCTCATGTGCTCTCTCTCTCATTCTGTCTCAAATAAATAAATACAATCTTTAAAAAAAAAAAAGATTGTATTTATTTATTTGAGAGAGAGAGAGCACATGTGGGCCTAAAGGGGCAGAGGCAGAGGGAGAAGCAGACTCCCCACAGAGCAGGGAGCCTGATGTGGGGCTCGATCCCAAGACCCTGGGATCATGACCTGGGCCGAAGGCAGACGCTTAACTGACTGAGTCACCCAGGTGCCGCAAATTAGCTCTTTTTTTAAAATTAATTTTTATCTCCAAACCAAAGTCATTTTAAATGTAAAATTCATCTTACTATAACCACAATCACCTTATCACATATAAAAATACTTAGAAATTGCCTAACATCCTAAGTATCTATCAGCATTCAAATTTCCAATTGTCCCATACATTTCTTAGAAATGTTTAATAGTTTGTTTGAATCAGAATCCAAATAATGTCCACATATTGGGATTGGTTATCTTTTAAAGCTCCTTAAATCAGTAGGTTCCTCTTTCATCTCTCAGTTTCCTTTACCAGTTTACAGTTGTTCTTATTGTTGTTGTTGAAAAAAAATCAAGTTGTTTGTCTTTGGGAATTTTCCACAGTATTCATCTTGCAGATTACATCCCTGCAGTGTGATTTAAGATAGTCCTGTGTCTTCTGCATTTCCTACAAATTGGTAGTTGGATCTAGAGGCTTGATCAGATTCAGGTTTGATTTCTTTTTGCACATAATGTCTGATTTTCTTTCTGTGATGTTAGGAATTGATGAATGATGTCTAAGTCTATTCATTGACTACAAATTGCAAAATGGTTATATTTTCTCATTTCTTCTTCATTTATTATCTGGAATACTATAAAGAGAAACTGTCCTTGTTTGCCATTTAGATAACCAATAGTAATAATAGTTTATATAAGAAAAGTAGGTAAGCATATTTGATGTGTTTTTCAATTTACTGCATTTTTTATCCTTATGGGTGCTCAAACTTTCCCATCTTTTCAATGGGAGCCTCTTCAGCTTGGCTTCTTTTTTTTTTTTAAGATTGATTTATTTATTTCAGAGTGTACATGAGAGGGGGGAGGGTCAGAGGGAGAAGCAGACTCCCCGCTGAGCAGGGAGCCCGATGTGGGACTTGATCCCGGGACTCCAGGATCATGACCTGAGCCGAAGGCAGTCGCTTAACCAACTGAGCCACCCAGGCGCCCTTCAGCTTGGCTTCTGAGTTCTTTAGACACAACCCTAGCAATCCCAAGATCTTCCTTGTAGTCTAAGACAACATTTTCAAGCTTGTCCTGTATATTCCCTTGTTCCATACCTGAAATCAGCCCTTTTCCCAAAGAGTCCTTATTCTTTTCAGTAGGAAATAGCATTTGGAGACCAGAGTACTGAGTAGCAGTATTCACTGCTACTGGGTTGGTTAATGCATTTAGGCCTATTCAGTGGACAGAGCTAGGTAGCTATTTTTAATGAAATATTTTATATACACCAAAATGTATACAATACATAAACAGTTTAATCTTTGAGCATTCCCATATGTACCAGCTAATGGCCCTTCTGAATTTTGTGTTTGTCATTCCCTTGCTTATGCATCATTAAACAATGTATTTCTAATCTTTATATAAATGGAATCATACCTTTTTTCTATGCCTTTTTCCCCATCAACATTAAGTTCACATGATTTACCCCCGTTGAAGAATTCACTTTCATTACTCTATACTACTCCATTCCATGAATACAGCACAATTTATTTACCTATTCTCCTAAGGATGCAGATTTGGGTCATTTCCAGTTATTTGCCCCAATAAACAAAGCAGTTATGACCATCTTGTATAGGAGTCTCTTGGTGTACTCACGCAAGAGTTTGTTTCCAATAACCGAGGGGTGGAATTTCTGGGTTATAGGGTTTAATCTAGCTTGTGTCCCTTCAGTTACACTCAAATACCCTTGTCAAGATTGCCAAAGGCCTTCACAGTGCCCAGATGGGTAATTTTCCGTTCTCATTATGCTTGGTTCTTTAATAGTACTTCACACAGCTTTTCCATCCTTGAAACACTCTGCCTGGTGGTTCTTAGGATAGTGCACTCTGCTGCCATTGCTCATATTTCAAGGTAGGTCCTTCTTGATCTCTTTTGCTAGGTCCTCCTAACCCCTCTATCCCATTTCTCAGCATGGGAACTCCTTGGACGTCCTTCCTGAGCCCTTCCTTTTCTGCTCAATATCCATACGTTGTCTAGGTGAACCCATCTATTTCTGTGACTTCAAATACCATTTATTTGTCTTAAACCCCAAATTTATTGATCCTCAGCTTGCTTCTCTGAACTCTAGTTGTATATTACCTACTTAGATGACTCAAAGTCATCTCAAACTTAATATGTTTAGAGTGGAATTTTTTATTTTCCGCCATAAATCCTAGTACTACCATTCTTTCAGTTACCAAAACCAGAAGCCTGGGATTGATTCTTGATGCCTCCCTTTCCTTCATCCTCACCCATCCAACTCATCACTATGTCCTGTCAGTTCTACCTCTAAAATATATCCTGAATCTGAACACATTGCTCCACCTATCTCTATCAGACTGAGCTACTATTACCTTTCACCTGGCCTTCTGCGATAAGATCATGACTGATCCTCACACTTCCATTTTCGTAATCCTTCAGTTTATTCTTCCTACAATAGCTAAAATGATTTTTTTTATTATTATTAATAATGCTCCCCCTTCCTTAAAGACTTGCAATGATTTTCCAAACTCTTTACCCTGGCCTACAAGGACCTTTATCTGTATTTTTGCAAAAATCCATTAGTTGGTCAGGAAATCAATTCAGTAGGTAATGATCAGCATTTTAAAATAAAATTACAGAACATAATAGAACATATCGTAGACATTACACATTATAAGAGTAGGTCTTGTTTTGTGCATTTGCTTTGTTTAAGTACTGAATGAGATATAAAATGTGTTTCCCACAGTGAGCCACTGTCAAAAAATTTTGAGAAATGTTTTCCTGTAGGATCTGTATCCACCTATCTCTCTAATCTCATTTCATGCCACCCGCCCTGGTCCTGATGCTTCCCTCATCTGAGCCTTCTGTCAGTTTTTTTCTAACACGCCAAGCCCTTTGCCTTGCAGGCCCTTTGCACTTGCAATGCGTCTACCAGCATTGTTCTTCCTACCAGATTTCCCATGAACGGCTTCTTTTCATCTTTTGGGTCTCAAGTTTAAAGTCCACACCTCAGAAAGGACTTCCCTGATCACCCTATTGAATTAGTTTCCCTCTGTTATTTTCTTCTCAGTACCCTATTTCTTTCAAAACACTAATCACAACTTGTAAAAATATATTTTAAAAAGATATTTACAGTCAGTCTCCACCACTAGCATCTAAGGTCCATGGGAACAGGAGCTTTGTCAATCTTTTCTCTCTTGTACCCCAGCATCTTGCAAACTCAACCTCATTTTAGTTACAAAAAAACTTGAAAGTTATGAAATAGGCCCATGTTACATCCTCAGATTTGCCAAAGTGAATAATTTATTATTATTTGTAAAATCGTCATCAGCCTTGACAGTAGATGTCAGAAAGAGTTCTATGCATAGTGTAGTAATAGAGGTGAATTTCCTTAACAAATTCCTATCTGACTCCATCTGTCTTGTTATCCTGCTTCCTTAGCAGAGGATATTTGGTGGTGGCTTCCGAAATGCCATTAAAACCTTGTTTAAAATTCCATCAAACTTTTTAGATTGACCACACAGCACTGATCAAAAGTTCAGTCTTGAGGAAATGAGGCAATCCTTTTTTCTTGGCTTGGAGTTACCTGAATAGCCACCAAGAGTCTCTTTGTTTGGTTTGGTAGGCTCAGCTCTATGAATGAATAGCTCCTTTACCAACAAACAATAGCATACAGCTGGGCCACTAACTCATGGAGAGGTGTTAATCTCCTTGCAGGTAATTATTTCCAGAAATCTAGCAACTACTAGAATGTTTGGATTCCTACTGTGTCCTGGAAATTTAAAAAACCAACGTGGGGTGCCTGGGTGGCTCAGTTGTTAAGCGTCTGCCTTCGGCTCAGGTCATGATCCCAGGGTCCTGGGATCGAGCCCCGTATCGGGCTGCCCGCTCAGCGGGAGCCGGCTTCTCCCTCTCCCACTCCCCCTGCTTGTGTTGTCTCTCTCTGCCAAATAAATAAATAAAATCTTAAAAATAAAATAAAACAGAAAAAAATAATAAAAAACCAATGTAAAATGCTTTTTAAAAACTTTTTAAAGATTTTGTAGTTTTCTGCAAACTTTTAAATTTCAAAAATCATAGTTCCACATTGAAATCATAAAGTTATAAATATTTTTCTTGAAATTATCATGAATTTATAGTTTAGAATCCAAGAGACTGATTTCCTTTATCATTGTAATTCACATTCAATTCTTTTTTTTTTTTTTTTAATATTTATTTATTTGACAGAGAGAGACACAGTGAGAGAGGGAACACAAGCAGGGGGAGTGGGAGAGGGAGAAGCAGGCTTCCCGCAGAGCAGGGAGCCCGATGCGGGGCTCCATCCCAGGACCCTGGGATCATGACCCGAGCCGAAAGCAGACGCTTAACGACTGAGCCACCCAGGTGCCCCCACATTCAATTCTTAAACACAGGGAACGGATACATTGACCAAATGTGTAGTTTACCATTAACACTTTCACCTCTTCACCTGAAGTGATATGTAAAACCTACACATAGTCACTACTGCGACCTGCAAATGTTTACTTCAAGAAGTTAAACATCAGACCTTGAGTAGGGCTTAATCAACAGTCTATTTCTAATAGCTTGCTGACAAAGGCAAACTTATACTCTGTGTTTCTAAAAACTACCAGTTACTGTAACTTCACAGTGAAAACAACAAGCATGCTTTGCCTTGATGTCCTGAGAAGCCGCGGAGCCCTTCAAAACCAAAAGTAAGCTTCAGAATGAGAAAAATAACTTTTAAACTTAATCTTCCTCCAAAATTTCCAGTTGCAAGTAAAGTAAACTGGGGCTCTTCCCCACACCTTGTGAATTGGAACATTTTGTGCTGAGTAAATTGAGCTTGGGAACACACCACTCTGAATTTAGCTCATATTTGAAAAATACCACAACCATGCTCCATTGTTTGATCATATTTACTTTCTGGCTAGAAACAACTTCCAAGGAGTATTTATTCTCTCAATCTCTTTTAGGCCCTGGATTTTTGCTAACAGTGGTACGGCTGTGTATGGTGGGACTGAGGTTGAGTTCTGAATGCTGAAAAGGCATGATTGGATTTTTCTTAAAAATACCATTTGAGGGGCACCTTGGCGGTTCAGTCACTTAAGTGATGGACTCTTGGTTTCAGCTCAGGTCATGATCTCGGGGTTGTGGGATCGAGCCTCGTGCTGGGCTCCACACTTGAGCGCGGTCTGCCTGCGAATCTCTCCCTCTGCTCCTCCCCACACGCCGCCTCCCCCAGCTCACGCATACTCTCTAACTAACTAAATATACATATATATAAATAAATAAAATATTTTAAAAAGATACCATGTGGAAATACAATCCATGTCTTACTGTCTTGAATTTATTCCAGGCCAATTTTACACAAGATTTCTAGACAAAATGATTTAATATTTAAGACCTCCTGAGACTCAGATTTAAAAAAAAAGACAACAGAAAAACTCAGCAGTTTGTCATTTCTGATCTAATCTTCTTATCATGTAGATACCAAACTCATAAGGGATGAGATTCTTCATTCCTTTGCTATATCGTCAGTTCTCAAAGGCCTGAACTGCATCAGGCTCCTCAGTCAGCCTTCAGTTTCTCTTTTGCTGATAAGCAAGATTCACCTGTTGAGCTATCCTAGCTTCCAGCACTGAGAGACAGCCTTAGCTCTCTCATGAAGTATGCACAGGGTCAGGTGTGTGGGAAGGAGGCATAGCGCTTCCATGCTGTCTGGTCCTGCCATTCTCCCCTCATATATTTCCAAGTATTCACCAACCCAGAAGCTCTCCAAACCCCATCCTTCTGGGTTTTTATGGAGGCACCATTACACAGGCACTACTGATTAAATCGGTGGCCACCAGTGATTGAATTCAATCTCCAGCCCCTCTTCCTTCCTCAGGATGGGCCCGGGGCGGGGGGGGGGGGGGGGGGGGGGGGGGGGCAGGCACTGAAAACTCCAGCCCTGTAATTGCTCTGACCAGACCCATCCTTAGGGTCTTTCCAAAAGTCATCTCATTAACATAACAAAGGACATCTTTTTTTTTTTCACTCTCTTCACTGGACAAAAACCAACTATACATTACTTATTATAAATCATATCACAGGATGGCCCACAGAATCAGGGGGACAACCCGAGAAAACAGATGTGAATTGAAGCTACACTTCCAGGAGCAACAGTGAAAACCCTAGTGAAGGAATGGTCTGACGAGGAACCTGCTGGCCTTGCTCTCCCCACCTTGGACGGCTCACCATGGTCCTTCTGCCAGGAACTGACTTGACAGTGTCCATACTCTGGCCAGCACCACAGCTAACTCCCAGGTGAGAAACCAACCTTAGGATCACAGCTGTCCCCTCTACTTCCACCCTTATCTGCAAAATGGATTGCTTCCACTGAGTCTGTTTCCTTGTACAACTTCGGAGATAAAATCTCGCATACCTATGGGCTAGCTGCAAAGGATCCCAAGGAATTGAATTTTCTGGGTTTCTGTCTTGGGGAAGCAGGACTCCTAGGTCTAGAGATTTCCCTGATGTAGCAAAAGTGATCAGAAAATGCTGGGCAGACTAAAAATAAGAAATATCCATTTCAACAGCTTCCAATGTCAATGGCTTTACTCATGTTCAGACAAATTCTCTTAATCTAGTACTTATGATGTCAGACCTCTAGAATTTCCCATGCAATGTGTGACTTACCAAAGTCTTTGATTTCTCCAAAAGAATATAATAATTAAGAATAATGGTGATCATGTATACACACACATATGCACACACACATATCTCTTAGTGGTTAAGAGCCTGACTCCGGAACCAGACTTTCTAGATTTGAATCCCTGTCTGCTACTTATTAGCTGTGTGACCTTGGGTAATTTATTGTAACATGTCAGTATTGTCAACTGTAAACTGTGGATAATAACAGTAACCTACCCCATAGCAGTGTTATGTGTTTTAAATGAGTTGATATATACAGAGCTTTTAAAACCATGCTTGAGGGCGCATGGGTGGCTCAGTCGGTTAAGCGTCTGCCTTTGGCTCAGGTCACGATCCCAGCATCCTGGGTTCGAGCCCGCATCGGCTCCATGCTCAGCGGGGAGGCTGCTTCTCCCTCTCCCTCTGCCTGCCTGCCTATCTCCCTACTTGTGATCTCTCTCTCTGTCAAATAAATAAATAAAATCTTTAAAACCGTGCTTGAATGAATAAAGGTGAGCTATTATTATGGGTAGTAGTACATAAATACTACAAGAAAATGGGAATGCACTGAATCCATGAGCTATACAATATGGGCAAAGAGCATAGATGGAGGCTCAAAGGTGAAAGAGGCATGGTCCTTGCATTCTGAGCAGGTAACCAAGCATGGAAGATAAGCACATAAATAACTGTGATACAAGACAGCCAGCAGTAAGTGTACAAGATCAGTACACACAAAACACTATGAGAATATTAAGGACAGTGAAATTCTTTCCTGCCGGAAGAACTTTGTGAGGCACTTGGGGTATGTCAGTTTGGAGCTATGCCTTAAAAAAAAAAAAGTATAAATTTGATGGGCAGATACTATGGGGAGGGAGAGGATGAGGGAATTCCAAGCAGAAATGGAGCCGCTTAAACAAAAGCCCAAAGGTAAGAAATGGTATGGAAGGTATGGGATAAACAAAGTTTAGCCAGAGACAAGGCAAGAAAAGAAGTCTAGACCAATTTGTGGAGTGTGTTCAGCTCTCGGCCGGGGAGATGCACTTGATTATGAATGCAATGGAACTTCCAGTTGTCTTATACAAAGGAAGGGTGTGTGTCCCAAGCCCTCCCAAATCATTCTACCTCAAACCATTCCATTTTTTTGTAGTCCATTAGTTACCCTCTGATTCTAAGTTCTTTAGAAAGGCATTAACTTTTCACAGCTACAGGATAAAATGAATTACATTTCTAAGTCAAATTGGAACCTGCTTTGAACTAGCCTTGCTGGAGTTTTCCAATTCTCCATTTCTATATTCTTCCCTGGGCTGCCTGAAGGAGGTTTTTTAACTCTAACCAGGCAAAGGCCAGTTAGCAGTATTCCGGTATTCAGGGACTCAAGTTTCTTTTTTTTAAATTAAATTAAATTAAATTTAATTTAATTTATTTGACAGAGAGAGACACAGTCTCCCCATAGAGAGAGGCAACACAAGCAGGGTGAGTGGGAGAGGGAGAAGCAGGCTCCCCGCGGGGCCGGGAGCCTGATGCGGGGCTGGATCCCAGGACCCCAGGATCTCGACCCGCGCCGAAGGCAGACGCTCAGTGACTGAGGCACCCAGGCGCCCTGGGACTCAAGTTTCTTGGCATTCATGAGGCAAAGACATGGCTGCTCTTCTCGTTTACCTCTCCACTAGCACGTTTCTTTCCTCTTATTCTCTCTGAGATCAAAGAGAAGGGCACGGAGAAATCCTCTTTAAGTCAAACAGTTCCTTATCTGAAATGTAGCTCATTTCCCCTTTCCTTAATGTTTGATATGTTCCCTCCAGCAACAAATCCACAGCAGAAAGATGGATGAGTGACTCCCTGGAACAGTGTTTGCTCCCTCAGCCCCCATTTGGTGGGAGCCCCAGGTCAGCCAAGTGCTCTGGTACCTCTTCCCCAGCAGTGAGTCCTGGGCTTGGTGAGCCTTCCAAACCTCCAACTGGTAAGTTGACGAATTGTGTTCACCAGTAAAACATACTTACAGCTTCGACTTCTAAATATATATTAAAAAGTCTGAGTGAAGAAGTATTCCAAAATCAATAGAATTTGGAATTGCTAGTGATAGGGAACAAACATACTAGTGTAAAAACTTTGGTGTGACTCTGCATCAGTTCATGCTCCATAAATTTGGTTCTCTGACTCAAAACCAGAATAGGAAACTCACTTGTTCTACTGAATATCTGTTTCCTTCATTAATATATGCAATATGAACTATCTATTATTGGTTGTTTTTCAAAAAGCCTTGGGATTTATTGACCAATATAACTGAAGAGTCCAGAAATGGTTCCAAGCTTCAGGAATAGTTGGATTGAGGCTCTGGCTCTCCTTTCTGTTTCTTGTTTTTCTGGCTTTGCACCCAGTCTGGCTTCCTTCATGATTGCAAGAAGGCTTTTAGCAGTAGGACGACTTGTTGGAAAGTGATCTTGTGATTTCACTGTAGGTTTAATACATTGTTTTACTTTCCTTCAAAATCTAGCAGGTGCTGCATTATTAGACAAAGATAGGAGTCTTTTACAAATGGTTCTCTGAAGCATCAAAGTGCTGAAGCCCAAAATTCTGGTGTTGGACAATGACTAAGGGTTAAGTCACCATGGGTGCCATGGATATCCTCCTTGTCTGAGCCTATGTGGTCTCTTCAAATTAGATAGCTCTGCTGATCACATGTCAGGGATCATCCAAGCCTTTGCTTATTTGGACGCCTTGCCACTCAGGACTAACCCTTCTTACATTATTACTACATGGCCACTTTTCTTCAGAGTCCTTCCATTATAGGTTCCTTTTAAGGAATTGGAAAAATAAGGCAATGGATATAGTAAAATATTAAGACCTATTTCTTTTTTTTTAAAGTTTATTTTTGTAGTAATCTCCACACCCAATGTGGGAATCGAACTCACAACCCCGAGATCAAGAGTTGCATGCTCTTCCAACTGAGCCAGCCAGGCACCCTAAGACCTATTTCTCTGGACATAGAGGACCCCTGAGCAATAATGTGAAAAGAAACGTCATGGGGGTCATTTTCTATTATTATATTTGTTCTATTTCTGGTCCGACTGCTAGGAAAATGAACTAATTTGTATGACTGCCTGAAATAGCATTGATGACATTTTCTCTCTGGCCTGGCCTGTGTTTTTAGTGTGTGGGTGCTTATATGTGTGTGGACTGTGTGGGCATGAGGGGATGGCCAAGGGAGTGAGGATTAGGTTTTGCTGCTGAACTCTGCAGCAGGCAACATAAACTAAGCACCCTATGGGCCAACCATGGTTTTGAGGGTTTTTGTTTTTTTTTTTAATTTTGTTTTTGGTTTTGAGCTGCTTACACACATTATCTCATTTAGTTCTCATAACCACCCAATGGTATGATATCTATCTTCTTCCCATTTATGAATGGAGAAACAAGTTCAGAAAGGTAAGTATATTTCCCAAGGGTGCACAGCCCAGGTGTCTGTCTCCAAAGCCTGAGGACTGACCCGTTAGTGTGTACCTGGCTTCCAGCACCCTCTCCCCTTTAGCATACTGCTTGATGTTCCCTGGAGTGTGACAAAAGATCTCCCACCTCCATTCAGTGCCCTTTGAGAAGCCTTTTCTCTGAGAATTCCATAGAATTATGGTTTAGTGTCAGGGAGAGAACAGCTTGCCCAAGCCTTTTCTCCCCCCAGGAAACATTTCATTTCCTCCAGTATAATGACCTTCTTCCCTTTCCATATAATTCAACATGCTTCAGACACAGACAAAGAGCTACTACTTGATTCTTTAAAATATATTTTTCTGAGTGTGGAAGAAATACACACAAATTGGAAACTTCTGGAAAAAGGAAAACATGGAAATCTGTAAAGAACCACATAAACACCCTAACACTCCTAAGACAAAGCCATTAACATTTTTGTGCATTTTCTTCCAGCAGGCACAAGCCTCACATTTTCGTTAATCCATACATGGTTATGTGGTGAACATGTGTCCAGAATTCTTGAGGGCAACAACTGTTTTTTTTTTTCCTCGATCAACATCGTACTTCCAAACGAACTAGAGTTTAAATAAAAACTTGAAATAAAACAAATAGACAAAAAATCCCGCTGTACTTCCAGGCCTAGGGCAGTACCTGGCATATAACAATGAGCATCTAATTAGTACTCTCTAATTATTTGATTTAATAAATAATTGTTGATTGAATGACTGACATTATATACCTTCCAAAACTTTTAAAGGCCAGATGATTATGAATCTCTGAAATAAAACATAACTGTGAGATCGTATTAAGATAGTGCATGGCTCATTTTCAGAGGTTTCACTAGAGTGAAGGCAAAATGGTGCAATGCAGACAACACCGGGGCAGGAGTGGGGCCGGCAGGCTCTAGCTTAACTCCGCCGCTGCACGTAAAACAGCGCACGCTCCATTCTACCCCTCAACACTGCAGTTTCCTTATTTGTGATGTGAAGGGGTTGACTGGACTGCTTGCCAAGATGACCTTCTATTTTTACACTATATCATTTTCCCTCCTATGGAACGGATGTTCCTCTAGTACATAAATACATTTTATTTCAAAACATTTAAGTCATTCAGAATTATATAGGGTAAAACATTGAAATTTCCCTTTTACAAACACCCCCATCCCCAAACCCACTCTCTTCCCAAAGGTTACAACTAGTACAGTTTGATGCCTGTAATGTCCTTCCATCCTTTCTCTATGCTTGTATATATGTCCAAGTACAAATTTGAAATTTAAAGAACCATAAAGGGAATCATATTATATATATTAGCCTGAGAATCGTTTCCCTCCTCCCCCTGCCCGCCTGCCATTTTCCCTACAATATGTCTTTGCGGCTCTTTCTGAGTCAGTGCATCTAGGTTGACCTCATTTTGATAAGATGGATGTATCATCCGTGATTTAGGTATTCCACTAGTCATGGGTGTAGGTTGTTCCAGTTTTACACTATTAGAAACAATGCTACAGTAAATACCCTCTACTGCCCAATGTCTTGGTTAAGAAAGCATAAACTCTGCAATCAGACTGCCTGTATTTGAATTGTGGTTGTCACTAACCTCACTGTGCCTCTTTCCTCATCAATGAAGAGGGGATTGCTGGGCTACTTTTAGAATTACATTAGTCAATGTACATGGAGTTCTACTATTATCTACTGTAAGTGCTATTATCATCGTTATGATTATTCCATATGCCTTTCTGCACAAGCCATTTCTGGGGAACTGATTTCTAAAGATGGCATTGCTGGATTGAAGTTAAGCACATTTGACACTCTGAAAGATTTTGCCAGATTGCCTTCCTAAATGTCTTTAACAATTTCGACTTCTATCACAGTGGTCGAGAGTGAGTATCTTACAGTGGTCATTATCAATATTACGTGTTTGCCCTACTATTAGGTATCTAGGCACCTTTTGAAATGTAGGCTAATTAACCATTGTCCCTGTCATTCTTAGTGTCCTTTACTGTCAGATTGAAATGTAAGACTTTTGAGCACTATTCAGGCAAGTTTGGCCTGTTAGCTCTTTGCCCGGGAAGATATTGTCAGCGGTTTTAGGCTGTTCCCTGTCCATATCCCGTATTGCCTCTCTTTAGTGGAGCTCATGTGCCCCTAATATGTCTGCTGGTTAATGTAAAATTAAAATCCTGTATTTATCTCAAAAAGAGCTAAAAACAAAAGCAGAACACAGAACAAGTATCAGGGAGTTAGTACACACTGTCAAAGTTTGAAGATTTAGCAGAACACCACATTTGTGGTTAAAGAAGTGTGAGACATTAGAGAGATGTGTCTGAGCTTGTCCCCTAGCAAAGTGGTGCCCAGTCTGACTCTGAGTCAGGACTGGGGCGGGCTGGGCTGAAGGATGGCCTCAGGCTCCACCTAGCCCTTTGGGATTAGGGCCCTTAAAACGGCCCAAAAGCTCTCCAGTGCCCTCCTCTGGCAAAAATGAGGAGTTACATGCTTCCAAGAGAGCTGCTCCTCCCAGGTCCCCCCAGAGTATTTGTTTTCAAAGTTAAGGTCAAAGAGTTAAGGAAGAGAGGAAAATTCGTGTTCGAAGAGAGGAAAAATGAAGGTGCTTGAGAATAAATTGCTGATTGAAGTGCTTATTAATATTTACTTATTTATTCAATTGAGAAAACCAAGTGGAGAAACAAATACAACAGCATTTCACAAAACGATACCAAACGTTTCACCAAAATGATAAAAACCAATCTCCACCAGACAAAACTTCTAAAATTCCTAAATCCCCAGATGTACTCATTTAGTGTTTTCTGACCAATGTGAGCCTTATTTAAATGCTTATCATAAGGAAATGTGAAAATAATATGCTAGTTGTATTACAGACTTTCTAAAACTGTAGTTACCTGTGTTCCTTTTATCCGAATTGCCCTCTGGAAATAACTGGGTGAATGAAAAAAGTTTCTTTCCCTTGTACTGTCAAAGTCCAATATTTTCCTCTTGACCTCCTGTAGATTTGTACTCACTCAAATGTCACCTATGGGTGAGACCTACCCTCCCTATTCTGTGTAAAAATTGTATCCCCAGCCCTACCCTCCAAAACTCCCCCATCTTTGCTCCCTGCCATATTTTTATCATTCTCATAGCACTTATCACTACAAATTTTACTTTTTCAAATTGACTTTAATTCACATACCATACAATTCATCCATTTAATACCAATAACTCAATGATTATTAGCGTATTCTCAAAGTTGTGCAACCTTCATTATAATCAGTTACAGTATGTTCACATCGCCCCTAAAAGAACTCCCCGACCCGTTAGCAGTTAGCAGGATCTCATTTCCCCTCAAGCCATCCCACTGCCCCTAATCCTAGGCAATCTCTAATCTGCTTCCTGTCCTTATAATTTGCCTATTCAGTACATTTCATATAAATGGAATCATACGTCCTGTGGGCTTTTGTGACTGACTTCATTCACTTAGCATGTTTTCAAGGTTCTTCCATGTTGTGTGTATCGGTACTTCATTTGGAATAATATCCATTATATGGATTATACCACATTTCCTTTTTCTGTTTATCAACTGAGGGACATTTGAGTTCATTTCTTGGTTATTATAAATAATGCTGCTCTGAACATTCTTGTGCAAGTTTTCGTGTGGACAAGTGTTTGTTTCTCTTGGGAATTTTACTTAAAAAAAATGTTTATTGTCTATCTCCCTTATCCAGAACGCAAGCTCAGGGATTTTTGTGTATTTTGCTATATCCCCAACACCTAACACCACGCCAGCACAAAGTAGGTTGACAACAACAATCTGTCTAATGAAACAACAGCCCTTCTCTTTTCTCTTTGCTACATGGGATCCCTCAGTTCCTCTTAATTCTGGTCCCCAACTCTTCCCCTAAGTTCCAGTTAGTCATCACTAGGAGGAAAGGAAGGTGAATACTCCCAGTCTCTGCTGTCTCTCCAGTCCATCTCCCCAGTCCCAGAGCTGGTTGCATTACACTCCAGCCCCTATAACATCTCTGTACTTATATCCAGTAGATCTGTCCACTCTTGACCCCAAGTCCCTACTCTACATAATAATGAAACCTCAAGGAAACTGAGTCTGGGTGAATCTCTGAAATGTCAGTGAGTCTTATCTATTCCTTTTTTTAAAAAAGATTTTATCTATTCATTTGAGAGGGAGGGGGACAGAGAGAGAGTGAGCACAGGAGCAGGGGGAGGGGCAGATGGAGAAGCTGGCTTCCTGCTGAGCAGGGAGCCCATGGGGGCTGGATCCCAGGACCCAGAGATCTTGACCTGAGCCAAAGGCAGATGCTCAACCGACTGAGCCACCCAGGCACCCCAACTCTTATCTATTCTTGTTTTGTCTACAGCTAGGTGTTATTATTCATCAGTGCTTTGCTCTTTCCCTCTAAGAGCAAAAAAGAAAAAAGAAGATCTCAAAGAGTTAATTTTCAGAGACTGGAAGACTGAAAGCATTTATAAGCCTACTTTCTGCTTCAGTGACCTAGGAAGAGAAGTGTTGATCAGAAAGATTTTTCAGATAGACAATAATGAGTTCTAATTTTTTTTTTTTTTAATCAGAGAGAGAGAGAGAGTGGGCACAAGCAGGGGGAGTGGCAGGCAGAGGGAGAAGCAGGCTCCCCCGCTGAGCGAGGAGCCCAATGCGGGACTCGATCCCAGGACCTTAGGATCATGACCTGAGCCTAAGGCAGCCGCTTAACCTGCTGAGCCACCCAGGCATCCCTAATTTTTAAATAAACTTTTGTAATGTAGATTATTTGTATATTGGAGGCAGCCTGTGGATTTAACTTAGCGGTCCCTCAGATAGCCCAACCCGAAGAGAATAAAAGCCTGTGAATATTCTCATTAATTTGTAAAACGTAAACCACATGCTAAGTAAGTTCTGCAATGGACATAAAGATGAGTAGACCTGATCCTGGGTGGGCATCAAGGAAGTGACATCCTAGGGGAAGAGAAGAATGGATACACACTTCAACTCAGAAATTGGAAAAAATGTTGATTATACTCCTATAGTGGTACCGTTCTTAAAACTTTTACTTGTTATGTGTCAAGGACTGTGCTAAGTACTGGGGATAAAATATATCTGTCCCTGTACATGAAGTGTTTTCAGTGTTTGTAATACTGGGCAGAAAGTACTCTGACAACAGAGGAGAAAAAGCTTAGTTCTCATGAGGGCTGTGTGTTGGAACCTGGCCTAGGAGAATTCTGACAGGTAGAGACAAGCAGGAAGGGCATTCAAGGTAAAGAAGATGGCATGAGCAAGGCAGGACAGTGGCTACGGTTGGATCCCTGGAAACAAGAGATAAAGAAAGATAGCCAGGACCTTAGATTTCTCAAATTCAATTCTGCCACAGCCTGGCAGAGGTCTTTGTGAGAAACAAGATAAGGCCAGCAGGTTTGGGCCATAAAGCCCAATGTGGAAACTAGCCCATGTATGCAGGAACCACAGACTCTCTTGCCCCTCTTAGGCAGGCCTGAGTCCTGGTGCCCGCACAAGCCAGGGCCCCACTCAACAATCACCCTCTTGTATCCCACCACTTCAATGGGAAGGAAGAGCCAATTCAAGGAAAAGCCTCCAAGGAGAAAGAAGGGAAATGAGTTTTTCCACCCCAGGATATAGAACAGAGCTGGCCTCATTTAACACCCAAGGCCTTGTTAGTTAGAATCACTAATCAAATGCAACAATTGTTTTAACTGCTACGGGAAAGCAAAAGTTGACTGACCATTGGGTGGGATGGGCCTCAGGCACTACTAAAAAAGTAGAACACTGAGGGCACAGAAACTCCTTACCACAAATTGTTATTTAAGTCCCATTTTACTGGCAAGGAAAAGGCCTTGAAGAGGAGAGAAATTTACCTTTATATCAGAACCACACCATAGAACCCAGGCAGTCTGGCCAGAGTCCCTGCTCTTGACCATTCATTTTGCAATATAACTTCACCAAAAAAATGAATGGAGAGAAAGTGCTGGAGGAAAAGAAAGCTCAAAGACATGAGTCCAGTGAAATCAGCTACATGGACATTCAAAAACTCTGCCTGTGTCCATCCTTCAAATCCCTTGAATCCCAGGCTTAGGGAGAGCATGGCTAACCCTTTGTATGGTTTCCCAATAATGCCCAGAGCTAAAACCAATTGACTTCTAGACAATAATCTCAAGTGCTGGACTAAGGCTGTGTTCAAGGCCAACGGCTCAGAGGAGTCAGCAGCAAGTCCACTTTGGTAGAGTTCTGTTCTTATATCCCAGTCTGATAACTGTGTGGACTGGATGCTATGGCTTGCTGCCCCAAGCCTTCTTTTAGAACCAAGACATTCATTCTCTTGGATGTTGGGAGTGTAGGCTGCTGAAAACTCACCTCTAAATCCCTCTCTGGGAGTGACCCTCAGCCAAAAGGTGCTGCCGCTACCCCACACCGGTTAGAACGGCCAGAACAGACACCAAATGCTGGTGAGGGTGCAAAGCAATAGGAACTCTCATTCATTGCTGGTGGGAACGCAAAAATGATATAGCTGCTTTGGAAGACAGTTTGGCAGTTTCTTACAAAGGGAGCTGCCACATCAAGATCATGTCTCTCTCTGTGGGCAGCTCACCCCCAGTGACTAGAAGAGGCATGGATGTAAAGGCCCACCCCTTGCCATAACTCGAAAGGGCCATCCTAGTCCAGAGCTTCCAGGAGGAAGGGCTGAGAACTCTGTTACAAACACATTATAGTTCCACAGTTCTCCTTGCCCATTCCGAGTCCCCCATTCCCTTATAGATATTGTTCTCGAAAGCACCCCCCCAAATTCTCTTTATGCAAGTCACTGCCTCTGATCCTTCCCAGGAGACCCAAGCTAAGACAAACAGTATGGAAGCAGATTATAAAATGATATGTTGGAGCTGAATCACCTTCTAGGCAGCTGTCAATGAGGACGCTGTCATTGGTGGCATGTGGAATACTGATCACTCCTAGCGTGCTGTGCTGGTGCAATTGTTCAAACTTCCACTCTGGGTGAGAGGGAAGAGAATGCCCTGGTGGTGCAATGTCAGGAGTTGGAGAGGTTTGGTGGACATAGTGTTTATAAGGACTATGGAATCAGTTGTCTCTTGCTGAGTATTATGTATTTACTGGCATAAGACAAAGAAATGCTGAGATAACCAATTTAAGGTGAAGTGTCAAAACCAGAAGGCCTCCATTGCAGCACATAAAGAGACTCATTTCCAGCTGAAGGGCAGAAAAAACTTGGGCACCAGGTTTTTTTTATAAGAGTAATGGTGCTCCAGGAGCACCTGGGTGGTTCAGTCAGTTAAGCGTCTGATTTCAGCCCCAGGTCATGATCTCAGGGTCCTGGGATTGAGCCCCATGCTCAATGCTCCATGCTCAGCGGGGAGTCTGCTTGAGATTCTCTCTCCTCTCCCTCCCCCTCCCCATTCATGCTCCCTCTCTGTCTCAAATAAATGAAATCTTAAAAAAAAAAAGTAAGTTCCAGAAAAGGTTGAGTTCTCAGAAGCAGGATTGCTAAACCAGTCAGGCTCTGATTGGGAAGGAGAGATCCTGAGATTTGGTATGAGGACATCCTGGTTGATGCACTGGGAGATACTGAATCCACTTCTGAGCTCTGAGCTCACTTCTCCCCATTAAAAGCTAGAGTCCCCCATGCTGGCAGATGACACAGGCTTCTGCCTTGGAAGACTACATGCACCACTGCTGAGGATCTACCCTATATTCCCTCCTGGCCACCAGTCCAATAAATAGGGTTAAGACACAACATAACCCAGCAGAGATGTATTGGGTCCTCTAAGGGAGAATAAGGACTGGCCAACATGTACTAGCATGACCTAGGAAAGTTTATGTGGGAATGGATACTGAGGGTGCTAAGTCAGAGAATGGAATAGCAAGTTAGATAAGGGAGAGTTTCTCAATATGGTTAGAATTCAACTCCTTTATCTACATAACATACATGACCCTCTGTGAGATGGCTTTTGTATGTCTCTCCAACCTGAGAATTTGTCCCAGTTTGCCCCCTCTATTCCAGCCATACCAAGCTACCTAGACCAAATTCTTCTACTCTTCCGTAAAATCACTAACGACTCTCTCTGCCTGGAATGTTTATCCTACTCCATCTTCCATTCTATTCCCAGCTTAGGTGCCTATAATCTACTATTTCATAACACAGCCCATCTGGGAATTATATCTGCTAATGGAAGTAGAAATTCATACACATCCTTTCTGGGAAACAACTTGGCAATACTAGCAGCCTTAAAATGTTTACACATCCTGACTTGGGAATCCCACTTTTCCCTGGGGGTGAGGGAGGGGGATACAAAATATAGGCAAAACTTATGCACAAATATATCAAAATGGCCAATTCATTATTATAAAAATTAACATAACCCAAACATCTGAAAGTATGGGTTTATGGAAACTATATGCAGCTATTGAAAATAATGTATTTAAATAATTTGTAATAAGAAAATGCTTATCCAAACAAGCACCCTGAAAACGTAAGAGAATTTTGAGCATATATATATTATATATATATTTTTTAAATCAGGGTCTTACCAAACACAATCATCTATTGACCCATCTGCACCCTTCACTAAGATTATGAGGATAGGAATTCTGTCTTTTGTTTCTGTAACTTTGGCATCTATGCATTGTCTGGCACATGGTAGATTCCTACAAATATTTGTTTGTGTTTGTGTTGGTTTGTTTTTTGGAAAGAGGTTGTTGTTTTTAAACTTTTGACTAGGACGAGTAGTCTCTGTTATTCTGAATCAAACCCCACAATTTATTAAAAAACAAACTTTTTGAAGAAATGCTAGAGTAAATAGATTTTACTTCTGGTGAGTGAAATCTGTAGCTAAGTACAATTTTAAACAAAATCCAGGACTCCTGACAAAAGGAATAAACTTAGAGTCAACACGTGAAAAATGTTGTAATTATTCCCTGAACATGATATTAAGACTAATATTTTCCTCAAAATAAACTCCAAATTCAACACAGTGTCCTTCCAGATGAGTGTGAAGGAAGGCAGGTGTTTTCCCAGTGCTGTTCTTTGTGGGAGCTGCTGGCCCCCCCAGGGCAGTTACTTCACAGCTAGAGAGCAAACAGAAGTTACTCCAACTGGCTCCAAGCACGTTTCAAAGTAATATAACAGAAAGGAGTGGTCTCTGTTCTTCTCCAAAATGTATTATCTTGAGCAGATTTTTATCGTGAGGGTATTCATAGTTTGCACACATTACTCCCAGCTGGAAATTTGAGTCTACTTTAACAATTACATAACATAATCTTCGATGAGAATTTTGAGCAGCACAACAGAGACATGAAAATAGACTAACCTACCGTTTTTGGCAAAAAGTGTCTTGTTCAAAATGTAAAGGCAGTTTTATATTGGGAACCGTGTGAATAGGTTGGGGAAAATCTAGGTCGCTGGATTTGTCACTAGAGTGACCTTTGGTCATGAGCAGAGGGCTCCAGTTACTATCGGTCTCCAGCGTAAAACTAAATTTTCTTTCATACTGTGTTTGTGCAGATGCGCGTGTGTGCAGTGGTAGGCGGCGCATGAGTTAGGTCATGATGACCTGGGGGTGACTCACAAGCACCCTGACAACGTAAGAGGACCCTGGGGAGAGAATTCTCTCCTTGGGTGGGTCCAAGGGGAGCGGCGTAGGGTTAGGGCGAGCGCCCTGCGCGGGGGCGCCACCTAGTGGGGGCGCAGCCTTGAGCACCACACTGTCCACCGCGGCCCTCTCCGCAGCACCCGCGCCCCCCACCACCTCGCGGGCCGCGGTCTCCTCCACCCCCGCCCCTGCCCGCACACCCATCCCCCAACTCACCCGGGTCGGCTCCCCTCGAGGCCCCGCGCTCGTTGCGGACTCGGCGGGCGCCGTCCGCTCATTGGCCAGCGGGCTGAGGGCGGGAAAAGTGACTAACGGCTGCAGCGGGCCTTCGCGTTGTGAGGAGATGGCGTCGGGGGCCAGGGCTCCCGTGCCGGAGGACTCCGTCCGAACCGTCAGCCCCGGCAGGCGAGGAGAGAAGCGGGTGTCCGCGCCCACCGGGGACTCGGTGGCGGTAGGGACCCTGAAGAGCGCTGCATCCCCGGTGCGGGCGGTGGTGGCGTCCCCGCGGCCCGCGAAGGGGAAGGCGGGCCGGGAGGCGGCCCGGCGGCGGCTGCAGCTCCTGCCGGCCTCTCAGGCCGAGGGCCGGGGCGAGGGGGCGCAGGAGGACGAGGACGAGGAGCCCCTTCTGTCGGTGCCCGAGGAGGATGAAGAGGAGGCGCAGCCACTGCCCCCGGTCTGCGTGTCCCCCATGAGGGGCATGTGGCGCGACGAGAAGGTGGCGCTGTACTGCGACGAGGTGCTGCAGGGCTGTAAGGTGAGGGGCCAGCCTGCCGTTCCAAGAAGGACGGGCACTCGGCATCTGCAGGGCCTCCGGCGAGCCGGAGGCACCGGCCCGTCCCAGAGGGTTACCGTTGGCTTTTCCCGCACACAAACCATTGTCAGTGAGGGGGCAGCCCTGGTGGAGCGTGTCCCCGGTTTCTAGCAGCTTCCAAGAGATGAAGATCGATAGGCCTAATCAGGGCCCAGGTTTACATCTTAGATCGATAAGCCTTATCAGTGCCCAGGCTTGCGTCTTAGTTTTCGCATTCAACGACTTGCGTCCACAGATAACGATACGATGACCCAGCCTTGACTTTTACCCGACAGTACTGCACGGGTCTACACTCGATGGTTCCCAGACTCTGAGTCTGGGAAGTGGAATGATGTTTCGTATCCAAGATACGTACCTCGTAACACTGCATAGAGCAAATATATGTTTCTAACCTATTTTTTTTTTAAAAAGTTATAGTAGAAGAATTGGTGTAGAAAGATATTCGTTGCACTGATATGTATTAGAATTAAAAATTAGAAACTAACGACTATGGGGGCAGTAAAGAACTTGTGGTGGCTGCATATACTGGAGACCCATGCAGGGGTAAAAATTAGGTTTTCAAGAACAGTTATATCTTACGCAATAATGTTAAAAAAAAACAATCCAGGAGACAAAACAAAACATGATTCATATGAATGGATGAATACAAACATAGAAAAATGACTGGAAGGAATTAGCAACAACGGTTATTTGGGCTGTCAGGATCAAGAGTGGGTTTTGTTTTCCTTGCATTTTGCGCGTTTTTCAGATTTTGTTGTAGGCGGACCGTATTTTATAATCAGACGAAAATTTTATTTTTAAGAACACAGTTACCATAGGGGCGCATGGGTGGCTCAGTTGAAGTGACTGCCTTCTGCTCAGGTCATGATCCCAGGGTCCTGGGATCGAGCCCCGCATCGGGCTCCCTGCTCCGCGGGAAGCCTGCTTTTCCCTCTCCCACTCCCCCTGCTTGTGTTCCCTCTCTTGCTGTCTCTCTCTCTCTCTGTCAATTAAATAAATATATAAAATCTTAAAAAAAAAAAAAGAACACAGTTACCATAAAACTAGGACAGTATTAATGGCCAACTTATATCTGATAACGAGGGTTGGAAAAGAGGAAGTCTCTGAAAGGCAATTGAAAAACGTTTATAGACATTTTTGTGCCCTTAATCAGACGCGGTCTAATGACTGGGTTTCACAATAGCTTAGATGATTATCATCCTTGAGGTAGCTGATTTAAATTTAAAAAATAAAATGGGTAGTATTTTTTGAATGCTTAATATGCTCATTTGTTTTATAGAATAGAGTGCTGTTTTAAATTTTTATGTACTGTTTTAAATAGGTTACTGTATCTTTAAAGTTTAGAAAAAATAATTGCTGTTTTTAAAAAATGATAATTACTATTTTTTAAAGTATAATTACAGTTCTTTGTCCTCAGGGGATTAATAAAACAGATTACTTAAATATAAATAACAAATAGATGTTTCAGCACTGAATTACTCTATTGAGTGAATGGATCTCTTTTAAGTTTTTAATGTTTATGATATTTTCCAGTAAACATTGATTCAATTAAAATCTGTTACTTTCCAGGTTTTTTATTATTTAAGGGTATATTTAAATAGAAATCAGTAAAAATATTTCTATATAAATCTATAATTTTATATATTTATACATATTTTTTCTGTTGCTAGGCAGAAGATGCTGATGAGGCTATGAGTAATTATCTATCAGAAAAATTAAAGTTGAAAGACAAATGGCTTGGAGTCTGGAGGACGAATCCTGAGTTATTCTTTGTGAAATATGAAGAAGCTTCTATCCCTTTTGTTGGTGTACTGGTTGAGGTAAATAACTTTTACCTGAGCTTTGTTCTTTTGAGTGAAATTATCAGTTCTTTTTAAGACCAAAATATGACCTTACTAATTTGGGGCTTTGATACTTAAACACAGATTGACAAAGGTTAATGTCTATTTTAAGTTTCTAAGCAAATTAATAGCATTCATTTACCTGGGCACAGTTAATTATTAAATGGAATCTAGTGTATCAGACAGTATTTATTAGCTTAGTTTCAATTGCTCAAATAGCAAAAGTGCATTTCTTTAAAATTAGTAATTTAGGCTTTAACAGACTTGGGGCTTCTTTTTCCATCATTTTCCTTTAATCTTCTTTTGTCTGAATTACGAGGTTTAGTTAAAGTAAGACAGAAAAAGTGGATCAGAAAACTGTTGGTAAAATTTGAAATTTCTTCCTATAAAAAGTACCCTTTTAGTATAATACCTCAATTTCCAAGCCTTCATCTGATAAGATTTTACTTTTTTAAGTCTATAGGTTAAATATTGTGGCATATTTGATGTCATAAGTTTGATTCCCTTAAAGATTTATTATCCTTGTATAGACATTAATATCTATAATCGCAAATGGTATCCCTGCCTCAGATATTTCAAGTTTGTTGTTTGGTCACAAGAAAAAATTGTGTTTGAAATTCATTACATTGCACACTACCTGAAAACAATTCAATTCTGTGTTCTATGGAAAAGTAAGTTTGTGGTATTTTTACAGATAAAAAATGGCATATTTTTTATCATAAAGACTATACAAAAAATATAATAGAGACTTGGGATTAGTTTTTCAATAATATTCTGTTTTTAGTGTTTCTTTGAGGTTTGCTCAACTTCAGATTTTGAGTAGCTTTTCCCTGGAACTTTCATAACTTCTCTGGACTTTTTTCATGTGGATAAAATAAGTGGAGGTATACTATATTGGTATCTTTAACATTTTGGGGGGGGATTTTTTAGTCAAGTTTTATGTGGAATCCTGACGTATACAACACATTAAAGCAGGACATTTCTGATTGAAATGAAGGGGATGGCATTCTAGCAATTACTTGGCTTTTCTTCCGACACCTCATGATAGCCCCTATTCTCCATAAAACCTGGAAGATCCTTAAATTTATATGAAAACTCACTGGATTAGATTATCTAGAAAATACATCAAGTTCTAAGGTTTTACATGCAATACATTGATTGTTTGCTCTCTTTCTTACTCCCAAAATAACAAGATTACAGATAATTATATTGCTTTAGAATCCTCTAGGGATTGCCAATCCTCTAGAGATTGCCAGTGTCCGTTTAAACATTAGAAAGGTAGGAAGGAAAGGAGAGAACAGAGCAAAAAGCAGAATAGTATGTTGGCAGATTCTAATTCTTTGAATTATGTGGCAGTAAAACTAGATCTTGGGACCTCTTAAGGTAGCTCTTGGGATCTCTTAAGGTAGTGCTGCACAATTCAGATGTTGTTTTGTCTGCCAAAGCTTCTTAAATCTTACTTGGATTGAAGTATCAACAGTTGCTATATGATACTCCTTGTTCTGAAGTCACAATAATTTATTTCTATGGACCTCATTCTCTTTTTCTTTAGATGCTCAATTTTCTATTGCTGCTGCAAGAATTTACCATGAGTTTGTTGACTTAAACGATACAAATTTATTATCTTACAATTCTACAGAAAAAAATCTGACATGGGCCCAGTGAGCTAAAATCAAGATATAGGCAAGGCTGCATTCCCTTTTGGAGGCTGTAGGGGAGAATCTGTTTCCTTGTCTTGTCCAGCCTCTAGAAGCTTCCTGCATTCCATGACTTCTGGCCCCCTCTCTCCATCTTCAAAGTCTTTCTTGGACTCTATCTGTCTGGTTCTTTGCAGGCTGAAAAAGTGCATGTCCTTTAAGATTCATGATTAGAATGGGCCCAACTGGGTAATTCAGGATAACTTTCCCATCTCAACTCCTTAACCTTAATCACACCTGCAAAGTCCCTTTTACCATGTAAAGTAACATTAATATATTCACAGGTTCCAAGGATAAAGGCATGAATATCTTTGAGGGCCATTATTCTGCCTGGTACAAATTCACACAAAAACAAAGAAAAAATTTAGAAATATTTGACTGGAAGAAAATCTAGCATATTCTTAATCTTGGTTACAAAATGGTCCAGAAATTAAGGAACTTTTTTATAACCTCTGCAAAAAGCAGTGTGCCAAAATATATTAAGAATTTTAAAGTAGGGGCGCCTGGGTGGCTCAGTTGGTTAAGCGTCTGCCTTCCGCTCAGGTCATGATCCCAGGGTCCTGGGATCGAGCCCACTTCGGGCTCTCTGCTCAGCGGGGAATCTGCTTCTCCCTCTCCCTGCCTCTCTGCCTACTTGTGCGTGTGCGCTCTCTCTCTCTCTCGCTCTCCCTCTCTGTCAAATAAATAAAATCTTAAAAAAAAAAAAGAATTTTAAAGTAGTTCACTCATTATATGTCAGTTATCTCAATAAAGCTAGAAAAAATAAAAATAACAAAAATAAATAAATAGACCCCACTGCACATAAAAACAAATAAAAATGAAAATGAAAAAGTTCACTTAATTCCTAGAATTTATTCTACAGAAATCAGAAATACAGAAAAAGATTTATATATTGAGTGATCACAGTGCTATTTATAAAATTAAAAATACCATAAAACTTTAATAGTAAGATGCTGGTCAAATAAATGATGATATATCCATAAGATAGGATATTATGTAGTCATAAAACTTATATTAACAAAAAACTTTTAATGATTTAGAAAAGCGCTCATTGTATATATAAGATAAAGTAAAAGATTAGAGAACTAGATATGCAGTATGATCCAATTATGTTAATAATATAAGGACATAGGGGGCGCCTGGGTGGCTCAGTCGTTAAGCGTCTGCCTTCGGCTCAGGTCATGATCCCAGGGTCCTGGGATCGAGTCCCACATCGGGCTCCCTGCTCTGCGGGAAGCCTGCTCCTCCTTCTCCCACTCCCCCTGCTTGTGTTCCTGCTCTCGCTGTGTCTCTCTCTGTCAAAAAAATAAATAAAATCTTTAAAAAAATAATAATAATATAAGGACATAGGAATAAAGCTGGAAGATAAAAAGGTTAATGGTAGTTGGTTATCTCTGTTGATAGGATTATGGTTGATTTTTAAACATTTTGTACAAAGAGCATGTGTAGTCACTATCAATAAATTTAGAGACGATTTTATTTATTTTTTTAAGATTTTATTTATTTATTCGACAGAGAGAGTGAGAGAGTACAAGCAGGGGGAGTGGGAGAGGGAGAAACGGGCTTCTCGCTGAGCAGGGAGCCCGATGCGGGGCTCGATCCCAGAACCCTGGGATCATGACCTGAGCCAAAGGCAGACGCCCAACCATCTGAGCCACCTAGGCGCCCCGAGAATCTTTATTTTTTTTAAAAGTTTATTCAAATTCCAGTTAACATACAGTGTAATATTAGTTTCAAATGTATAATATAGTGATTCAACACTTCCATACAACACCCAGTGCTCACCACAAGTGCA
This sequence comes from Neomonachus schauinslandi, assembly GCF_002201575.2. Lineage (NCBI taxonomy): Eukaryota > Metazoa > Chordata > Mammalia > Carnivora > Phocidae > Neomonachus > Neomonachus schauinslandi. Next base: position 43,219,565 of record NC_058408.1, on the reverse strand, counting down.
CTCCTTAATCCCTAGCACCTATTTAACTCATCCCCCGCACCCACCCTCCCTCTGGTCACCATCAGTTTGTTCTCTCTCTTTTTTTTAATATTATTTTAAAAAATTTTTTTAAAGATTTTATTTATTTGAGAGAGAATGAGAGAGAGAGAGCACATGAGAGGGGGAGGGTCAGAGGGAGAAGCAGACTCCCTGCTGAGCAGGGAGCCCGATGCCGGACTCGATCCTGGCACTCCAGGATCATGACCTGAGCCAAAGGCAGTCGCTTAACCAACTGAGCCACCCAGGCGCCCACCATCAGTTTGTTCTCTATAGTTAAGAATCTTTTTCTTGGATACAAAAGTAGGGATCCGAAGGGGTACGTGCACCCCGATGTTTATAGCAGCAATGTCCACAATAGCCAAACTGTGGAAAGAGCCAAGATGTCCATCGACAGATGAATGGATAAAGAAGATGTGGTATATATATACAATGGAATATTATGCAGCCATCAAAAGGAATGAGATCTTGCCATTTGCAACGACGTGGATGGAACTGGAGGGTATTATGTTGAGTGAAATAAGTCAAACAGAGAAAGACATGTATCATATGATCTCACTGATATGAGGAATTCTTAATTGTAGGAAACAAACTGAGGGTTGCTGGAGTGGGGGGTGGGGTGGGAGGGATGGGGTGACTGGGTGATAGACACTGGGGAGGGTATGTGCTCTGGTAAGCACTGTGAATTGTGCAAGACTGTTGAATCTCAGATCTGTACCTCTGAAACAAATAATGCAATATATGTTAAGAAAAAAAAGAAGAAGAAGAAGAAGGTAGCAGGAGGGGAAGAATGAAGCGGGGGAAATCGGAGGGGTAGACGAACCATGAGAGACGATGGACTCTGAAAAACAAACAGGTTCTAGAGGGGACGGGGGTGGGAGGATGGGTTAGCCTGGTGGTGGGTATTGAGGAGGGCACATTCTGCATGGAGCACTGGGTGTTATGCACAAACAATGAATCATGGAACACTTCATCTAAAACTAATGATGTAATGTATGGGGATTAACATAAGAATAAAAAAAATAAATAAAATTTAAAAAAAAAGAATCTTTTTCTTGGCTTGCTTCCCTCTCTCTTTTTTTTCCCCCTTTGCTTGTTAGTTTTGTTTCTTAAATTCCACATATAAGTGAAACCATATGGTACTTGTCTTTCTCTGACTGACTTATTTCACTTAGCATAATACTCTCTAGCTTCACCCATGGTGCAAATGGCAAGATTTTATTCTTTTTTATGGCTGAGTAATATGCCATTGTATATGTACGTATTTATACATATATCACATCATCTTTATCCATTCATCAATTGATGGATACTTGGACGGTTTCCATAATTTGGCTATTGTAGATAATGCTGCTATAAACATTGGGGTGCATGTATCCCCTTGAATTAGTATTTTTGTATTCTCTGGGTAAATATTTAGCAGTGCAATTGCTGGATCATAGGGTAGTTCTATTTTTAACTTTTTGAGGAACCTCCATACTGTTTTCCAGAGTGGCTGCACCAGTTTGCACTCCCGCCAACAGTGCACAAGGGTTCCCATTTCTCCACATCCTCACTAACATCTGTTGTTTCTTGTGTTGTTGATTTTAGCCATTTTGACAGGTGTGAGGTGTTATCTCATTGTACTTTTGTATTTCCCTGATGATTAGTGATGAGTATCTTTTCATGTGTCTGTTAGCTGTCTGGATAACTTTGGAAAAATGTCTATTCATGTCTTCTGCCCATTTTTTACTCGGATTGTTTTCTGGCTGTTAAGTTCTTCATATATTTTGGATACTAACCCTTTATCAGATATGTCATTGGCAACTATCTTTTCCCATTCAGTAGGTTGCCTTTTAGTTTCGTTGCTTGTTTCCTTCGCTGTGCAGAAACTTTTTATCTTGATGAAGTCCCAATTGTTTATTTTTGCTTTTTTTTCCCTTGCCTCAGGAGACATATTAGAAAGAAGTTGCTATGGCTGATGTCAAAGAGATTACTGCCTGTGTTCTCTAGGATTTTTATGGTTTCAGGTCTCACATTTAGGTCTTTAATCCATTTTGAGTTTATTTTTGTGTATGGTATAAGAAAGTGGTCCAGTTTCATTCTTTTGCATGTAGTTGTCCAGTTTTCCCAACACCATTTGTTGAAGAGACTGTCTTTCTTCCATTGGATATTCTTTCCTGCTTTGTCAAAGATTAATTGACCATATACTCGTGGGTTTATTTCTGGGTTTTCTGTTCTGTTCTATTGATCTATGTGCCTATTTTTGTGCCAATACCATACTATTTTGATCACTACAGCTCTGTAATATAACTTGAAGCCCAGAATTGTGATGCCTCCAGCTTTGTTTCTGCCCCCCCCCCCCCAACGGTAGTTTTGGTTACTCAGCATCTTTTGTGGTTCCATACAACTTTTAGGATTGCTTATTCTAGCTCTCTGAAAAATGCTGTTGGTATTTTGATAGGGATTGCATTGAATGTGTAGATTGCTTTGGGCAGTATAGACATTTTAACAATATTTATTCTTCCAATCCATGAGCATGGAATATCTCCATTTCTTTTTATCATCCTCAATTTCTTTTATCAATGTTTTGTAGTTTTCAGAGTACAGGTCTTCCACCTCTTTGGTTAGGTTTATTCCTAGATATCTTATTGTTTTTGGTGCAATTGTAAATGAGGTTTTTGCCTTACTTTCTCTTTCTGCTGCTTCATTATTGGTAAAGAAATGCAATAGATTTCTGTATGTCAGTTTTGTATCCTGCCACTTTACTGAATTCATGTATCAGTTGTATCAATTTTTTGGTGGAGTCTTTTGGGTTTTCTATATGGAGTATCATGTCATCTGTAAATAGTGAAAGTTTTATTTCTGCCTGGCTGACTTGGATGCCTTTTATTTCTTTTTGTTTTCTGATTGCTGAGGCTAAGACTTCCAGTACTGTGTTGAACAGCAGTGATGAGAGTAGACATCCGTGCCTTGTTCTTGACCATAGAGGAAAAGCTCTCAGTTTTCCCCATTGAGGATATTAGCTGTGGGTTTTTCATATATGGCCTTTATTATGTTGAGGTATGTTCCCAGTTTAGAGAATCTTTAATTTGGAGACGTTTAAGGGATCTCTCAGTGGATTCCGAAGCTGGTTATTTACCTGATTCTACTGTATCATAGTTCTAAAGAGGGAATAGTCACTTTGAACTGTTCTCAACATTTACATCTTGCATTGTGGCTATTTCCACAAACTCCCACCTTTAGTTATAAAATCATTGGTTTTATTTATTATTTATTATTTTTATTTTTTTGTGGGGGAGGGGCAGAGGGAGAGGGAGAAGGAGAGCGAGAATCTTAAGCAGGCTTCACACCTAGCATGGAGCCCGATGTGAGGCTCAATCTCACAACCTTGAGATCATGACCTGAGCCAAAATTAAGAGCTGGACACTTAACTAACTGAGCCACCTATGCACCCCTAGAATCCTTGATTTTAAAGCCTGTTCTGTAACTTGCTTTCTGAACAAATTGGGAGGCATTTAAATTCACATTTTAGACTGCTTGGGACCCTTCTCTTCCCTCTAGCTCCTACTCTGTCTCTTTCCTTTATTTCATCGTAAAATCCCCCAAATAGTAGTTTATATTAAATGTCTCAATTCCTTATCTTTTGTGTACCCACTTATTGCTAAATGTTTTCTTAGTGTTATTAAAATTCAATATGCACATAGTTAATAGAGTCAAATACAGTTACAACTTTTGTTATGAAATGATGTGATCACCCAACCTCTATCCACCTTCTGCTGCAATTTCTTGTATTTTCCAGGTGCAGCCAATTTTAACCAGTTTAGTTAATTATTATAGTATCAATTCCCTATCTCCAAGAGACATGCTTATATTTCTTCCCATTCAGTTTTAAGAGAGGGAGACAAACCATGAGAGACCCTTAACACTGGGAAACAAACTGAGGGTTGCTGAAGGGGAGGTTGGTGGGGGGATGGGATAACTGGGTGATGAGCATTAAGGAGGGCACGTGATGTGATGAGCACTGGGTGTTATACGCAACTGATGAATTATTGAAGGCGCCTGGGTGGCTCAGTTGGTTGAGCGACTGCCTTCGGCTCAGGTCATGATCCTGGAGTCCCTGGATCGAGTCCCGCATCGGGCTCCCTGCTCAGCGGGGAGCCTGCTTCTCCCTCTGACCCTCCCCCCTATCATGTGCTCTCTCTCTCTCTCATTCTCTCTGTCTCAAATAAATAAATAAAATCTTTAAAAAAAAAAAAGAATTATTGAATACTGCATCTGAAACTAATGATGTACTATATGTTGGCTAATTGAATTTAAATAAAAAAAGAAGAATCATGCTTATATTGCTACTTCTTGATTTCTCTGTTTTAGGTTTTATATATAGGCTCCCACTATGGAAAATGGGGATTTAGGTATTTTATATACCACCACCAATACATTCCCTGTTCCACCTTATACCCATATTTTTTACATGCTCCCATCCTCCCAAAACACTTAATAATTTTGGTTCTATCATATACTCAGTGTTTACTTCATTTGTATGTAGTATTCATTTCAGAGATAGATAAACTGGTATACTATGATTAATTTTCCTTTCCTGGACATTTAAAAAAGTTTTCCTAGAGTTGATTACCTTGTTTTTTTTCATTTCTTTTAGTTTTCTTACTAGTTTGTCCTTAGACTCTTCCCCAGTTATGTAAGTCTTCTCAACATAAACATGTCTATCAATTTTGTCTTCTTAAAGAGGTATCTCTTGCATCCTTCTGATCTGCAGTCTGGATTGGTGATCTCTAAACCCGATGGATAGCTGTCTTTTTGGGATCTCCCTCCATCATTATCTTAGGAATTCCTTTTGCCATTCTCTTGTATAAATAACCTATTTCCCAGAATTCCTATCTTCCTTTTTCTTAATTCTTTCATTTTGGCTGGGACCTTATCCTAATAGCTTCATGGGTAAGGACACAAAGAAGATAAAATTACTACAATCTTGTGTTCTTGAAAATATCCTCATATTTATTTGAAAAATTGACAGGGTACATGATTCTAGGTTTGATTTTTATGACCAGAATTTGAAAAATACTGTTCATTGTCTTCAAGCCTACAGTGTTGTTGGTTGAGAAGCCAGTGTCATCAGCCCTCTGACAACACCTATATATTTTTTCTCTCTGGAAACTTGTAGGAGCTTTTCTTTATCCCCAGAGTCCTCCACAAAAATGATAGCAAAGGAATTTTTTAAAAGGTATTTAAGGACAAGAGATGGGAAAGGAGATAATGGCAACAAAACTTAGAAGGCATAAAAGAGATAAATAAGTGGCAACCGACAGTAAAGCTAAGAAAGTTGAATTCTAAGTTTGTATTAGGGAAAGCCAAAAAACAATTTGATATACACTAAATACCCTAAAGAATTGACTGTACTTACATCTCTGGAAATAGGGTTTAATATGGAGCTAAGAAAGAATTGTTGAAAGCTATTTAAGAAACAGAGATTTCCACTCCCAGAAAGATGGAGTAGACATATTTTTCCCTATTCTTCCTACCAAGTATAACAACCTGGATAATTAATATAAAACCAACATAAGACTCTAAAAGATGGATAGAAGGCAGAGTGCCTAGGGACCTCATGACCCAAGGAATAACAGTAACTTCCTTGAGGTTTGCTTCATATATCCTAGACTGGGTACCAGAGAATCTGGCAACCTAAAAACACCAATAGGTGTAGACTAAAAGTAAAAAATAAAAATGAAAAAGCCCACCCCCCCCAACTCCCCACTCCCAAAGGCCTGCTTTCTCTAGCCAAAGGACCAGGAAAGGGGCAGCCAAACACCACAGGGAAAAAAAAACCCAAACCTGCTGCCCCTTTTTCCCCACTGCAGGAAAAGACCCAAGTGAAGAGCCTAGACTTCCACTCTTGTTAAGTTGAAACAAGGCAGGCTAACCCCACTGCCAGAGTGGTGTTAGAGAAGACCTAGTGGGAAGAAAATGGGGAGTTGGGTGATAAGGAACTTCCCCTGCCCCCGCCGGTGTCAATGTAGACTACGTAGGAAGACTATACTTCCACCCCTGCGAGTAAGGAGAGACTCCTTCCACTTCCTGGAGCAGTGGTGTCAGAAAAGATCTAGTGGAGAATCAGGACTCAACACCCTACCACGATGTCAAAGAAAACATGGGGAACAATAGAGAGAGGTGCTCCTCTCTCTCCAAGCTGGTATCAGTGGAGATCTCATGTTGAACCTGAACTCTCACCCCAGAATAGCAGTAAAGAAGAAACACTCCCCACACTCCCCTGGTCAACAGACACAGAGTGAAGAATCTGGACTTCTCTCCCTATCTGGCAGTAACAGGGTGGCAACTTTCTTTCTATGGCAGATTGGTGTCAAAAGAGGACTGATAAAATAAAAGATTTAAATAAAGTCAAGAATCTCACATAATACTCAAAATGTCCAGAAAAATCACTTGTCATCTCTTCTCAATCCCTCGTAAGAACTAGGATGATCTCAACTTGAATGAGATAAAACGATAGACACCAACACTGAGGTAACACAGATGTTAGAATTATCTGACAAGGACTTTAAAGCAGTCATGATAAAAATGCTTCACTGAGCAATTATGAATGCATATGCAACAAATTAAAAAATAGAAAGTCTCAGCAAAAAATAGAAAGTCTCTACAAATAAATGAAATATATAAAGAAAAACCAAGCAATGTTTTAGAACTAGAAAAATACAGTAACTACAATAAAAAACTCAAAAGAATGTGTTGAACAGCAGAATGAAGACAGAGGAAACAATCAGTGAACTTGACAATAGAAAATTAGAAATTACCTAATTGAACACCTGGAAGAATATAGACTGGAAAACAAAATGGAGAGAGCTGTAGGGACATGTTGGACTCTAACAAAAGACCTAACATTCATGTCTTCTGAGTCCCAGAAAAAGAGAAGAGGTTTGGCTGAAAAAATATTTGAATAAAATAATGGCTGAAATTTCCCAAATTTGGCAAAAGACATAAATGTACAGATTTTAGAAGCTGGCTTGAGAAGTATGGTTAAGGATAGAAGTATCCCATTGAGAAGAAGGGAATAGGTCAAAGTTTATTGGTACTGAATGTTAGGATCTTCTGCCTTCTACTCTGACTCTGAACACAAGCAGCTAAGGCATATTCCTTCAGGCATGAGAGTTGGAAGATTTTTCTATATTCAGCTCAAAAGAACACATCTAAAGGTAGTTGTCATATTGAGTCCCCATGGAAAGAGCTGGTGCAGAACATCCTACAGATGTTCTACATCTACAGATAGAACATCTGTACTTATTCCACCTGTATACACAGACCTCCTTTTTAGTGCTCCACTTTTAAATATGAACAGACAGCCAAGGATCACCAGGCATTTGAAGAAACTCTAATATCAAAATTGTGGTTAAAACAGCAGAAAAGAAAAAAAAAAAAAAAAACAGCAGAAAAGAAGACATTTTGAAGAAACAAATGATAAGGAAAAGGAAAAAATATATATATACACACATATGTACATAAATATATTTAAAAACCTATTAATCTCAAATTAAAGACAAGATAAAAGCATCCATGAATCAATAACTGGAACCTATTTAAAAAAAATAGATGAGGAAGGAAAGCTTTCAAATTCATTCTATGAGGCCAGCATTACTCCAATACCAAAACCAGATACCAAAACACTACCAAAAAAAAAAAGAGAACTGCAGGCCAATATCTCTGATGAACATAGATGCTAAAATCTTTAACAAAATATTAGCAAACTGAATCCAACAATACATGAAGAGAATTACTCACCACGACCAAGTGGGACTTATTCCTGGGATGCAAGGGTAGCTGAGTATTCACAAGTCAATTAATGTGATACATAACATCAACAAGACAAAGGATAAAAACCATATGATCATTTCAATAGATGCAGAAAAAGCATTTGACAAAGTACAACATCCATTCATGATAAAAACCCTCAACAAAGTAGGTTTGGAGGTAACATACCTCAACACAATAAAAGCTATATATGAAAAACCCAGAGCTAACATCATACTCACTGGTGAAAAACAGAGCCTTTCCCCTAAGGTCAGGAATAAGACAAGAATGTCCACTGTCACCACTTTTATTCAACAGTACTGGGAGCCCTAACCACAGCAATCTGACAAGAAAAAGAAATAAAAGGCATCCAGATAGGTAACAAAGAAGTGAAACTTTGACTACTTGCAGATAACATGATACTATATATAGAAAACCCTAAAGATTTCACCAAAATACTAGAACTGGTAAATGAGTTCAGTAAAGTTGCAGGATACAAAATCTTTATACAGAAATCCATTGCATTTCTATACACTAATAATGAAATAGCAGAAAGAGAAATAAGAAAATCCTTCCATTTACAATTGCACCAAAAATAATAAGATACCCAGGAATAAACTTAACCGAGGAGGTGAAAGACCTGTACTCTGAAAACTATAAAACACTGATGAAAGAAATTGAAGGCAACACAAAGAAATGGAAAGATATTCTGTATTTAGGGATTGGGAGAACAAATATTATAGAGGGAAGGTGGGTAGGGGGATGGGTGAAATAGCTGGAGAGGATTAAGACTTATCTTGATGAGCTCTGAGTAATATATGGAATTGTTGAATCACTATATTATACACCTGAAACTAATATAACATTATTAACTACACCGGAACTAAAGGAAAGGAAAGGAAAGGAAAAGGAAAGGAAAGGAAAAGAAAAGGAGAGAGGGAGGGAGGGAGAAAGTTTGAAAAATTGTTATTTTATTTAATATTGAGCTATAATTACTTTGTGTGTGGTTAAAGAGGTCATAAAATTTAAAAGAAGAAATTTTATAAGCAGATCATGTGTGAGGAAAAAAATCCTGTGATTTATTTTGATTTGTAATTACAAATTTTATAATATTTGTCGTAGGTAACTTGTAAACCACACCAAAGCTTATCGTCTTGTTTCAAAGTTACTGTATCTGTTGCTGAGCCCTTTTCTTCTAACATTGCAAATATTCCAAGGAATTTAGTCAATGAGATTTTGGAAGAACTGGAGCATAGTGTGCCTCTCTTGGAAGTGTACCCTGTTGAAGGACAAGATTCTGATATACATGATATTGCTTTGGCCTTGGAAGTTGTAAGGTATTAGACCTTTTTACCTCTTAAAGTTAAAATTCTCCTATTCAAAAAGTTAATACGTAAGTATATAAGCGCTTAATAAATACTTATTGATTTAATTTTTACTCACTTCTGAATTCAATTTGTCCATTTTTTTAAAGTCTATTTATTTATTTTAAGTAATCTCTACACCCAACATGGGTCTTGAACTCATGACTCCAAGATCAAGAGTCACATGCTCCACTGAATGAGCCAGCCAGGTGCTCCTGTCTGTTCTTAATGAACACATATTTATAACTCCTTTAACATTCTCTTGCAGAAGTATTATATATGGGCAATGAAAAGTTTGCCATTTTTTTATCTTGCTTTTTCAAAAATTGATTTAAAAAAGTTCTAGAGACAAGTAACATTAAATTTTGTTCATATTTAAGCATCTTAAGTATATTAGATTTTATGTTTCATGTGTAAGGGCATTACAAATACTAGATGTCATCATCTACATTATGATTGCTTCTTAAAAGTTGATACAATTTGAGAGAAGCTGTCCAAAAATATAATACAGAATATTTTGGGGGCATATTTTTGTTTTTCTAATGCTTCCCCTGAATATACAAATTTGATTATATCTTAAGTATTATTTCTTTGTTGAACAAAACCATAGCCAAAATCTAGGAAATTTGGAAACATTTTTCATTCCCACTTCAAGGAACATTATCTGTAGTAACCTCAAATAGAATCTAGATAATCTAATTTTTAAAGGTTTGATTTTAATATTAGTTCACTGAGAAGTCATTTTTCTTAGAATTCATACAAAGAATTCTCACATGACAGTGTCTTTAATTATATACATGGTATTGGCTCTTTTTGATCACTTATATTATTTTGATTCATTATAGGTTTTTTTATGACTTTCTTTGGAGGGACTGGGATGATGAAGAAAGTTGTGAGAATTACACTGCTTTGATTGAAGAAAGAATTAATTTGTAAGTATAGTTAAAAACAAACTCAGCACATTATTATTATAAGATAAACATTGTAATTATATTGATACTTTTCAGGTGGTGTGATATACAAGATGGAACCATACCTGGTCCTATTGCACAACGTTTCAAAAAAACTTTGGAGAAATATAAAAACAAACGTGTTGAGCTCATCGAGTATCAGAGTAATATTAAGGAAGATCCATCTGCAGCAGAGGCCGTTGAATGCTGGAAAAAATACTATGAGATAGTAATGCTCTGTGGATTATTGAAAATGTGGGAAGATTTACGCCTCCGGTAATAATTTGCTCTATTTTAAACAAAAAGATTACATGGTCATTCTTTTATCATGTCACTTGTCATATATGTTACCCTGACTGAAGTAGATTATAAAATTAGATGTCCAGTTTTTGAGATAAGAACAAAGTGCAACTACCAGTATTGGAAAGTTATTTTTATATAACTGAGTTCACTGAAATCATTGGCTTTTTGGATAAAAAAACATGTCATCAAACTAGCTCTTTCCTTATCTTTCATCTTTACACTCTTGATTTTGGCCAAAGCCTAAGAAAAGAGGAGGTAGATCTCCACCACATATAATATGCAAAGTAAAGAGAGTTGAATAATTTGGCTGCCTCTTAATTTCTTCTTTTTTAACCAACATAAGTTGATAAGTTCTTTTTGTGATAAATAAAACAATGTAGATTTAACTAGCATCATTCTCCAGAATACTTTAAAATGTCTTAAAATATTTTTACATTACTATGTAGTAAAGTACATATTTCTGTTTTAGATAGAGAGGAAACAAGAATTCTTGCTCATGGTTTCAAAAGTAATGGAAAATTTTGAATGGAGCCAAAGGACATATGACTATTTCATACTAGATTGTTAAACCTCTTCCTTTGTGTTCCACCTGTACACGTTCTGTGCCATAGAAATTCTGAGCCACATTTTATTTGTCCAACAATTAACTGTTAGCCTAAATCTTTTCTTTTTGTACTTTCTTTCAAATTTGACTTACTTTTTTAATCATTAAGAATCCCATTTCAGTGCCTATTGTTGATGTTGTTATTGGGATTCCTATATAAGAAAACCTTGGGATTACTTTGGGAAGTCAGTATAGATAAGATTTTTGAAATCTATTTATCTAGAAATCCAGATTCAACAAAAGTTGAATTTGAATACAAGCTATCATCACTAGACTTCAGATTCTAATGGCATAGAGCACAGGGTTCTCTCATCTTAAAAGTTATAATCACAGAGAATCTAGGTTTGGGAGTGGTAGAGTAAGTTAATTGGCCAATCCCTTGCATAGATAACAATTATAAAATTTGAACAAAAATGTATTAAAAGTATCCAGCTATTTGAAGGTACTGTCAAATAACCAAAGCAGGCAACAGCCTTGAAATGTATTTATCCTTGGAATGGGTAAGAAATAGGAATTTGTTGCTTTTCAGTCTGAGAGGGATCACCAGTTCTTTTAGCTCTGGCAGCAAAAAATGCAGTCCAACTATTTCATGATGGCAAAGGACAGAGTTCAAAGCTGGCAGAAGAGCTGGAAATATAGGTGGGGCATCCTGAAAGAAGAGAGTTGTAAAAGGGGTGAGATCTAGAATTTTAGCATAAACTCTGCCCAGATTCTTGACTGACCACTAAACTGTGCTAGCATTGGTTGGGGAGAGAAATTTGGGAACCATGCTTTAAAAAAATATGTAGTTGAAGCATGGAGGTTGAGAGAACTGAACAGAGATGTCAGCTGCATTTTGAGCCCAGACAAGTTAACTGCCTGCTAGAATACAAGAATAACAATCCTCAGAAGAACAAAACACAATCTAGAGTTATGAGAATCTATTTTCCAAAGTCTCCAGTGTTCAACCAAAAATTAATGGGCATGGAAAGAAACCAGAAAATAAGACCCATACCCAGGAAAAAAGATATTTGACAAAATATGAGTTTGAATAGACCCAGATGTTAGATCTGAAAGACTTCAAAGCAGCTATTATAAATATGTTCAACAAATTACAGGAAAACTGGTGTTAATAAGTGGATGGAGAATCTCAATAGAGAAATGGAAACTAAAAAACAAATAAAATATTTTCAGATGTAGCTCTGACATGTAAAGAGCTTGTTAATTATTGCTCCCATCCTTAAAAAAAGAAAAAAGCTGAGCAAACTGAAAATGACTTTCTTCGACCCATAAGAAAACTGAGGTCACAGGGCAAACTGCCACCTTGAAATCTGGAGAAAGAAAGAAATTCAGAATCACAACCAAGATCTGCTTACCTGAAACAGATAACCACCTAGAGCCATAAACTGTAAGAACACAAGTGGTAATTTTGATGAACTGCTGGTGGAGGGCTGAAATTCCTAGGGAGATACCCCACATCTCTGTGGGGTTTTGCCTCCAGGAATTCTGGTGAAGAGTCAAGAAAAATCCCATTATGCCTCTGGTTGGGGATGGGAAAAGTTACTATTATGAAATATACCCATAAATCTTAAAAAAAAAAGGGGGGGGGCGCCTGGGTGGCTCAGTTGTTAAGCGTCTGCCTTCGGCTCAGGTCATGATCCCAGGGACCTGAGATCGAGCCCCGCATCGGGCTCCCTGCTCTGCGGGAGGCCTGCTTCTCCCTCTCCCACTCCCCCTGCTTGTGTTCCCTCTCTCGCTGTGTCTCTCTCTGTCAAATAAATAAATAAAATCTTAAAAAAAAAAGAAAAAGAAATACACCCAGAGCATCTCCATGACAAAGATTTATTCACCAGAGGAAAAGACTTTACCAGAGCCTTTTCCCACCTAGGGGAGAAGGGCATTTCCTTGACTCCAGTCCCCTTTAGCCTTCCTATCTGGGAAGTGGAGGGCACTAAGAAACTTGTGAAGGTTACAGTCCAGGGACATAGACCCCCTCAAAGACTAATATTTAATCATAAGATTATAGGACAATTCCTCTCCAGCATACCATACCAACCACATCAGCCAGGCTCCAGTATAATAACTGGATTATGGCAAAAAGAACTACAAGACACAAACTGTCTAAAGAGGAGTTCTTAGGGAAGCTCAAAGGCAACAGGGGAGACACAAATATGGAAACCATAGGAATGTGAGGCCTCTGACACCTACAGCTATAGCAAACATTAAACACAGTTTACCTCCTGGCCAGATTAATACAAAACCTCACTCTAAAAGCCTATTTGCTTCAGTTTCTAGTCAATATATCATGCTTGGCTTTCCACAAAATATTACAGGACATACTAAGAGGCAAGAAAAAAACTAAGCCTGAAGAGAGAAAGCAAGCATCAGAACCAGACTCAATTATGATTTTGGAATTAATCAGATGGAATTTAAAATACCTAATTAATATGTTAGTCTCTAATGAAAAAAGGATACAAAATGTAAGGACAGACATAATGTAAGCATAAGAACACAAACTCTAAGAATGAATTAAAAGAAAATGCTAGAAATAAAAAAAATAAAAATGATGAATACCTTTGTGGGTTTACTGATAGATGGGATGAAACTGAGGAAAGAATCAGTGAGCTTGAAGGTATGTCAACAGAATCTTTTCCCAAAAAATGCAAAGAAAAAAAAAGAATGAAAAAAGAAAACATCCAAGAACTATGGGACCATTTCAAAGGGTGCAGCATATGTGTAATTGGAATGCCAGAAGAGAAAAAGAGCAAATGCAGCAGATGAAATGTGAATTAATAATGGTGAGAATTTTCCAAAATTAAATGTAGACACAAACCCATTGATCCAGGAAGCTCAGAGAACACCAAGCAGGATAAATACCAAAAAAATCTATACATGGGCATAGCATATTCAAACTGAAGAAAACTATACATAAAGAAGCTGAGGGGGGGAAGGAACACCTTATCTATAGGTGAACAAGAATAAGAATTACAATGTGCTTCTTACAAGAAACCATGCAAACAAGATGAGAGAGGAGTGAAATATTCAAAATGCTAAAGAATTACCAACCTAGAATTCTATGTATTTGGTGAAAATATTTTTCAAAAGTGAAATGATAATAGCTCTTTTAGACAAAAAGGAAAAAAAAAACTTGAGGGAATATATCACCTTGCAAAAAAAATGAAAAGTTCTTCAGAGAGAAGAAAATTGCTAAAGGTCAGAAACTCAGATCTATGTATAGGAAGGAAGAAGAGTTTGGAGAAAGAATAAATAAAGGTAAATTAAAATCTTTTATTTTTCTTTATCTCGATTGAAAAGATACTGTTTAATAGTAGTTTTGATGGTATTGGGTGATAATAGTGTATAGATTGGTAAAATAAATAACAGTAATATACTGAGGAGAGAAATGGGACTACTCTCTTAAAAGGTACCTGCACTATATATGAAGTAGCATAGTGTTATTTGAAGGTGGACTAAGATTAGTTTAAAATGTATATTGCAAGACTCCAGCCACCGAGCATGTGCCATGAGACAGATTTTCTGGGACAGAATGGTGCTGACTGCACTGCAAGGCTCTCCTCCAGGGGAGGGAAGCAGTCCATGCCTTGCCGGGCCCTTTAACATTTGGAGTTTTGAATCCCAGCCATGTGACAGAGATAAAACACAGGATAACTGGGGTCTCCGGTGTGCTGACAGTTGGGCACAGACATGTTGAGGGCAGCGATCTGACAAAAGCCTAGGGCATAGAAGAGGAGATTGTTTGCTTTTCTGTGAGGGCCTCCTGAACACCTGTGGCCATGAGTTCCCCTCCCCCTCCCCGGGGACAAGAGGGCAGGGTGACGCCATCCCTCCTCCCCTCCCCCCACCAGCGTGGTTGGACTTCAGAGAGAAACACAGCACCTCCAGTGGAGGCTGGAGTCACTTGCACAAAACCCTGCCCCCCTTGCACCCAGCAGGGGATTCTATGCAAAGGCAGGTCTGATTGTGAACCAGCTCATAGGGCCTCTCGCTCAGAAGACCAACACCCCCCTCCTACCCCCCGCCCACCCCCACCGCATGTACCAGGTCAGCTGATCATGGAGTTCTCCAAAGTGTCAGCCCAATCCTGGTGGAAATAGGACCAGGCTGGCTTTCCTTCCTTCCTCCCTTCCTCCCTCCCTCCCTCCCTCCCACTCCTTCCTCCCTCCCTCCCACTCCTTCCTCCCTCCCTCCCTCCTTCCTCCCTCCTTCCCCCCTCCCTCCCTCCCTTCCTTCTCTTTCTTCTTTCTTTTCTTTCTTTCTTTCTTTCTAGATTTTATTTATTTGACAGAGAGAGACATAGCAAGAGAGGGAACACAAGCAGGGGGAGTGGGAGAGGGAGAAGCAGGCTTTCCGCTGAGCAGGGAGCCTGAAGTGGGGCTCAATCCCAGGATCCCAGGATCATGACCTGAGCCAAAGGCAGATGCTTAAGACTAAGCCACCCAGGCGCCCCTCTTTCTTTAAATTTTATTTTTTTTATTATTATTATCATTTAATTTCTTATATTTTCTTTTTTCTTTTTCCTTTGGTATCAAGCTTACAGTTTTTTTGCTCATTTGTTGGTTTGTTTCTTTTTCTTTTTTTCGATCAGGCTTTTTCTTTTTTCCTTCTTTTGTATTCTTTAGAATTGGGTTTATAGTTTTTTTGTTTGCTTTTTTTGTTCCTTTTCTCTTTTCTTGGATCAGATTTTTTTTTTTTTAATCAGGCTTATCTTAAACAAATCCAAGACACCTAGTTAAAGGTCTGAACATTCCCCCCTGCAAGCAAGGAGGAACTCTGTAGAGGATTGATCTGTGGGAAAGAGCAGCCAAAACACAACAGCAGAGAGCACACAGCATACACAGAAACACTTGCTGAAGCACCAGGCCCTGGACAGTGTATGACCCCTTCTTAATATAGTATTACTCTCAAGAGCAGAAACGAAACAAGCTTTGATAACACGCAAAAGACAGAAACCTAGACATAATGACAAGATGGAGGAATTCTCCCCAAAAGAAAGATCAAGAAGAAATCACAGCTAGGATTTGCTCAAAACAGATATAAGCAATATACCTAAAGAATAATTTAGAACAGTCATAAGAATACTAGCTGGGCTTGAAAGAAGCATAGAAGACACCAGAGAAACCCTGGCTGCAAAGACAAAAGACCTAAAAACTAGTCAGGCCAAAATAAAAAAATGCTTTAGCTGAGATGCAAAACCGACTGGATGTAATCACAATGATGATGGAAGAAGCAGAGGAACAAATAGGTAATATAGAAGATAAAACTACAGAAAATAATGAAGCTGAAAGAAAAAGGAAAAGAAAACTATTAGATTATGAATATAGACTTAGGGAACTCAGTGATTCCACAAAGCACGATAATATTATAGGAGTCCCAGAAGAGATAAAGGGGCAGAAGGTTTATTTGAACATATTGTAGCTGAGAATTTCTCTAATCTGGGGAAGGAAACAGGCATTCAACTCCAAAAGGCAGAGAGACCTCCCCTCAAAATAAAAAAAAAAACAGGTCAACACCAAGACATATCATATTGAAACTTGCAAAATACAAAGATAGAGAATTCTGAAAGCAGCTAGAGACAAAATGTCCTTAACCTACAAGGGTAGACAAATAAAGTTAGCAGACCTGTCCACGGAAATTTGGCAGGCCAGGAAGAAGTGGCATAATATATTCAAGGTGCTAAATGGGAAAAATATGTAGCCAAGAATATTTTATACAGTAAGGCTGTCATTCAGAATGGAAGGAGCAAGAAAGAGTTTCCAAGACAAGCAAAAGCTAAAGGAGTTTGTGAACACTAAATCAGCTCTGCAAAAAATATTAAAGGGAACCCTCTGAGCAGGAAAGAGTGACCAAAAGCAACAAAGACTAGAAAGAAACAGAAACAATCTACAGGAACAGCGATTTTACAGGTAATACAGTGCTACTAAATTCATATCTATCAATAATTACTCAGAATGTAAATGGATTCAATGCCGCAGTCAAAAGATGTAGGGTATCAGAAAGGATTAAAAAAAAAAAAAAAAAGACCCATCAATATGCTGCTTACAAGAGAGTCATTTTAGACCCAAAGACACCTCCAGATTAAAAGTGAGGGGGTGGAGAACCATCTATCATGCTAATGGACATCAGAAGAAAGGGAGCAGCCATACTTCTATCAGATAAACTAGATTTTTAAAAAAGACTACTATAAGAGATGAAGAAGGTCTCTATATCATAATAAAGGGTTCTATCCAACAAGAACACCTAACAGTTGTAAATATTTATGCCCTCAACTTGAGAGCAGCCAAATATATAAATCAATTAATAATAAACTCATTGATAATAATACAATAATAGTAGAGGACTTTAACACCACACTCACAGCAATGGACAGATCATCTAAGCAGGAGATCAAGTTAAAGATCATCCTACTAAAGAATGAATGGGTTAACCAGGAAATTAAAGAAGAAATAAAAAAATACATGGAAGCAAATGAAACTGAAAACACGACAGTCACAAACCTATAGGACACAGCAAAGGTGATCATAAGAGGGAAGTACATAGCAATATAGGCCTTCCTCAAGTAGCAAGAAAAGTTTGAAATACACAATGTAACCTTATACCTAGAGGAGCTGAAAAAAGAATAGCAAATAAAGTCTAAAACCAACAGAAGGGAAATAATTAAGATTAGAGCAAAAATAAATGATACAGAAATAAAAACAGTAGAACAGATCAATGAAACTAGGAGCTAGTTCTTTGAAAGAATTAAAAAAATTGATGAACCTCTAGCTAGACTTACCAAAAAGAAGAGAGAAAGGACTCAAATTAATAAAATCATGAATGAAAGAGGAGAGATCATAACCAACACCACAGAAATACAAACAATTATAAGAGAATATTATGAGCAATTATATGCCAACAAATTGGGCAATCTGGAAGAAATGGATAAATTCCTAGAAACATAGGAAACATTCCAAAGCTGAAACAGGAAATTTGAACAGACCCATAACCAGCAAAGAAATTGAATCAGTAATAAAAAATTTCCCAAGAAACAAGAGTCTAGGGCTGGATGGCTTCCCAGGGGAATTCTACCAAACATTTAAAGAAGAATTAATACCTATTCTCTTGAAGCTGTTCCAAAAAATATAAATGGAAGGAAAACTTCCAAACTCATTCTATGAGGCCAGCATTACCTTGATCCCAAAACTAAAGACCCCACTAAAAAGGAGTATTCCAGACCAATATCCCTGATGAACATGGATGCAAAAATTCTCAGTACTAGCTAATTGAATCCAACAGTACATTAAAAGGATTATTCACCATGATCAAGTGGGATTTATTCCTGGGCTGCAGGGGTAGTTCAAAGTCCGCAAATCAATCAATATGATACACCACATTAATAAAAGAAAGGATAAGAACCATTTGATCCTCTCAATAGATGAAGAAAAAGCATTTGACAAAATATAGCATCCTTTCTTGATAAAAACCCTCAAAAAAGTAGGGATAGAAGGAGCATACCTCAACATTATAAAGGCCATATACAAAAGACCCACAGCTAATGTCCTCAATGTCCTCAATATCCTCAAAACTCTGTTTTTCCCCTAAGGTCAGGAACACGACAGGGATGTCCACTCTCACCACTGTTGTTCAACACAGTTCGGGAAGTCCTAGCCTCAGCAGTCAGACAACAAAAAGAAATAAAAGGCATCCAAATCGGCCGGAAGATGTAAAACTTTCACTATTTGCAGATGGCATGATACTCTATATAGAAAACCCAAAAGACTCCATGAAAAAATTGCTAGAACTGATACATGAATTTTGCAAAGTTGCAGGATATAAAATCAATGTACAGAAATCTGTTGCATTTCTATACACCAATAATGAAGCAGCAGAAAGAAATCAAGGACTTGATCCCATTTACAATTGCACCAAAAACCCTAAGATACCTAGGAATAAACCTAACCAAAAAGGTGAAAGATCTGCATACTGAGGGGTGCCTGGGTGGCTTAGTCATTAAGTGTCTGCCTTCAGCTCAGGTCATGATCCCAGGGTCCTGGGATCAAGCCCCGCTTCGGGCTCCCTGCTCCACGGGAAGCCTGCTTCTCCCTCTCCCACTACCCCTTGCTTGTGTTCCCTCTCTCTCTGTCTCGCTCTCTGTCAAATAAATAAATAAAATCTTAAAAAAAAAAAAAAAGATCTGCACACTGAAAACTATAGAACACTTATGAAAGCAATTGAAGACACAAAGAAATGGAAAGATATTCCATGCTCATGGATTGGAAGAACAAATATTATTAAAATGTCTATACTCCTGGGGCACCTGGGTGGCTCAGTCGGTTAAGCATCTACCTTCAGCTCAGGTCATGATCCCAGGGTCCTGGGATCAAGTCCTGCATCAGGCTCCCTGATCAGTAGGGAATCTGCTTTCTCCCTCTTCCCATCTCCCCTGCTTGCACTCTCTCTCTGTCACACACTCTCTCTCAAATAAAATCTTTAAAAAAAAAATGTCTATACTCCCCAAAGCAATCTACACATTCAATACAATCCCTACCAAAATAACACTGGCATTTTTCACAGAGCTAGAACAAACAATTCTAAAATTTGTATGGAACCAGAAAAGACCCTAAATAGCCAAAGTAATGTTGAAAAAAGAAAAGCAAAGTGGGAAGCATCACAATGCCGGACTTCAAGCTGTATTACAAAGCTTCAATCATCAAGACAGTGTGGTACTGGCACAGCAGAATAGAATAGAATAGAAAACCCAGAAAGGGACCCACAACTGTATGGTCAACTAATCTTCAACAAAGCAGGAAAGAATATCCAGTGGAAAAAAGACAGTCTCTTCAACAAGTGGTGTTGGGAAAACTGGACAGCGACATACAGAAGAATGAAACTGGACCACTTTCTTACACCATACACAAAAATAAATTCAAAATGAATGAAAGACTTATACCATCAAAATCCTAGAGGAGAAAATAGGCAGCAACCTCTTTGACCTTGGCTGCAGCAACTTCTTACTAGACATGTCTCCTGAGGCAAGGAAAACAAAGGCAAAAATGAACTATTGGGCCTCATCAAGATAAAAAGCTTCTGCAAAGTGAAGGAAACAAGCAATAAAACTAAAAGGCAACTGACAGAATGGGAGAAAATATTTTCAAATGACATATTGGATAAAGGACTAGTATCCAAAATGTATAAAGAACTTAATCAAACTCAGGGCACCTGGGTGGCTCCGCTGGTTGAGTGTCCAACTCTTGGTTTTGGCTCAGGTCATGATCTCATGGATCATGGGATCAAGCCCTGGATCAGGCTCCACACTCAGTGGGGAGTCTGCTTGAGAATTCTCTCCCTCTGCCCTTCCCCCCTCAGAAATCTTTTTTAAAAAGATTTTATTTATTTGACAGAGAGAGAGAGCACAAGTAGGCAGAGCAGCAGGCAGAGGGAGAGGGAGAGGGAGAAGCAGGCTCACTGCTGAGCAGAGAGTCCAATGCAGGCCTCGATCCCAGGACCCTGGGATCATGACCTGAGCTGAAGGCAGATACTTAACCAACTGAGCCACCCAGGCACCCCATAAATAAATAAATCTTAAAAAAAAAAAAACTTATCACACTCAACACCCAAAAAACAATCCAATTAAGAAATGGGCAGAAGACATGAATAGACACTTTTTCACAGAAGACTTCCAGATGGCTAACAGATAAATGGAAAGATGCTCAACATCTCTCATCATCAGGGAAATACAAATCAAAACCACAATGGGATACCACTTCACACCTGTCAGAATGGCTAAAACTAACAACTCAGGAAACAACCGGTGTTGGCAAGGATGCAGAGCAAGGGGAACCCTTTTGCATTGTTGGTAGGAATGCAAACTGGTGCAGCCACTCTGGAGAACAGTATGGAGATTCCTCAAAAAGTTAAAAATAGAACTACCCAAGACCTAGCAATTGCAGTACAAGGTATTTATCCAAAGGATACAAAAATACAGATTCAAAGGGGCACATGCACCCCAATGTTTATAGCAGCACTATCAACAAGAGCCAAATTATGGAAAGAGCCCAAATGTCCATTTACTAATGAGTGGATAAAGAACACAATGGAATATTACTTGGTGATCAAAAAGAACAAAATCTTGCCATTTGCAAAGACACAGCTGGAGCTAGAAAGTATAATACCAAGGAAAATAAGTCAGAGAGACAAATATATGATTTCACTCATATGTGGAATTTAAGAAACAAAACAGATGAACATAGGTGAAGGGAAGGAAAAATAAAATAAGAAAAACAGAGAGGGAGGCGTCCCAACATCAGTAATCACTTTTTTTTTTTAAGATTTTATTTATTTATTTGACAGAGACAGAGAGACAGAGGGAACACAAGCAGGGGGAGTGGGAGAGGGAGAGGCAGGCTTCCCACTGAACAGGGACCCTGATGTGGAGCTCGATCCCAGGACCCTGGGATCATGACCTGAGCCGAAGGCAGATGCTTAATGACTGAGCCACCCAGGCACCCCCATCAGTAATCACTTTAAATGCAAATGCTCTAAATATATAAATCAAAAGATAGAGATTGTCAAAGTGGATAAAAAGACAAGATCCAACTGTATGTTATATATAAGAAATCAACCTTAAATATAAAGGCTTAGAAATGTTAAAGAGTCAGAGAAAGATACTGCATGCTAACACAACCATTAAAAAGCTAGATTAGCTATATTAATTTCAGTCAAAGCAGACTTTGGGAAGAACCAGTTAAATTATCAGGGATAAATAGGGGCACTGCATAATAATAAAGGGTGCAGTTCTCCAAGAAGACATAGCAATCCTTAATGTGTATGCACCCAACAAAAGAATATCAAAATACATGATACAAAAACTGACAGAAATGCAAGGACAAATAGAAAAATCCACTATTATAGTTGGGAGACTTCAGCATCCCTTTTTCAATAATTGATAGATCAAGCAATAATAAGGGATAGAGGAGAATTCCTCAAATTGATGAAGAACATCTACAAAAAACCTACAGCTAATGTAATACTTAATGGTGAGAAATTGGATGCTTTCCCCCTAATATAAGGAATAGGGCAAGGACATTTTCTCTCATCCCTCTTATTTAATATCATGCTGGAAGTCCTAGATAGTGCAATAGGACAAGAAATGGAAATAAAAGATATACAGATTGGGAAGGAAGAAATAAAAGTCTTTGAAGGTGACATAATTGTCTACATAGAAAATCTCAAAGAATCATCTCATCATCAACAACAACAATAAAACCCTGGAACTAATAAATGAATATAGCAAGGTTAATATTTGAAATAACTTGCTTTCTTATATTCCAATAACAATTTGAAATTTTAAAAATATCATTTATAATAGAGCCAAAAAATTAAATATTTAGGTATAAATCTAACAAAATATGTATAGGACCTATATGTGGAAAACTATAAAACTATGATGACAGAGAAAATTGTAAATGAGAGATATTATCTGTCAATATTGTTAAGATGTCAGTTCCTCCCAACTTGATGTATAGATTCAATGCAATCCTAATGAAAATCCCAGCAAGCTATTTTGTAGGTATTGACTAGTTCTAAAAATCATATGGAAAGGCAAAAAACCTACAATAGCTAACACCGTACTGAAGAAGAATAAAGTGAGAGTACTCATATTACCCAATTTTAAGGCTTATTATAAAACTACAGTAATCAAGAAAGCATGGTATTGGTGAATAGACACATAGACCAATGGAACAGAATAAAGAGTCCATAAATAGATCCATACAAATATAGTGGACTGAACTTTAACAAAGGAACAAAGAAAATTCAGTGGAGAAAGAATATTATTTTTAACAAATGGTGCTATAGAGTAATTGAATATCCATATGCAAAAAGATGAATGTAAACACAGACCTTACATCTTCACAAAAATTAACTCAAAGTGATCCAAGGACCTAAGTGTAAAATAAAACTGTAAGACTTCTAGAATAAATCAAAGAAGAAAACGTAGGTGATCTTGGGTTGGCAATGAGTTTTTTAGGTAAAAACTGACAATATGATCTGTGAGAGAAAAACATTGAGAAATTGGACTTTATTAAAAGTAAAAACTTATGCTCTGTGAAAGACATTGTTAAGAGAATTAAAGACAAGACAAAACTTTGAAGAAAATATTTGTAAAATACATATCTGATAAAAGGCTTGTATCTAAGATATACAAAGATCTCTTAAAATTCATCCCGAGTAACAAACAGCCCAAATAAAAATGGACAAACATTTTGAACAAACACCTCACCAGAGAAGATATACAGATGGTTAAAAAAAAAAAAAAAAAGCCAATTAAAAATGCTCAACATCATTGCAATTAGGGAATTGCAAATTAAAAGAATGAGATACCATTACTTACCTACTGGAATGGTTAAAATCCAAAAAACAAAACAAAAACAGAAACAAACAAAAAAACCTTGACAATACCAATTGCTGGCAGGGTTGTGGAACAAGAACTCTCATTTACTGTTGATTGGAATGCAAAACAGCACAGCTTCTTTGGAAGATAGTTTGGCAGTTTCTTAAAAGCTTAATGTGGTCTAAGCATATGAACCAGCAATAGTGCTCCTCGATGGTATTTATCCAAATAAGTTGAAAACTTACATCCACATAAAAACCTGCACAGACATAAGAAAGGATTACTAAGGTACACTCCAAACAATTATATGCCAGAAAATTAGATTACCAAATCAAGCGGACACATTCCTAAAAAGATAAAATCTACCTAACCTGACTCAAGCCAAACCAGAAAACCTGAGTGGACCAATAGCAAGTAAGGAGATTAAATTAGCAAATTAAAAACTACCTACAAAGAAAAGCCAAAGACCAGATGTCTTCACTGGTGAATTCTACCAAATATTTAAAGGATTAACACCAAATCTTTACAAACTTCAAAAAAAAAAAAAAAGAAGGGAACATTTACCCAACTCATTCAGTGAGGCCACAATTATTACTCTGATACCAAAACTACAAAAACATCAAAGGAAACTACAGAATAATATCCCTTATGAATATAGATGCAAAAATCCTCAATAATATACTAACAAACTGAGTCTAGCAACATAGTAAAAGGATCAGACACTATGACTAAGTGGGATTTATCCCAGGGTTGTAAGGTTGGTTTAACACATGAAAATGAATCAATATAATACACCATATTAATAAATAAAAAAACAAAAGCCACACCTTAATAGACACAGAAAAAGAATTTGACAAAATGCAATGCTTTCATGATAAAAATTAAAATCTTGGAATAGAAGGGATATTTCTCAGCCTGTATAAGGCCATCTGTGAAAAACCTTTAACTAAGTCCTACTTAGAGGTGAAAGAATGGATGTTTCCCCACTAGGATCAGGAAGAAGACAAGGATGTCCACTCTTACCACTTTTATTCAAATTGTACTAGAGGTTCCAGCTAGAGCAATAGGCAAGGAAAAAGCCATCCAGATTGGAAAGGAAGAAGTGATAAAATTATCTCTATTTGCAGATGACATGATTTTGTATACAGAAAATCCAATAATGAAATACTGCTCAGCAATATAAACAAAATGCTGATACACAAAATAACATGATGGATCTCAAAACAGACTGAATGAAAAAAAGCTAGACACAAAAGAGTACCTCATATATTATTTCACTTTAAAATTTCATTTAAAAAAATCCAAGAAAGGGAAATCTATGACAGAAAGTAGATCAGTGGTTGCCTGGGAATAGGTGTGGAGGATTGACTGCAAAGATGCATGAAGGAACCTATTGGTGTGATGAGAATGTTCTATACCTTGATTATTGTGATTGAGTTAAGTGGGTATACACATTTGTGAAACCTCATGGATGGTTTACTTAAAATGAGTGTCTGTTATGTAAATTATACCTAAATAAATTTGATTTAAAAAAAACCCACTGATATATACTTTTGATTTTAAAACTAGGATTGCATGATAAACTACTGTATTTCCTGAACGTAGGATGCTGTAATCTTTGAGCAGCTAGTGATCAGGTATATGGTGAAGAAATGTGTGAGTAGTTCTCTTTCTCAAGATCATAATCACTTGCTTAAATAGGTATAATAATGCTGAATGGGTTTACTTTTGAAATGTTCAATGAAACATGTCAAGCAATAAAGTGCTGCAGAGAACCCAAAATATAACACCTAAGGAGATTATTAGTAAAGCTACATCTGTTGGTAAAGGAGTGTCCCTTTCCGCTGATAAGTAATGATAAAAATTATGCTCAAACTTTCTTTTGATAACACTTACATGATTAAGCGTTAGGAAATAGGAATTGTAAAGAAGAGCAGAAAGAAGAGAAAGAGTGGAATTAATTAGAAGTGCTGAAGAGCAAACAATAATTAAAAAAAAAACACACAACTCAGAGAGAAGCTAGAATTGTTCTGTTGGGAAGCCACAGTCAACATATCTATGGAGACCATATCCTTTGAAACAAAACAGTCTGTTGGTTGAACACTGTATCTAAAATTGGGCATTTCCCTAAACATTCTTATGCCCCGTATCACAGACATAACCCACCTTTGCTTTGTTATGAGTCCACATTCATTGGACTATGAAAGTACAATCAGGAAAATTTCTACTGTATTAAAGAGTTGAGGTGAGAGGTATTGATTGCAGGGGGTTACATACAGATTTCCAGGTACAAACCATGAAAATGAAAAGATTTTGGAGTTCAAGGGTTTAAACACTCAGTTATCTAAAAGATTTTAATCATTCCATTGCTCTCAAGTTGCTCATTGCTCTCAAAGAGCTTAAAATTAGTGAAACCTACTTCTCAAAGATGCTTGGTGCCAAGTTTTATTTTCTAAGTAAGTATAGCTTGAGTCTTTTTCAGGTTAATTTAATCATAATAAATATTTTCAACTCTAGAGTTCATGGACCTTTCTTTCCAAGAATTCTGAGGCGCAGGAAGGGAAAAAGAGATTTTGGAAAGACTATAACACATATTGTGGCAAAAGTGATGACTACTGACATGGTAAGAAATACCCTTTATCCCTATTTGTTCATTTGAGTTGTAGTTGTGTATAATCAGAAAAGAAGTTCTTTGAGGGTAGGGTTCTTATCTGACATTAATGCCTTCTTTCCCCCATTACATCCACTTCAGTGATTAGCATATAATAGGTACTAAATAAATAAATGTCAGCAACTATTTAGAGTACAAACCTTATTGCTAGGCACTATGCTAATAGTAGCTATGGGAAGGATAGGAGACAAATATGAGAAAGACTGCATTTGAGGGAGATACCATTTTGAACCAGATCCACAGTCTTGCTGCTTCATATATTTGAGAAATTATTGAAGGATAGTTTTGCTAGATATAGAATTCTTGGTTGACAGTACCCACCCCCCTTAAATATGTCATCCCACTGCTTTCTGGCTTCCATGGCTTCTGTTAAGGAATCAGCCATTAATCTTATTGCCAATTCCTTGTATATACTGAATTGCTTCTCTCTCACTGCTTTCAAGATTCTTTGTTTTGACTTTCAACAGTTTGATTATATGTGTTGGTTTGGCTTTCTTTGTGTTTATCCTTGTTGATGCTCATTAAGCTTCTTGGATGTGTAGATTCACATCTTTCAACAAATTTGGAAAGTTTTCAGCCATTATTTCTTCAATATTCTTTTTGCTCCTTTCTCTCTTCTCCTTCTGGGACTCCTATAATACATATATTTGTATTCTTGATGGTATACCACTGGTCCCTTCAACATTGTTTATTTTTCTTTATGCTTTTTTCTTTCTGCTCCTCGAACTGGATATTTTAATTGTCCTGTCTTCAAGTTTATTGATTATTTCTTCTTCCCACACAAATATGATATCTAAGCCTCTCTAGTGAGTTTTTTTTTTAATTTCATCTATTGTAATTTTCAACAATAGAATTCCTATTTGGGTCCTTTTTGTAATTTTTATTTCTTTATTGATATTATCTATTTGTTCATACATTGTCCTTTTGGTTCCTTTAGTTCTTTGTCCACAGTTTCTTTTAGTGTTTTAAGCATATTTAAGACAGTTGATTTAAAGTTTTTGTTTAATAAATCCAAAGGCTTGTCTGCACTACCTCAGAGATGGTTTCTGTCAATCTTTTTTCCTATAAATGGGCCACAGTTTCCTGTCTTGTAATTTTTTGTTGCAAATTGGTTATTTTGAATATTATAATCTAATAACTGGAAATCAGTCTACCCTATCCCCAGGGTTTGCTCTGTTAATTGTTGAGGACTGCAGTTGTCCATATGGTTAGCAAATTTTCCAACTATTTTTGCAAAAGCTGTGTTTCTTTTTGTGTGTGGTTACTGAAGTTTTATTATGTAATCTCAGCAGGTAGCCAGTTACCTGACAAATTTCCATAAACACCTACAGCTAAAAAACAAAAACAAGAATCTCTCACAGTCTTTGCAAATTAGCTCTGAGCTGAGGCACTCCTTCAAAGCTAAGCCAGGCTGCTTACAACTCTGCCTTGGCTTTCACCTCTTGCTTGCACAGGGCCCAATGATCAGTGGGAAGTAAAGCTTAGGGTCCTTTCAGATCTCTCCTGAGCATGCATCCAGCCCTGGTCATGTGCATTTCACTCTAGATGTCCTACTTTATGAGGTAGCCCTTATTTCCCCAAGAATCTTCCTTCTCAGCTTCCTCCTTTGCAGGCTTTTCCTTTGCCCCAGATGTCTATAGGTAGTGTATGTTTTTAAATGCTTTCATCAAGTGATACCTACATTGTCACTCAATTCTGAGGAGGATGTGAAACAAGTCAGCTTTGTCAGTCCTTTCCCTGAGATACTGACTAGTCAAAATGCACAACCACTTTTTTTTTTTTTTTAAGAAAGAGAGCAAGGGAAGGGCAGAAGGAAAGGGAGAGGGAGAATCTTAAGCAGGCTTCATGCCCAGTGTGGAGCCTGATGAGGGGCTCAATCTTACCACCTTGATATGACCTGAGCCAAAATCAAGAGTCAGATGCTTAACTGACTGAGCTACCCAGGTGCCCCTCAATTCTGTTTTTTGAAATAATAAAACAGTGTGTATCCTAAATACCACATCTCTATCTTGTTTTACACAGCAAAACTTCTTGAGATATTTATACTTGTCTCTACTGCCTTCATATTCATGCCTCTACTCACAGTGATCTTGTTTCTGCCTCCAGAATACCAGTGAAAATGCCCTTGTGGTCAATGTGGGACCAAGCTGTGGCCAAATGCAGTAAGCACAACTCAAGGATCACCATCTCATTTAACCTTTCAGCACCTGATATTATCAACTACTTCCTCCTTTCCTGACATCTTGGTCTCCTAATTTTCTTACCACCTCTTAGGCTACCCCTCAGCCTCAGCTTTGAGATTTCGTTTCTGCCTGTTCTTTAAATGTTCTTCAGTGTTCCATCCTGGAGTGCTATCTTTCCCTCTTTATACAGTCTTGTAGCTATCTTATCCATTCCTATGCTCAAATTATATGTAAATAACTCCAAGATCTTTATGCCCAGTCAAATCTTAGTCCTATATTCTAGACTCTTACATGCAGTCTACTGTGTACCTCTGCTTAGTGACTCCACCAGTACTTCCAATTAACTGGCATCAAAACTAAACTCATGGGCGCCTGGGTGGCTCAGTTGGTTAAGCGACTGCCTTCGGCTCAGGTCATGATCGTGGAGTCCCGGGATCGAGTCCCGCGTTGGGCTCCCTGCTCAGCGGGGAGTCTGCTTCTCCCTCTGACCCTCCCCCCTCTCATGCTCTATCTCATTCTCTCTCTCAAATAAATAAGTAAAATCTTAAAAAAAAAAAAAACCTAAAAAAAACCCCCTAAACTCATTATGTTCCCCTGCAAACTTCTCTCTCCTGGATTTGCTATTTTCATGCATAAGAAAAATACAAATGAGATGGATTCTAGAGTTCTTCCAAATTATTTATTTACGGAGGTAATTGTACTCTCTGCCACCAAAGTATTTAGAATACACACATAAATGAATAGAGTGGTTTGCTGAATTAGTAAGGATTGAGTTTCAAATATATCTGGAAAAATGTTCAGTCTTGCTTATCAAAGGAATGGAAATTAAAATGAGGCAGTGAGGATTTTTGCCTATTAAGGTGGCAAATATTTTATAAATTTAAAAGATACCCCATGCTGATGAGTTTACAGCAAAATGAGTTCTCAAACCAAACTTTAATTGGTTAAACTTTTCTGGAGGGCAATTTAGCAGTATGTATCCAAGACACTTAAAATCTTTTGTACCTCTGACACAATAATTCCCCATCTAGTAATTTATCCTAAAGAAATAACTAGAGACATGCATACGGATTTATTTGTTGTAGTATTTTCAGAATATTGAAAAATTGTATAAACAATCTAAATAAGAGTAAGAAAATCATAATTAAATTATAATAAATTATATGTCCATATGATACATTATTATGTAATCATTAAACATTAGGCTTTGGGACATGGGAAAATATGATGTAATGTAAAGTCAGGATTCAGGGGTGTCTGGGTGGTACAGTCGGTTAAGTGTCTGACTCTTGGTTTCAGCTCAGGTCATGATATCAGGGTCGTGAGTTGGGCTTTGTGCTCAGCCTGGATTCTGCTTGAGATTCTCTCTCCCTCACCTTCTACCCCTCCCACTCATGTTCTCTAAAATAAATAAATAAATCTTAAAAAGTCAGGATTCAAAGCCATGTATATGTATGGTATGATATGTTGGTATTATGAATAATGAATATATGCATGGGAGAAATACTAAAAGGAAATATCTATATAAATACATTTATTTAGGTTAAAATTTCCATTTGTTATGTTTTCATTTTTTTATGTTTTTCTTATAACCACTTTTATAAGAAAAAAGATATATGAATGATAATGCCATTTCTATTGGGATAAAATAATAGGCATTTTTCAGAATTTCAGTTTTCAAATTTTATTTTGAAAGTTCCCCATGCTTCATGGTACTAATAATGAAGTTTTCTTCCCTTTTCTACTCTCAGTGCAGATTCCTGGTATCTTTTATATTTAGGTCTAGAATATTTAATATATAAAGTTTTATTGATTTACTAAAATTATAGGATTAGTTTAAGTTAAAGAAATAAAATAGTAGACCGTAAAGAGATCTGGTGTCATAAAGCCCTGCATCTACAGCTTTGCTTAACCACTCACCAACTCTATGTCCTTGGGCAAATCATTTCATCTCACTGAGTTTCAATGTCCTTCACCTGATGCTGTTGTGAGGCTTGGGAGGTAATATGCTAAGTTAAAATTCTGCCTTCTGGCACAGTCTTTCAGAGCTGTAAAATTATTAGTGATTGTAAAGAAAATCCCATTTCACCATTCCCTTAGTTGATACACTGATATTTGGAATATTTAATGAACATGAAGACATATAGTATTTACAGTGTATTACAGTGTAATATACAAGGTAAGTCTTTGAGAAAAGCACATGTTACTGATAAGTTAACTGATTAAAATGACCTGTTTCAGTTTAATTCATTGTTAAAAGTGTACTGTTTTATTTCTTCTTTTCAGGTAAAGGACTTATCTTCAGACACACTTCTCCAACAGCATGATGATTTGGATTTGGCTTTGGACAGTTGTTATAGTGGAGATACCGTAGTTATTTTTCCAGGAGAATATCAAGCTGTAAATCTTGCTTTATTGACTGATGACATCATTATAAAGGGTTAGCCGGGCATCCTTTGCAATCTTTTTATAGCAATGTATCCTGGAAAAATTGTATATTATCAACATGATTTACTTAACAAAAAAATCCCTTATGTGCTTTTTACAGTTAAGATTTTCTCACCTGTTCATGAGTGTATAATCTGTACAGGTGACTTCATTTAGACATAATGTACCAAAGCAAATCAATGAGACTACTTCTTCCCCATGATAGTGTAGCACTACAAGCACAGATTCTAAAAAGATCAAGACCACAAAAAACCCAAAAACCTGTTTGTACTATTTTTACCCAAACTATATTTACTTCTTCTATTGCATTTTTTTATCACTTTAGTAGGAAAACCCAAATATTCAGCATTTTCTCAGGTTAATTCATATGCAAACTTGCTACAAGTAGAAGAGTTTACTAAATTTCTTTTAGGTTCTGAACCTATTTTAGTAATTTTAATTCTGCCCTTTAATACTGAAGTAAGGATATTCCCACTGTCTGGCCAAAAGAAAAGAACCAGGTGACTTAGGCTTTGCCTATCAATTCAAAAATTGAGCAAAAATTCACTAGATCTTTTTTTTTTTTTAAAGATTTTATTTATTTATTTGAGAGAGAGAGAATGAGAGAGAGCACATGAGAGGGGGGAGGGTCAGAGGGAGAAGCAGACTCCCCGCCGAGCAGGGAGCCCGATGCGGGACTCGATCCCAGGACTCCAGGATCATGACCTGAGCCAAAGGCAGTCGCTTAACCAACTGAGCCACCCAGGCACCCAAAAATTCACTAGATCTTGATAACTGTAATCAGTAGTATTTTGTTGAACTGCATGGGTAATAATATATTTGTCATTTTCAAATTTTATAGCCTTGAAGATACAACCCCTTATTTTTGGATTGATGTTAAATTTAGATGATTGCTTTGACTATTCTAGATCAAAATTGTGGATATGATTACATTAATCTTATAATCTAATTCACAAGTCTTTGACAGTCTTTTTTAGTTATGGTAATTTATTATGGTTTTGAAACCGGTTATGGTAAGATAGTTTTTATATCTTAGACATTTTGTAAATGACTGTTGATTATGTTAATAGGAAATTTAGGAAAATATATTATGGAATGAGTATGTTGAATAAATACATAGGTACATCTATATTGACTATAAACCCAGATTCTCCCCTCATGCATCAAAATATGGACAAAAGATTATATAATTAAGTAATTACATATATTACTTATTAAAAATGTGAAAAGAAAAACAGTATTATTGAATGACTGAAGAACTTTAAACTTTGGGATTACTGATTTAATCATGTTTTTCTCCGTGAATCAGGAATTGGAAAGAGAGAGGAAATTATGATTACTTCTGAACCTTCTCATGACAGTTTCGTGGTGTCTAAAGCTGATAATGTGAAGCTAATGCATCTATCTTTGATACAACAAGGGACAGTTGATGGTATTGTGGTGGTGGAGTCTGGTCACATGACTCTAGAAAACTGTATATTAAAATGTGAAGGAACAGGAGTGTGTGTTCTTACGGGGGCTGCTTTGACAATTACAGACAGTGAAATAACTGGTGCCCAGGTATTTCATTTTATAAAAACAGCTTTATATGACAATAAATAACTTTGAGTGATCTTAATATGCAAAGGATAACAATTACTTCATCTTTGAATTGAGTTATAATCAAGCTTAGAAACTGATAAAATGAGGACAAGTACAGAGTGTCATAGCACACATAGGAAAAATGAACTAAGTTAAGTCCAAAGTAAAGAATTACTGGCTTTAAATGTGATTTTTTTTTAAATCTAGGAATTGGTGGCTACAAAACGGATGAGTCAGTTAACTTGTTTACTTAAAAAGAAATGAGTCTGGATCTTCAGATAACAATCACAAAAAGTATTAAAATACTGGAAAATTGAATGAAAAGAAAGAATAAAGGATGAAAATAATAGGACTCTTTTTTTTAATAGAATGACTTAATTTCCACTAAACTGAGGAAGTAAACATTAGCAGCATTGAGGGATTTACAATATATATAAATTAATTTTTATAACAATTGAAAGAACTGCTTAAAGAGATTTTTGGCTCCCTTCTAGAGATTTCATTTGGGTGTGAGAGCAATGTGACTCAATGAGACTATGTGACCTCAACCCTCCTTCTAGGCCCAATGATCTTCTAACACAGATAATACTAGTTTTCAATGTTTTTAAACATAATCTCTACAATAAATCATTACATGAATTATCATATTTTTGTGTAACTTAGTGTGTTGAGAGTGCTAAAATAGAATTACAAAATCTAAAGAAAATTTTGGAGAGGTACATGTGTGTTTTGAGACTGTTCTATTTGCTTTTAATTTACAGGGTGCTGGTGTTGAACTGTATCCTGGGAGCATAGCCATTTTAGAAAGAAATGAAATTCATCACTGTAATAACCTCAGAACCAGTGACAATTCAAAAAGCACCTTAGGTGGAATTAATATGAAGGTATTCTCATATTTCTTAATACACAGTTGTTATAAGAATTATGAATAATTATCACAAAAATACTAAAAAAATTACTTCTAGACAAAGTCTAGTCTAAATGTTACTGATTTGGAAAAGAATAGTAGAGATAATTAAAATATGGTTTAAATGATGGCTGATATAAAACAAGTTTAGCTTTCTAATTTAATAGTTTCAACTTAAATTTTAGCAGATAACTTTGATAAAGTGGATAGTTTTGCTTTTATAAAAATGTTCTAGATTTTTCATTGGGCAGATCTATAATACGTTTTGGAAAGTAAAGCAAATAAAAATAATAAATATATTATGAAATATTTAAGTCTTACTTTCAAAGTTTATAAAATAATTTAAGCTAGGCAATTAAAATAACCAATTACAACAACAATAATTTGTAAGTGAAATGCCTTCCCATTCCTTTCTACTTCTATTAGTTCTACTCTTCTAGGCCCCTCTCGAGATGTATGTAATGAAGTTTTTCCCTAGAATTCTAGGTTACATATAATTATTTGAAATTACTTTATTATTTCAAAATTTATCATTTTTGATATCTGAAATTATTTTCATATTTGTTACATTAAAAGCTTCATGAAATATTGTTGTATAAAATAAATTAAAAACTTCATTTAATATTTCAACACTAGAGATTTCCTTGGTTATTATTACAGTAATCAGTGTGAGGAAAATATCGCTTGCTCAAAACAGATTCAGTTGTTTTAAAGAAACATGTAAACCTAAGAATAAATTCTACAGTTCATATTTTTATAGAAATTATTGAAAAACTAATTTCCTTGAATAATTTAACAGGTTCTTCCAGCACCAAAATTGAAGATGACTAATAATCATATTTACAACAACAATGGCTATGGTGTAAGCATTCTTCAACCAACTGAACAATATTTTATTGTAGCAGAGGAAGCCCTCAACAAAGGGGCAGCTTCAGGGGATAAAAAAGATGACAGTATGCTCTCTAGGGTAATGCAGAATCTGAACCTGGAGATGAACAACAATAAAATAGAAGCAAACTTGAAGGGGGATATCAGAATAGTCACAAGTTAAAGCATCTGGATTTATGTTAATGTTTTATATTTCAGAGATTTGTTTAGTAAATAATTCTCATATCCCACAGAAATGGCAGTTTTAATTAAATTCAAAACCTATTTAATTAAAAAATATTTAAACATTTGAATGCTTTCATTGGATGATTCATTTTAACTTTTTAAAGTAAGTTTTGAGATATAATTCACACACCATAAAATTCACCCTTTTAAAGTGTATAATTTAACAGTATTTAGTATATTTTTAGTATATAGGTACCACCATCATCACTACTTAATTCTAAAGCAAATGTGGTTTTGAACATTGTTTTTGATACTCCTAGTCCAATAAGCATTAGGTGTTCTATGTAGATAATAGAAAACAGGTTTATAGCCAATTCCTGATTCACCTATTTATCTGTGCTAGGACTGGAATAAGACAGCACTATAGCACTCACTATATATTATATAGAATCAGGTTCAACTGCAGCAAATAAGGAAATCCAAAATAAAAGAAGTAAAGAATATAGAAACAGGGGTGCCTGGATGGCTCAGTTGGTTAAGTGTCTGCCTTCGGCTCAGGTCATGATCCCGGAATCCTGGGATCCAGCTCCACACCGGGCTCCCTCCTCAGCAGAGTCTGCTGCATCTCCCTCTCCCCCTGCTCCTCTCTCTCCCACTCACTCTCAAATAATATCTTAAAAAAAAAAAAAAAAGAACATAGAAATATATTTCTTCCTCATATTAAGTCCAGAGGTAATCTAAAATATAGGGTTAATAGATAATGCATGTTGGTACTCAGTGTAGAGTTGGTAGGTAGGTGTTCCATGTTAGAAATTCAGATGTCTGGGGCGCCTGGGTGGCTCAGTTGGCTAAGTGTCTGCCTCGGCTCAGGTCATGATCCCGGGGTCCTAGGATCAAGCCCTGCATCAGGCTCCCTGCTCAGCAGTCTGCTTCTCCCTCTGCCCTTCCCCACTTGTGCTCTCACTCAAATATTAATAAAATCTTTAAAAAAATTCAAATGTCTATCTTGTCTTACCATTATATGGTTTCCATTCAAAATCACCACATGGGCCAAGATAGCAATTGAGCAATAGCTCAAGCCATTGTTTAAATTCCAGCCATGCATCAGAAGGGATAGGACCTTTCTACAAAGTTACACACATTGTTCCAACTTACATGCCTCCCTCCCACTAGAATCTAATTACATGGCTCCACCTAACTGCAACTGAAGCTAGGAATTAACTTTATTTTTTTAAGAGTTATCTTTAAATTGGATGGGTATGTGTCCTCTAAAATAGGGGGTTCATTTCCTAAGATATAACTAATGGTCTTTTTCACAAAGCAGAACTTATATTGTATTTTATTTTTGATTTTGTATATAAAAGGAAATAAGCACTCAGGCTCACACACTTATTTTCCTTCCTCAATTTGACTTTTATTTCATGTTATCTGTAACTTCAAAGGTGACCCTGTGTTGCCATAGAGAATCTCTTGAGGTTGAGAGTCTAATAAGGCATGGTGGTTCTTCAGTTTCATCAACAGCCTTTTCATTAATTTTTTTTACACAAGGTCTTATTAACTGGGTTACATGAGATAATTTCAGGTATTGTCATGGAGGCTTTAACAAGAACAGTCCTTCTACAATGAATTAAATGAGCTGTAAGAGGAGGGATTTTCCTGTTTCTGGCTTCAGGAAGAGGTGATGGACAAAGGATCTTTTGAGAGTCAGCAAAAACAGCAAGAGCTTTTCCTGAGCACACTGCTCACTCACTGGTCATCTGCCTTTTATGTGTTGCTGCCATTGGTTTCCAACCAATTTCTCTTTTCCAGGCCCACTTCAGAGTAGGTTTTGTTCTTTGTTTTTCCTATTCTCACGTCTCTCAAGCACGTAAAAGCATTTTTTAGATTTTCTAAGAAATTTGGTCTTTGACAAAGTTTTCTCCTTCACCTTCCCATCTCTACTTTCCCCTCCAGTGTAACAAATGACAAATTTAAAGGTTTAATACCAATTTATTATCTTACAGTTCTGTAGGTTGAATTCTGACATGGGTCCCACTGGGCTAAATTCAAGGTGTTGACAGGAACTTTCTTTCCTGTGCATTTGGGTGGCTGGCAGGGTTACTTTTTGCAGTTGTAGGATTGAGAGGTTTCCTTGATGGCTGTCAGCTGAGGGCCAACTACATTCCCTGGGTTATGGCTTCCTTCCTCCATTTTCAGAGGCATTGAGTCCCTCTCCTGCTTTGAATTTCTCCTGCCTCTTCTTGTCTCACTGCCCTGACCCACTCTTCCACTTTTAAGGACTCATGTGATTAGATATAGCCTACCTGAATAATCCAGGATAATTTCCTCATCTCAAAGTCCTCAACTTCAATGACATCTGCAAAGTTCCTTTTGCCATGTAAGGTGTGTGTTCACAGGTTCTGGGGATTAGATGTGGACATCTTTGGTGGGGGGCGTTAGTCTACCATTTACCTTAACCAATTTTCTAGGTCAAGGGAAGACAAATCCTAAGTCTGTTCCTCAAATGGGATTGAAAAAGTTTCCTCCACCAGGACAACTACCCAATGCATAGCTTGTATCCATTTAAGAGATTCTAATTTAGAACCTAAAGGAGGGAAGGTTCCGTATTTCTGCTCCGCCCTTCCCTTTTGTGCACATAACTGGCTTTCCTACGAGACCGTAAGTTTCTTAGGAGAATATAGGCTCTGGGTCTTAGGAACATTACATCCCACACTGTCTGTGCAATCCAAGTAATAACTTAGTTGTAAAGAATGATACTAGTGGCTCTCTGCCTGTGCTAAAAACGGAAATAAGATTTACAATCCAGGGCTTTTAAGGATATCTCATCACAGTTGCTGGGGATGAAAAGGTTAGGATTCTGAAGGTGTAGACTGGACAAATCAAGATTAGAAGAGTGGCCTGCAATGTGGAATGAAAAGGGATGAATTTGAATCCCTTTTTGCTTTTCGTAAGAGACTGGCAGTGGGAGTGGAGACTTCCTTTGTTCCATTACCACGCCAGCAGCAGCTAGGGTAGAGCCTCAACTGAAGAGCAGAATGGGACCCACAATGCTAGCGCCTGTTGTCAGTTTATGAAGTAGAAGCAGTGAAATGGCAGGTGGCTACAGATCAAAAGACTGAAAGACATTCCTCTGGCAGCACAGGGCACAGAAAAGTTGCTCTGATTATAGGATCAAGTGGCCATTCTTGGTAAGATATCTGTCCCAAAGTGCATATGTGTTATCTTCTAGACTGAAGAGTTACAGAAAGCATTGCATTTGAGGACAGGTCTAATTCTTCCACAGTATTAAAGTGAAAAATGAGAAAACTATGTAAATATACTATACTTTCAGTGATTGAACCAAATCAGGTGTTCTTAAACTGGAATATATAAGACAGGTGTCAAGAGTCTGTGAATTACTGAGATTTTAAGTCAGAAAAATTTTATGTACCTGCCTTTTGGTGGACAGTCTACAGCTTTCATCATATTCTCAAAGGAGCCTCTCAGTCCACAGAAGCTTATGAACACGGATTTGGATAACACTTAAGTTTCCTTTCACATATTATTGTTCAACTGAAACCTCAAACAGTTGTCTTTTAACAAAATATGTTGCTTTTTCTAGAGAACACTCTGATTTGTTCCATAGAAAACTCAGGCAACTTTGTAACTCAGTATTTTAATACTAAACATTATGACAATACAAATTTTTTGGTGATTTCAGATTTTGCGGCAGCATAAGATGCACATTTCCTTTACTTACCAATAAAATTCTGAAGCCATTTGGACAGGTATCATTAGAAATACTAGGTTACTTTGAAAATGCTCAAAACTATTACTAATGCTGAAAAAACTTAAATTTTATTTAGATCAGAAGGTTAACCAAATCTTACTGTATTTCCTATTATTTTATTTTATTTTAATTTTATTTATTTATTTGAGAGAGAGAGAATGAGAGACGGCACAAGAGGGAAGAGGGCAGAGGGAGAAGCAGACCCCCCGCCGAGCAGGGAGCCTGATGTGGGACTCGATCCCGGGACTCCAGGATCATGACCTGAGCCGAAGGCAGTCGCTTAACCAACTGAGCCACCCAGGTGCCCTTCCTATTATTTTAAAGACTATAAATTTTCATTTGAATTACTAAAATATTAAAAATAATCACTATAGTTATTTTACATTTTTACATACAGGTTTTAAATATAGGTTTAAATATAGGTTTACCAGTTAAAGTCAGAAGTGTTAAACACTGAATTACATAGACAATTTCCTTTATTGCCTCTATACTTATATTTCTAGGTTTGAAGGAAATACGCAATTTCAAAGTTTAGAAATTCCTGACTCATCACCCATTAACAGTAATACTAGGGTGACCAATTTGTTCCAGTTTGCCACCCTAATTCGTTCCCAGGAAGTAGATTCTTTACTAAAAGCTAAATCATCACTGAAGTCATCTGATAACCTCAGTTAGCTCTGAAAGATTCAATAGTAAATTTTACCCACATGAGTCAGAAACTTTTTTTTTTTGAATTTTGAGATTTTTTTCATTTGAAGGTAAATCTTAATGCTATTAAATTCACAAATATGCTAATTTAAATACCCAATTCTATTTATCTAAAACACACATTGCAAACATACAAATATCTATTCTCTCCACGTCAGAGCCCATTCATTTCATGGTTTGGAAATGCGGAGAACAGATTCCCCTTAAACTGCAAGTCAGCAGGTGTTTCTTTACAGTTAACTTTAGCAAAATTCATACAAAATAGTAATTAACAATGATCTTCTTTACTTGTTAACTCACAAGGAAACACCTTCAAAACTGCATTTTGTTAGTTTCTGTACTAAAATGTAGAAAAACTGAACTACACAAATATTGAAAAGTTAAAAATTCCTTAATTTTTTATTCCTGGTACCAACTACCACAATTTACAGGGCAATATACCTAATGTAATGAAAAGAAAAAGAAAAAGACAAAGCTACAACAGATAAAAGACCTCAGGAATGTACATCTAATTGACATTACATTGTATTAATCAATAGTTGCACTTTTTGCAAACTGTGGCTATGACAGTCCTGAACAAGAAGGGTTTCCTGTTTAAGCTGCAGTAACTTTCCTGACTACGGATCATCGTTCCTTCTGTGGCAGATTTTTACAGTCCCTCTAATGCATTTGGGACGACTGTCTCAATGTAACCTGCAGCTTTCCTGACAACTCCTCGCTCTCTCCTGCTAAGAACTGTAGCCCTTTTCTTACGAATTTTTTTTAGAACCTTCTGCTACCACATCCACCACTTCCACCACCAGATCCATAACCACCACCATAGGGACTGCCCGAGCTTCTTCCACCAAAACTGCCCCCCTTCATGGGTCCATAATTTGATTGCTGTTGTCCACTGTAATTTCCAAAATCATTGTAGTTCCCACCACCACCAGTTACCACCTCCAAAATTTCCTCCTTCATTGTAACCATCATATCCTCCACCACCACCTCCATATCCGCCTCCTTGGTTTCCATATCCTGGTCTACCACCACCATAGCCTCCTCTACTACTATATCCAGGACCACCACCATAGTTGCCACCATCACCTCCAAATCCATTATATCCATCACCTCCTCCATTACTACCTCTGCTGCCACCACCTCCGCCACCATAGCCTCCTCTTCCACCGAAGTTTCCACCATGGCCAAAGTTACCACCACCTCCAAAGTTTCCTCCACAACCCATGTAGTTGCCAGATCCACCTCCACAACCTCTTTGTGATCCAGCAGACTGCATTTCTTGTTTAGAAAGGGCTTTTTTCACTTCACAATTATGCCCATTAATAGTGTGGTATTTCTGAACAACAATTTTATCAACTGTATCATGATCATCAAAAGTTACAAAAGCAAATCCTCTTTTTTTTCCACTTTGTCTTCCATAATTCTATGGTTCAATCTTGCCATACTTTTCAAAGTAGTCTCTCAAATTATATTCTTTTGTATCTTCTTTAATACCAACAAAAATTTTCTTCACTGTTAGATGGGCACCAGGCCTTACCGAATCCTCTCTAGAAACAGTTCTCTTTGGTTCCACTACACGCCCATCAACCTTGTGTGGTCGGGCACATTGCTGCATTCACCTCTTCAACACAAGAGTAAGTCACAAAACCAAAACCCCTGGAACATTTTGTTTGGGGGTCTCTCATCACCACACAATCTGTAAGTGTACCCCATTTTTCAAAATTTTCTCAAACTATCATCTGTAGTTTCAAAGCTCAAACCACCAATAAACAGTTTTCTCAACTGCTCTGGTTCCTTTGGATCATGGCCCTCCTCCCCCCGGCAGCAGCGGCGATGACGGCCAGAGTTGGGCTGGGGGTGACCGGGCGGCGGTCTTACCTCCATTTTGAGACCGGACTCCCCTCTTTCAACTCAAGTTCAATATGGGACCAAAAGGAAGAGGCTGAGTCAGAAACCTTTTACACTACACCTAATGGGACAGTCCACAAATAGCAAAGGCACACAAATACACTTTAAGTAACTTTCCTGTCTTCTGGCCAATCTTTCGGGTAAATCCAGTGGAATTCAGGAATTTTATTTCTAGTCAGAACCAAAACCTGTCAGTCAGTTCCAGTGCAATTCAAAATTCCATTTCTAGTGTCCTTTACTGCCCTACGATCCCAATTCTGCTTCTAGAATCAGAGGCAGGGAAACTGGCTTTCAAATATGGGCTTTGCCACAGTTGATGTCCTCTTTCTCATCTGTGCTGACCCTAAACTGACACACTGTTCACGTTCTCCTGGTCTGTTCCTTTGGTACAGGTGATGTCCCAAGGGTTTTATGTGCAGCTCCACAGCATGGGAAATCCCATCAAACTGTAGCTGCTGCTAAAGAACACAGTGCCAACAGTCTCTTCAGCATGGCTTCCTGGAAATGGCACATCAACTTATTCCCCCAGTTAACTTTTCGGCCTCTCTCTGGGCCCAAAGGAAATTTACAATTCCCTTCTACATCACCCTCAGCCCCAAAGAAAGCTGTTGGGTTGTCACTGCTATAATCTTCAAGCTTCTAAGTACACAGTGAAGATGCCATCACAGAACAGGTCCATTCTCATCCCTGCCTAAATTTCTAGAAGGGCAGACCCAATTTTGTCGGTGCCAACTCCCACTGTATTTCCAAACCCCAACGTATGTGTGTGGTGATCTACATATTTTTTCTTTCCAAATTCTCTCCCCCATACTGTGTCTAGCTCCTTTCATCTCCTGAATGGGAGAGGGGTACAACTGGCTCTTGTTTTGGAAACACTTTCCAGTCATCTTGCACCTGCTGCAACATCCCTTAAACTGAATATTCTGTTTTAGGCAGACTGTAGAGGGATGCTTGAGAAACACAGCACATTGGTTGAAATCTCCAGGTATTAATATGCCACAAAAAATACTCTATATGGCCTTCTGCTCCATAAATCTGATCATTCTTTTGAAGGAATGATTTCTGGATATGATGTTATAATGGACTGACAATTAAAATCATCTTAAGTTGACTTCCACTTACAGCGATGACAGTCTGATAGTTGATTTTCCTCTCCACTCCCATGTAAACAACTAGAAAACCAAATGATCTATTTTTTAAAAGCTATCTCCATACACACTTTATGTATCTCTACATATGTATATGTGTGTGTGTATGTATCTGAATCAACTGCTTTCAGGCATCAAACAATGCAGAACAGTGATCACCAAATTAAGGGGAACAAATGAGATGAGCCACCCTGCCTTTCTGTGTGGAGGCACTTTGATAGATCACGGCAGAGGAAGAGAGAACGAAGCAGAGCACAAGCAGTCTCACAGAGCTGAAGAGAGAGAGGCCGGTTTAGGGAGGGTAGCTACGATTTGTGGGGCAGAATAGAGAGGAGGCAGCCACAAAGAGTTCTAGAAATCTGCACAGGCACGTCCTTAGATTTTTAGCTAAAGACTCAAAGACTATTAGAACTATGCCTAAGTCGTTTTCAAGCTTTAGAGAATGTAATTTGACATCTCTCTCAACCATTTTAGTCATCTTTTGATTTCTCACTTTTAGTTGAAGTTATTGGAGAATTGAGTACCAGTTAAGCGAGGCATTATTCAATTTATACTTTCTGTGGTACAAGTTTTCACAACATGAAGGCAAGAGAATGCATGGTCCAGTGATAAGGCTAGAAGTTCAGTATGGTTGGTAAGGAGGACTGAGGCTAGAGCAGGAATCACTGGTTTAGGCCAGGAGTGGGTGGTGGTGGTGGTATTAGCTTTGAATGGGGACATTTACTCTGGCTGTAGTATGGAGAATGGATTGTAGACAGGAGGACTTCCAGCAGGAAGATCAGTTAAGAGGCTGTTGCATCACTATACATCCAAGTTAATGACAGCCTGAACAGAGTAGGTAGTTGGTTTATAAAAGCACAATTGGGGGCGCCTGGGTGGCTCAGTTGGTTAAGCGACTGCCTTCGGCTCAGGTCATGATCCTGGAGTCCCGGGATCGAGTCCCGCATCGGGCTTCCTGCTCGGCAGGGAGTCTGCTTCTCCCTCTCCCACTCCCCCTGCTTGTGTTCCCTCTCTCGCTGTGTCTTTCTCTGTCAAATAAATAAATAAAATCTTTAAAAAAAAAAATTAAAAAAAAAAAAAGCACAATTGGAAGGTGTTTTGGGAGTAGAACTAACTACATGTGGTAATTTATTAAGGCTTTGGCAATTAAGTAGCTGAAACTCCCATGATTAAAACAAAACAAAACAAAAAAACCACACATACTTGAACAGGGAATAGAGTATAGGTCACAGGTTGAATTAGGTGGTTTTCTTCAGTCTGGAAAACTGCTGAGTTCTTTATTTCCATGGGGTATCT
The DNA here is from genome assembly GCF_002201575.2 of Neomonachus schauinslandi. NCBI lineage: Eukaryota > Metazoa > Chordata > Mammalia > Carnivora > Phocidae > Neomonachus > Neomonachus schauinslandi. Next base: position 43,176,475 of record NC_058408.1, on the reverse strand, counting down.
AGCAGCAGTGTATGTCCAGCAAGCAGTTGTTAATATGATCTGATGCTCTGCAAGGAAATCTCAGTTGGACATACAGATCTGAGACTCTGCAAATAGGTAGGAGTCATCAGCTGATCAACAGTAGGTTATCTAAAGGACATATATAGAATGAGATTTTGAAAAGGATACGAACGCAAAATATAACTTGCCCAAGATAATTCATGTGTCCTAGAGCAGCTTTAAGATATGAGTCTACTCACACGAAAAAGTGCTCAACAGCGCTTGGCATCAGGGAAATCCAAATCAAAACCTCAATGAGATACCACTTCAGACCAGTCAGAATGGCTAAAATTAACAAGTCAGGAAATGACAGATGTTGGTGAGGATGCAGAGAAAGGGGACCCTCCTACACTGTTGGTGGGAATGCAAGCTGGTGTGCAGCCACTCTGGAAAACAGTATGGAGCTTCCTCGAAAAGTTGAAAACAGAGTTACTGTACGACCCAGCAATTGCACTACTGGGTATTTGCCCCAAAGATACAAACGTAGGGATCCGAAGGGGTATGTGCATCCCAATGTTTATAGCAGCAATGTCCACAATAGCCAAACTGTGGAAAGAGCCTAGATGTCCATCGACAGATGAATGGATAAAGAAGATGTGGTATATATTTATACAATGGAATATTATGCAGCCATCAAAAAAACACAAAAAAACAAAAAAACCCTGAAATCTTGCCATTTGCAACGACATGGATGGAACTAGAGGGTATTATGCTAAGCGAAATAAGTCAAATCAGCGAAAAACATGTATCATAGGATCTCACTGATATGAGGAATTCTTAATCTCAGGAAACAAACTGTGGGATGCTGGAGTGGTGGGGGGTGGGAGGGATGGGGTGGCTGGGTGATGGATATTGGGGAGGGTATGTACCATGGTGAGCGCTGTGAATTGTTTAAGACTGATGAATCACAGACCTGTACCTCTGAAACAAATAATACATTGTTAAAAAAAAAAAAAAAAAGGAGCGGGGGAGAGAAGATAGCAGGAAGGGAAAAATGAAGGGGGGGAATCTGAGGGGGAGACGAACCATGAGAGACTATGGACTCTGAGAAACAAACTGAGGGTTCTAGAGGGGAGGGGGGTGGGGGGATGGGTTAGCCTGATGATTGGTATTAAAGAGGGCACGTACTGCACGGAGCACTGGGTGTTATATGCAAACAATGAATCATGGAACACTACATCAAAAACTAATGATGTATGGTGATTAACGTAATAAAATAAAATTAAAAAAAAGATATGAGTCTACTTCTATTTAATCCAAAGCCTTTGTGATTTTTTTTTTTTTTTAAAGATTTTATTTATTTGACAGAGAGAGACACAGTGAGAGAGGGAACACAAGCAGGGGGAGTGGGAGAGGGAGAAGCAGGCTTCCCACTGAGCAGGGAGCCCGATATGGGGCTTGATCCCAGGACCCCGGGATCATGCCCTGAGCCGAAGGCAGTCACTTAACGACTGAGCCACCCAGGCGCCCCAGCCTTTGTGATCTTTACTGTACTATGCTATTTCAAATGAGAAACGTGAAAATTTATTGAAAACCATAAAATGTTATAAATGTATAAACATCTCTACTCAAATAAACTTGATGCATTGGTGAAGCTTCACTTACCTTCATTCTTCGACTAAATATAACCTTAATTCAAGAACTTTGTGGGTTAATTTTTAATTCTAATTAAAATTAATTTTTACACTGCGAACTAACTTAGAAAAGAGAATGCTTACCTGGTCTTAGATTTTTCAAATACAAAGCTTGGGAAAAAGTCAAAATGTTCAGGCCTAGGTCAAAAGTTTTATTCAGGGGCAGAGGTCCATGTGAAATTGTGCACTGGCCAGTATTTACTGGAAGAACAATTCTATTTCAAGGCTATTTACTCTAAATACTACAAGTAACAGTATCACTTGGTATACTCTGGAAAACAGAAAGTACAATTTTTCCTGTGACGCTTAAAATAGATGTAACCGGCACTGCAAAATTATTCTAACGTGTAATGTCAACAATGAACTACATGGCCCGTATTTGGTATAATACTTTATTTTCTATTGTATTAATAAACTAAAGCCAAGAAAATATCAAGTTAATTTTAAAGGCAAATCTTTACTCCTTAAAGAAAAAATACAAACTGTGGTAGTTTTAGAATCAGTGTACTTTACATAATATAAACAAAACCACTAATGTATCTATATGCTTGGTTTCCTTAAACTATAATGAACCACAAAATGGGCGGAAAATGGGTTTACTTACTGGCATCAAATAAACAACTTGGGAAAACAGGTAGCATGCATTTTTTTTTTAAACTGTCTATGCATAGGCACTGACATAACACGTTTTAATAGCCACTACCTCCTCTTCCTTGTCCAAAGTAACCACCCCCATAGCCCCCTCGGACACCCCCTCGCTGGAATGCCCCAGTTCCTCTGTAGCCTCCTCCACTAGACCCTCTATAGTCTCCTCCCGAGCCACCTCTATAGCCACCACTAACACCTCCTCTGTAGCCTCCGCCATAGCCTCCGCGATAGGAGTTGGAGCCGCCAGCATAGCCGCTGCCGCCGTAGCCTCCACCACCGACGTAGCCGCCGGCACCTCCGTAGCCTCCGCTGCCGTAGCCCCCACCGCCGTAACTAGAACCTCCCCGTCGGTATCCACCTCCATTGTCGTATCGAGCCATCTTGGGAGGACGTGGACCATCTCCATACCTAGGAAAAGTACAAAATCACCACTTTAGCAAAGATTCCTTAATACATCTCAACTAGTCATAAAATATAAAGTCATATTTGGAAATTTAATACACAAAGGGAACAAACCCAAGTGCACAAATATAAACTGAAATGAAATAAATCTGTTACTCCATAATAGATACAGAAGAACGCATCTACTGTAACCGTATGTTTGTCTAAAGTTCTTTCTGGTTCATTCTCAAAGATCTTCCTACGACTTAAGATGGATGGTTCGCTTTCACTGAGCCTCAGCTATACAGCATTCTACGAAAGCAATGATATGTAAGGAAGAGGCTCCCGGAGTTGGCAGTGTTATTTGATCTTTATCACCACGTATTTTCCTGCATTAACTCTGAAGTATGTTTTTGAAAAATGCCTGTGGTGATTTGTTTACACATAAATGTTTCATGTGGCAAATAAAGAAAATGAGGGGTAATGAAAAATTGCATAATCAAGGGGCACCTGGGTGGCTCAGTCCTTAAGCGTCAGCCTTCAGCTCAGGTCATGATCCCAGGGTCCTGAGATCGAGCCCCGCACTGGGCTCCCTGCTCTGCAGGGAGCCTGCTTCTCCCTCTCCCACTCCCCCTGCTTGTGTTCCTGCTCTTGCTATGTCTCTGTCAAATAAATAAAATCTTAAAAAAAAAAAGAAAAAGAAAAATTGCATAATCAAGATGTCTCACTTAACAACCCTCCAACTCAGCACACCCCAAACTGCTTATTCTTCCTGCACAGCTTTTCTTTTCTTTTTTTATAGGAGTTTTCTATTTTTTATTGTTATGTTAATCACCATATATTACATCATTAGTTTTTGAAGTAGTGTTCCATGATTGTTTGTGCATAACACCCAGTGCTCCATGCAGAATGTGCCTTCTTTAATACCCATCACCGGGCTAACCCATCCTCCCACCCCCCTCCCCTCTAGAACCCTGTTTGTTTTTCAGAGTCCATCGTCTCTCATGGTTCGTCTCCCCCTCCGATTTACCCCCCTTCATCTTCCCCTCCTATCTTTTTTTTTTTCCTTAACATATATTGCATTATTTGTTTCAGAGGTACAGATCTGTGATTCAACAGTCTCCTGCACAGCTTTTCTTATAGAGACCAGCACTATGAATTCAGCAGTTGTCCAAGTTAGAAATATAGCTGGGATCTGTCTTCACTCCTTCACTGCCCTGCTCCCCCCATTTCAATCCATCACCAATTCCTCCTGATGGTCCTGCAAACTTGTCTAATCTACTCCTCCCCATTTCAATTCTCTCTACTGTAATTCAAGCCACCATTATATTCATGCATCCTAAACTCTTTCCTGTATTTATCCCATCCTTTCTAGGTTCTGGACTTTTGTCCTCCACAGAGCAGATTGTATGTGAAGCCTCCTTATTCACCATCCCTCCTGCCAAAAGTAAACTCTCTTCTAAATACCTATGAGCACCACATCTACCTATGACACACACTTATTATTTCTTTCTTTTTGAAGACTGCTCAATAATTCTCCACTGGAGGAGTAAGGTATAGCACAGTAAGAGCACTGTTTCAGGAGCCATTACTGCTTTAGTCTGAATCCAGTCCTACCATTCACTAGCTGTATGGCCTTGGGTCTTAACTTCTCTGTGCTAGTTTCCTTATTCATATTAAAGGGGACAAAGATCTACCTACACCATAGATAGAGCAAATATTAAAATGAGTTAAGATCAGAAAAGCACTCAGCACAGTGCCTGGCACACAATGAATACTATGTGTATGATTAATAAATTTTAAAAAGTAAATCATAGCAAAATGGGACCCAGAATGCTTTATGAATTCTAGCAGTTCTATATATTAAAATTATTAACAGTTTATAACCGAAAGCAGTAACTGTTCCTTGAAAGGGAGATTAAAGAATATTTTTGGATAATTAGAAAATTTTTAATATTTATATTAGACAATTGTTAAACACTTAAATTTTGGGGGTGTGATCATGGTATTGCAGTTATATGCTTAAAAGATGCATGAAATATACTGATGTAAAATGTCATAACCTCTGCAACTCAGTCACAAATGATTAAGTAAAAGTAGGTATGTGTGTTTACACACATGTATGAAAGCAAGAAATCGTCACAGAATGTGGAAGATTAGTGAGTTTAAGTTATAAGACTATATGGGTGTTCACTGTACTATCCTCTGCCTTCTGTGCAGGTATCAAATATTTCCAAAGAAAGAACTGTGAGCAAAGGGAGATTGAAAAGGTGGAAAAAAGCAAACCAAATAAGACATTTTAAGAATTAAGAGAAATTTCACACTTCTTTAAGTCAGTCACATTCTTGCATTTCCCTACTAAGATAAACCTTGAGGCTTTTCATTTGAAGCAGCAGCAATTTAACCCTTCAATCAACATTTTTTCATTAGAGATGGCAAAACAGTAGTGTGGAAAGTGAAGAGTCTGGGCTCTGTCACTTTCCCGTCATGTGACCCACCCTGGACTTTGTATGTACTTTTAAAGTCCCTTTAAATCTCCAACATGCACTGATACACTATTAACAGAAATAAAACTTAGTAAAAACCTTTTCTCTGAGTGTGTTAACCAGAATTAAATTTCATATTCAGTGTTTGTCTAGAATTTTAACTTAAATAAACAAGGCCTCTATCAGCTACCTGTGGGAATTTTAGGCCAGTATAAGATCATCGTCCTCTGCTTGGTTCAGAGAAGTTACTGTGTACTCACCGTGTACTGCCAATCATGAGGTTGATACCAGCAGCTGATGGTCTAGAGATCTGGCGGATCATGTTTAGCATATGTTCATTAACAGGGTCCAACTGGCTGATGATATTAGGCTGTTTGGTTACTTCAACAACCAGAGCCTCCATGGCCGCCCGGAGAGCAGTGATACAGGCAGCAGCCTCATGAGAGATTTGCAGTCTGATCCTAAACAGAGAAAAATGATAAAGTTCAAGAGGGGTACACACAGCAAAAGACTACTGTCTCTCAATTTCACATATGGTAAGTGATGGAATAAATTTAACTTCTTACTAAGTACCAATACTTTCAATTCCCCAGACTTAGGCAAACACAGGTATGAAGAATGGTAACAGTCTTACACTAACTTCTTAAAACCCACTGCTGGCTACTGGCGGGTACTGTAAACCAGGAAGTCTATCAAGCAAACTACTGTTAGCAATACAGATCACTCAGCTTCCAATAAAAGAATGAAAGAAGAGACTCACATTGCTGGAGTTTTCAGGAATATGACTGAGCCTACTGATGGGTCACTAAGATCTATTCCATTTTTGTCAAGTGGTTAGTACATGCTTACCAGTAGTCTCTAACCAACACACAGAGTACATGAAAGAGGTACCCCAGTTCCAATTAAATTCCAATTCTCTAGGGTAGTATTCATGGGGGCAGATGTGGCTTCAATGCCTAATGCATTTGCTTCCAATGGTATGACTTACTACCTACGAACTATACTACCAAGATATCCACTCTCCAAGAAAAGACAATGTTATAAAACACCTCATTTATGTCATGAAATTTTGTCATGTTTCTTTCACAAATTAAGTTAGATTAGCAGCTGAATCCCATTACACCTCAATTATAAGAATGCAGTTTGGAGTTCACATCTGAAAATCCATACCAGTCATCTACGAGCACAATCTGCCCATCAGACTGGACTTTCTTGGAGGCAAAGAGAAGCAACTGCAGGGGAGTAACTAAGGTCATGCCTTTAGCAGAGATGGCTCGGGTTCGAATCTGCAGATGAAAAAAGAGGCAAGAAGAAACAGATGACAGTCCAGCTGCCAAGCAATTGCCATATAATGATAATGAACTATGCTTCAAAAATTAAAACTCATGTTCCCACTGCACACTAATAAGTAACGACAATGTAGATTTTCAACGTAAATTTTTCTTTTGGGGGGGGGCAGAGGGAAAGGGTGAACATCTCCAGCAGGCTCCTTGCTCAGCACAGAGCCCGACACGGGGCCGAGATCATGACCTGAACCAAAATCAAGAGTCAGACACTTAACATACTGAGCCCATGCAGGTGCCCCTCAACGTAAATTTTTCTTAACTAATCTTTTCTTACCTTTTCACCAAATACAAAGAAGGGAGATGGGTACTTCATGTCTTGGCTGCTAAAAGGACAATTAACAGAAGACTTGTGGATAAGGGCATTACGCCCTTCAGTGGTGAGAATCTTTCTTTTTTCCTTATGATAGCACACATTAGGGTACACACCAAAAGCCAGGAGAGAGATAACAACATCCAAATTATTATCTGGTCCAGTGTTAGTAAACACCTGTGTTAACAAGCAATCTGTAAAAGGAAAGGGGTACAAATATCAGATACCTGGCTAATCCTCATATTGCATGTAAACTAGTTAAGAGAATTACGAGAACTGACTCCTCCTTCCCACCTCTTTTTTCAGATAACCTGTCTAATTTCCTGTCTTCTCAGAACTCTTACACCCACATTAAGTTCAAGGAGAAATTCTGCTGAGTCTCCACAGCAAGAAAACTAAAATACTTGCATTCTCTTATAGACTCAACCACAACCCAAGCTTGGAGTGATTACTTAATGACAAAAAGCCACCTCCCCCACCCCCAGGTTAATCATCTACTCGCCAAGTGAGCTAAACCAATAGGTGAACAAAGTATTCCATCTGCTGTTCCTAAATAGCTGTTCTTTCTAGACAGAGTAACAATCCAAGGAAGCCCACTGGAATGAGGGCGGATATTTTCACCCAGACTATGCTTTAGGAGCACTTCATCATGGTTTGGGAAGTATGACAGTGACCACTAAGAGAGAGCATGGATATATTCTGTGCTGGAAAAACCTGAGTTCTAATCTTCTCACCTCCTAACTGAATGTATCTGGACAAGTAATTTAAACCTCTGTGTTAGCTTCCTCTTCTATAAAACAGGGTAACAATACCTGCATCTCAGGATTATTGTGAGGATCCTATCACACAAAATATGCCCTTCCTCTTTCCTTGATTTTGATAAAAAACTACAAACTTAAGTCAGTTTGCAACAGAGGAAAACATTTTGTCTGTAAGTTATTTAGATCATATCCTTTTAAAATCTGCCATCTTGCCCAACTATACTCTCAACTACACAGCTATTTCTGGTTATGTGCTTCAATTCCCAATTTTAGGAATTTTAATCTAGTTGGAGAACAAAAGTTCAACAGCTCAACTAATATATCCATCACATTATCCAAGCCCTCTTACCTGCCAGCACACTAAAACCTTACTTAAAGGCACTTAAAATTTAACATGGTAAATTTCATGTCTAAACATGAACATGTGGGCAGAATGATCAATCACTTCACAAATCACTATTTGAGGTTATTCAACAAACTGCTTATTCTGTACTACAACTGCTAAAAGCTACACCTCTGTTCTTCATAAGATAAAAGAGACTAAAAAAAAAAACCTCTCAAAGTAGCACAATTCTTAAAACATCTATTAATCATCTGTGTAGTATGTTATAATTTGAGCATCACAACCTTTTGCTTCCTTTTTTAGAAGACGGAATAAATGTGAAAAACTGATTATCATTATAGTTCAAAGAATGAAGAAATAGCTAGGAACAGAAAAAGCACAGGGTCTAAAGTCTGAAGCTAAAATATACTGCACTGTCAATGTGCACATGCTGCATAAACGTCACTTCAGATAGATCTTTAGAGAGCCTTACCTTCTGGAAATCCAGAATTAATCAGAATCTCTTTGAGCTGAACTTTGGCTTCCCAGGTCATTCTTAGTGTAGCCATATTGAGTCTTTTGTGCTCACAAAAACGTATCTCTGCTTCTTCTCCACCCATTCTAAAATAGATTAAGAGTCATTTCTTAAAGCCCCAATACATTAGCAACTAGAGACAGTTCTCACAACTTACAACTTTCCCTCTTTCAAACCCGTACCTAGCATCATCCCAAGCTTGGAAGACTGATAAAAGGGCCACATGATCAGAAAATCTGTTTCCAGCAAAATTTCGATGAATATAACCCAGTCTTTTTCCTTCACTAATGAAAGGCTCCGGAAAGCAGGTGGCAGCAGAGATGGTACAGACAGCATCTCCCACACTGAAACAGACAGGAAAATTCAGTCTTGTCACGCTCTTGTTCCAGCAGTTTACGAGCAGTACTGTCACTGTGGGTCAGAGTCTTTACTGGCTACGATACCACTTTATTAACACTGAGATTGGCTTAACAAAGAACTTTTACAGCTGCTCTCTCCAGAAGCGGAAAGGGAAAATACAAGGAGCTCTGATAATTAATGGATGCATATTTACCATAAATTACGACCAAGTATTATATTTTCCCTCTCCTTATTCTCTTCCCCATCTTCTCAAATCTCTTAATCTTCAAAATTTCCTGATAAAATATACCTGTTTTCCTAGTGCTATTTGTCTTTCAAAGACAACTACTTATGCTCCTGAGACGAACTGCAATTCTTTTGAGAAACTTGTGCTCTTTCCCCCAACAAGCTGGGCCCAGGTATTCTTCTCATTTCATTCTTTTCTTAGTATCTGAAGTATGCCACTTCTATACCTAAGAATTTAATTTTTTCTTCTGAGCCTATCCTGTTTTTATGGGGAGGGGAATAAGATTCTGAAATTGTTCTACCATTTAAGTATCAGCAATAATACAAAGCACTTACTAGAAAATACATCCCATTATCATCATTTTGCCAAAACGAGGCTCAATGGGGAGTTTAGCCAGGATTCGTCCCAGAGGAGTCAACTCATCATTAGCATCTAATGCATCAAGTTCTGTGGGGAGATAGTTCTTTGTGAGCAGAAATAGTAAAACAGCGGAAATAGTAACGAAAACCCCTTTAACTGAGGCAAAGATGAAACATTTCTTTACAGGTTGAGTTTTCATTATTTGTCAAACCAACTACCAGCACCATGCCCATAGCCAACAATTCTCCTCACTCAAAAACACAACAAAACCAAATTCTGGAGCACCGATAAGAAGGTGGTACTAGAATTAGGCCCTGTAGATTGTAAACTGAATATAGTCCATGCAAACTCTATACGTACAAAAACTAAAGTAACAGCCTAAGTACACATGCCCTAACAAGTCTAATACCATTTACTGATAATTTTTAGAGAGGAATGAAATCTGGAGAGTCAAAGTCTAAAGTTCATATAGCAGATGAGTACTAGATTCAAAATTCAAAATCAGATTCCCATGGCGAACACCTTTAGTTTTTCCCACAATACTACACCACTTCTATGACATGATTAGAAAACACAAATAGATATGTTTTAACAGATAAACATAAAAGAATATCGTGAGTAATGCATGTTCTGATTATTAAATATTGGTTAAGAAATGACATTTTTTACCAAAAGAAGACTCGGGTTACCCTTTTCTTACCTCATTTTATGAAACTGACCACACTAAATATGTAAGGCAACACTGGAAGTCTTACCACTCACCAGCCTGCTGAGTGTACCTCGATTCATCTGTTACATGCTAGCTGCCAGGACAAGACAATAATTAACATGTTGTTAGGTAGGTCTGTATTTGTAGGTACCTCTAAGAGTGTGCTCTGCTTCGATCACAGCATCCAAAGGTGGAGGTTCAATTGCCTTGGCCAGGAATTGTCCAATTCCTCCCAGACGCAGAAGTTTTATGCTCAAAGCAATTTCATGTAATGGTGTTCGGAACATCTCAGGTGTCATGTGGGTTTCTAGTCTAAGGGAAGAAAAGCATAAAATAACCATCCACTCTAATATATACACGTCTGTTTAATAAAATCTTTGCAGAGAGATGATCAGGTTTATAGAGCTGTCCCTCCCTCATCCTTTTACAATTATCAAACAATGTTTTGTATTTACAACAAAGACTCTCTGGACAAGACCCTCCTAACTGCTTGAGCAGTGGTTTACGACTTTACAATGATAGCTTGATGGTATTTTCATCTGAGGAGTGAAGGAGGATGAAAAATTATCCCAAATCCTTAATGTTACTACCCATACCTATGACTTCTTCAGGTCTCACCGGGTGACAAACATGGGTTAAAAGCGGTGGCTAGACAGAGCGGAGGGGACGGGGGGAGGGGACAGGCAAAAATGGGTGAAGGGGAGGGGGAGATACAGGTTTCCAGTTATGGAATGAATAAGTCACAAGGGTGAAAGGTACAGCACAGAGAATATAGTCAATAATACTGTAAAAGTGCTCTATGGTGGCAGATGGTAGCTACACTGGTGGGGAGCATAGCATAATGTATAGAGTTGTTAAATCACTATTCTGAACACCTGAAACTAATATAACATCGATTGTCAACTATACTCAAAAACAAACACCTCCCCCCATCTGCCCCCCCCCACCTCCCAATGGTAGTAAGACTTTCTGTGGAGATGTGGGCTAATACTAACATATCCCCATAATCACCTTCCCTTCCTGGTTCATAAAATTTAGTGCTACCAGCAAGGATTTTACAGATCATGTAACCCTTAAAAATTTTAATAAAAGTTACTATTACAAATTAATATTAACAATGATAATAGCTAACATTTACTGAGAGCTTACCATATGCCAAGCATTGTTCTCAGTATTTAACATTATTAACTCATTTAGTTCTCAAATTCTGTGGGTTAGGTATTATAGTATCTTCCATTTTCAACTGAAGGAGCACAGACAGTTAAGTAACAATCTCATTTTACAAAATGGGGAAACAGAGGCCTAGAGAGTGTAAATATTTAGGTTATGTCATAGAATAGGTACAAATGGTATTAAAATCTACATTTTTTTTTTTTTTTTAGTAGGCTCTATGCCCAGCATGGAGCCCAATGTAGGGCTCGAAATCACAACCCTCGAGATCAAGACCTGAGCTGAGATCGAGTCAGATGCTTATCCGACTGAGCTACCCAGGCACCCCCAGGTCTCTAAATGTTTAAGTCAGACTTATTGGCTATACACTATTCATGATGAAGATTCATGGGAATCATTTACTGATGATGCCAACACTGCTGGCAAGACTGGTCAGCTTAAATAAGGTTTACATAAATGCAGATAGCATTATCTGTTTCTCACCCTATAAAGAAAAGAACAAAAATCCTTTATTATAGGTCTATTCATGCCATTACTAATTAGTAGGTGGTTTTCACTCTAAGATGTCTAAGTACAGTACTTGTTTCTTCAAGGGACAATCTAACCTTTAAAAAGTAGGTACCTTCCAAATGTTGCAGCCAGTATCCTGAGCTAACTTCTGATGCTCAAATAAATCCACATTTACAATTACCAGGGAGCCGTAGTTACCAGCACAAAAGCAAATCAAAGTTTCCTTGGTTTTTCTTCAGGGCATTATATACATCTGGTCACCTAAATTAAGTATGTCCCACAATACTTTATTGTGATAAATACACACGTGTACAAAACCCCTAACTCTATCTTATGGTCAACTGGTTCAAGCTAATGCACACACATGGATATCCAGAAACATATAACTATGCATCTGAAATCTATAATTCAGAGAGATAAGGATTTTTTTTAAACAAGTCCCAACCACAAACATTCCCCAACAGGCTTATAGTATAAATGGAACTGGACAAGGTATTAACAGACTTGGGTTTCAGTCCTGGAGAAGTCAGCTAAGAGCCTTAAGCTTTAGTTTCCTTATCCAAATAATGCCCTCTATTTCTCAGGCATATGAGGAGGATCCTATTAGATACAGTGATTTGCTAACATTAGGAGGAAAAAAATCTGGAAATATGGAAGTATTTTTTAAATGTATTTTTCAAGAAGTTAACCATTCCATAAATACCAGTAATCCCTAAAGTGACCTATGTGGAACTAAAATAATGTCCATATAGCCTCCGTTTAAAAGATTAGTAGTAAGCAGAAAATCAGCAAACATGCCATCACTGACAATTTCATTCTTGCCACAATCTTGTTATTTAAGCCAAGTATCTATCCTCCAATATAGGTAACTGGAGGCATTTATGTACTCTGAGTTCAGTAAGTTCACAGCAGGGGACGGGAGGTGATGTATTGTATGAAGGGATAAAAAAACAAATCTATAGTCTTTATTTAAGAATTGGTCTTACCTCTCAAAACGAGCTCGGCTACACAGGTGAAAGCAGAATCCAGGCCGCACACGGCCAGCTCGTCCTTTCCGCTGCTCAAGGTTTGTTTTAGATGCCCAAACTGTAGCGTAGTTGGTCATGTTGTTGTGAGCAGTGAACAGCTTCACTTTCTGCCTAAATAGGAAACAGTGGCTAATTCTTAGACTCACATGTACCACCAGTACTTAACTATCATATTTCCACTAAGGGATGGATGCTTTCCTGGTAGCTATGCTGACATGAAGCCTGTGTGCAGCACGAGGAAGAATTTGACTGCACCTTCTGAGTCGTCAACCTTCTAACAACACGTCCGTGCCACTTACCAGCTAGATGGTCTTGGCCAAGTTACTAATCCTTCTATGTCCCATTTTCCTCATCTGAAAATGGCTATAATACTCTTACCGAACTCACAGAATTTTTATTTATAAACATTAAGTGAATTAATGAATGGAAAGCATTCAAACGGGATTTGGCACATACATGAGAATAAACAGTAATTATTCAAGCCAAGTCTGTCCCAAAGTTTAGTGTAACTTCCAGGCTATCTATGATCTAAAAGTTGATGACCTCACCAAGCAGTGCCCGCGCAGTCCTGCTGAACCCCAAAGCAACCTCAGAACCCTTCAACGCTCCACACAGGCAGCTGGCACTAACTGACTGGAGCTGGCTCAGGGGAGCTGCGTGCTAGTCACCATTCCCTACAGTGGGCACTGGCAGATCTTTCTCAATTGGCGGGGAGGCTGAGGGACTATGTAGAGAAGACACGGGGCACAATCTAGCCAGATATAACAAAGTTTTGACTTTTTTGTCCTGTGTATCAGTTACCATATAATTGTGTACTTTATCTGTACATAATGCCTCCCTGTGTATTTCCCAGGCTCATCGCATACCAAATTAAATTTTTTAATTCTTTTTTTTTAAGATTTTATTTATTTATTTGACAGAGAGATAGACAGAAGAGCACAAGCAGAGGGAGCGGCAGAGGGAGAGGGAGAAGCAGGCTCTGCACTGAGCAGGGAACCCGATGCGGGACTCGATCCCAGGACCCTGAGATCATGACCTGAGCCGAAGGCAGACGCTCAACCATCTGAGCCACCCAGGCGCCCCAAATTTTTTAATTCTTAAGTGAATGTCGCACAGGTAGGATATTTGTCATAAGATAAATATTGGTCATCTTTATACACTAAGCAGTATGCTACTGTATGGCTGTGATCAATGCAAACACCCACCAATGAGAAATGAGCAAATATCAGCAGACGAGCAGTGGGAAGCTCAGGAGTTAGAGTGTCAAGCTTTGTCACCTTCTACCATGATAAATGATTTGTGATAAATCAACACCAAGAATTATTAATTAGCCTGTAACCCAATATACAGTACACAATAATTAAGATAGTACAAGAACACAGGACTTCAAAAAAAAAAAAAAAAAAGGGTGATTCTGATTCTGTTAACTGATACTAACTACTACATGGAACATTCTTAAGATTTATTCTAGGCAAACAGGTTCCTTGGAAACTTACTTGCAGGAGTCAATGACATAAACAACATCATTTATGGTAATGCTAGTCTCAGCAATATTTGTGGACAAAATAACCTGTGAAGAAATATTAAGAAAAATTATACTTCAGAAAATATTTTCCTATTATGCACTTAAAAGAAGGACTTGCTTATGTAACAAGTGGCAAGAGAATTCCAGGAGCCTTAAAAAAATCATTCACCCACTGCCCGACTAATGAAAAACTTAACTAAGCTCAGGAAGAGAAGACCCCTTCTTTCCCTCCTCAATTTATACAATTTTTTTGTGGTAGCTCTATGAAGGCCTGTAATATTTGTTTAATATCTATGTAACCTCCAACCCCATAAGTGTAAATGTTTATTATTTACCTTGGTTACTCCAGCTGGTACTGGATCAAATACTTTGCGCTGTTCCTCTCGAGGAATCTGAGAATGCAGAGGTAAAATCTGATACCTATGGCTTCCTATAACAATTAAGGAAAGGTTAAGGTTTAAAAATAATAGTCCATTTTAAAACTGCTCTACATTACGTATATTTTTATCCAAATATTGACACAACATTACATTTTGTTTTCACATGCTGGCTAGGGCACAAGCAAAAATATTCATTTTTCACTGTCAAATATGTGAGAATTCAAAGACTCATACCAAAATGTGGATTCATCTCCAAATGCTTCTGCATAGTATAAATCAAATTCCAGCCAGGCAGAAAAACCAACACAGCCCCAGGAACATTAAGGGTCTCAATGTACTTGAGTAGAGCTTCTATGAGTTCAAAAGGGGTTTCCTTTTCATTCAACTGAGCCATGCTCATCTTTGTTTCTGGACCATATTCATCACCACAGATCAGGTTGCAATTTGCCTGCAAAACACAGGGAGACATATTTTGAACTGTCTTAATTACTACAGCTCACGAGATGTCTCTTAGATTTGTTCTTAACATTCAAATGACACCTGTCCTTATTAATTCTAGCTTATTAGTCTTATCTGGCATACAGAAGAAATTTAATTTCCAAAAATGTAGAACCTACTACATATTGAGATACTGTATTTTTCTCATGACCAAGATTTCCCATAGGCAATGTCTATAATTCAAGCACAAACTCTTAAATTTGACTCTGAAACTTCTAATGGCTCCTTCTACCAATGTATTTCTTTATTAAGACTTTACTCCATTGGTCTCTCAAAAATATTCTCCTTACTGATAAACGAACTGCTACTATGATCCTGTCTGTGCATCAATTACCATATGATTACTTTACCTATACACAACACCTCCCTGTGTAATTCCCAGGCTCATCTCCTACCAAATATGAAGTCCTTAAATTCTTAAATGAGTATCCTGCTGGCAGCTCATTTGATCATCTATTTCCAAAATAATGTGGTATTTTCTAAAAAGTCTGCCTTAGAATCAGTGCTAAACCAAGCCTTTAGTAGTGAGAAAGTTGTTACAATTGGTCTTTTTTCTGCCTGATAAACTTTCTAATTTGCTATTCATTTATATCCTCATATCTTCCAATTAAAAATATTCCAGCTTATTTCCTATCAAATTCTGCATTGCTGTCTTACAATATTTATTCTGTTCAAAATTCCAGATATAAGATGTATTTTTGTATTATCATTGGTCCAAATCTCAAAGTAAGTGTCATTTTCCTTTCCTCTTTCTTCTTAGGAAATCCCTCATAACTAACTCCCTGGTTTATTACCGATCTGATAATGTCATCACCACATAGGCTCTCTAATCTAGGAGGGTAGCTGCTGCTTTGAAAACTTTATTGTATATATGGATCACATGGAGATTTTGTTAAAATGCACATTCTGATTTACTAGATCTGGGATGGGGCACAAGACTTGCTTTTCTATCAGCCTGCCAGGTACTGTGACCCATGGAAAACAGGAGTTATTTCTAACCACAGGTGGACCTTTAAACATCTTAACTCTTTCTTCCTTTTTCTTTTGACTTTTATCCAGAAATGACTTAACCTGTAGTAAGAAAAGAGCTTGTCACTGAACATGGAATCCTTTGGAGTAAAATACATCAATTAATTTAAAAACAGACTTTATAGTCACCTTTTTAAGAAGTTTTCTATAATGTTAATTCATTACATGTTTTTACTAAAATCATCTGTTCACTACAGTAACAAAATCTGTCCCTAATGAAAAATTTTCCATGAAGATTCACTTACATCATCATCCTCACCACCATCATCTTCCTTATCCTTCTTCTTCTTGTCCTTTGGTGGAGGAATAAAGTGGGTCATCTGAATACAGTCTTCCAAAAAATATTCTGCCAAGACAATCCAGTCAGGTGAGTACCGTCAACTTTCAGAATGCAGCAGTCTTCAAAACTCATTTTCTAATTCATAACTCAAAATGACCTTAATACCCCCTGATTCTTCATAATTAGCAAGAAATTCCAGTGCTAATAAATAAGCTTTTTCCAAACTCAGTGTTCCAATCTCTTGGTCCCTGAAGGAGGGTGAAGTATCTCCCCTACATGTTCCCACTAAGCCAGACAGGGTACCCTCTATCTACAATACTCAAACATTTGTGGAATGGGTACAGGGTACACGCACTATGCTGTACCCTCCCATGGTATGGCATTTAGATAAGGAAAGAATGTGAATACAGTAATATACTGTAGTCCATCCTTCCTCTATCAGGATGTACACATAAAATGGGTTCCCTTTAGTTACCACTCTAAAGAAGGACATCAGCAAAGCTGGGATATCTGCTGATCAATTATACTCTGCTGGGCCCAAAAATGTCTCATAATCTATAAACAATTCCCCTCTATATGCTAAGAGCCTCAAAGTGCTACTCTTCACATTACATAAAGGATACATACAACTGATATGACTCATCACTGATGATGTTAAACTTGTTCACCTGAGGTAGTGTTTGTCAAGTTAATCCAAGTTACTATGAAGTTACTGTTGTTTCTCCCTTTCCATACTCTACTCTGTGGAAGCAGGTCATTAAACACAAGACACTCAAGGGACAGGGAGGTAAGCCTCACTTTTTTGAGGTAAGAGGGAGGTATCTATAATTTTTTTAGAATTATTCCATATGAGAGATGTGTCTTTATTACCCATTTATTTATTCAACCACCATATGGACTCATGGGTATTTATTTTATCCTTAGGGTTATAATCCAGTATTGTATTACTTTATTTTTGTTCAAATTACTCCAGCTCTTTCAGGTTGGCTCCTGTGTCCCTCTGTCTCCATCACTGTGGTCAGCAGACAGAGCTAGGAAATGTATGCAAGCACACTCACCCATGTATCCATACATATTTTAATTATTTCTTTATCTATTCACTTGTATCTGAACATGACTTCTTACTGATGTTTCCACATGTAATCATACACCACATGGTTCATTCAAGCCTTCCCTCCTACTTACCTATAGCCTCTCACTCCCACAGTAAACGTGGCTCCCCCATCTGCCATCCACTTATTTTTTCAATCACAGTATACACGTAAACAGTTTTACGACTGTCAACCTGTCCCCTCACAAGATACAACTGCACTGCCTTTTATTGTAGAGCTACCCTTACTTCTGAATTTTAAAAAATAGTACCCTGACATAACCATTTATCATCTCATACACACAGCAACTTTTTAGCTTATTTTCATGCCCTCAATTTGTGCTAGAATTCACTTTTTTAACCAAGCTATTAGATAATTATCCTAAAAAATGGTGATAAAATACTCTGAAGAAAGTAAAGGAGTGGGGCACCTGAGTGGCTCAGTCAGTTAAACATCATACTTGTGGTTTCAGTTCAAGTCATGATCTCTGGGGAGATCAAGCCCCTTGTCCTCAGGCTTCTCAGGCTCTGCACTCAGCGGAGAGTCTGCCTCCCCCTCTGCCCCTCCCCTTGCTCTAGTTGGCCTACGTGCTCTCTCTCTAATTAATAAATCTAAAAAGAAAAAGAAAAGAAAGTGAAGGAGCTCTTACCTATCAGAAATACTCTTTTACCTATCAGAAATAGTTGATCTTGACACACTCACCTTAGTATCATTTTAACACATGCCTGCTTTGGCTCTCAGATTCTCTTGTAATTTGACTCTCGCTGCTTAAACTTTTTAATAGTATTTCCCATAAACATCTATAGGCCATATTGATTTACACTGGACAGTATATAATTCTGAAAGTTATCTTTGGCTATAAGGAAAAGGCAGGAAATTTACTGGATATGCCATGTCCTCAAGTAATGAATGAAACTTGTTCTTGCTCCCCAGATTGTACTCACTACTGCTTGAGTAAAAGCCCAAGAATGTTATGATGCATTTGATATTCTACTTTGGCCTGTATTTTAAATGTCTTTTGAACTATTACTCCAATCTCCAAGATTAAGAAAATCCAAACACCAACGCATAAAAGATGTTCACCCTCCCACCCCACCTCCAAACTATTTACCTTGAACTGGATAAGTCCTCCCGTAAACTTCAATGATGGGACAATTGAAGAAATATTCACAGAACATACTGGTGTCGATAGTAGCAGACATGAGAACAATGCGAACTTCAGGGTAAGCCTGAACCACATCACGCAACACTACCAAAAGGAAGTCGGTCTATTAAAACACAAATGAAAAAAAACTGCTGAAGAAGTTCATGCTAATTAAGAGACACCCAAGAGATTTCTTGTGTTATGCAGAAATCACTGAAATTCAGTTTCTTTGGTGGCTTGCAGAAGTGAAAGATAAAGGGTTAATGTGGGATTCAGTAGTATTTTTAAGAATAGTTGTAGCCTAATAGGAGAAGGGAAGAGAAAAAAAATTAATGAGAGCAAAGAATTCATCTGAAAATTTCCAGTGAAATTTATATTCGTAGGCATACAAACTTTAACTAGGGAAGAGGGAAAGCCATGATGAACCAAAACTCAGTTATCCAACCACCTGCAAAGCTAATCTTAAAAATGTTGAAAAGGTCTTATTTGGTTCAAACAAAATAATGGCCAAAACAGTTTATAACTTAATAAGGTAAAGTATCCATCTACCTACCAAACAACATGAAAGCTACAGCTCTGACAAAAAACTTTTCTCTGGGTGTGTGGCCCTCTTACCCATCACTGCCTCCCTCACCTAGAGAAAACCATCCTGAATCTTATTAATCCTTTTCATATACCTTTCCTCTCTCATCTATGCAGGTACCTATACTATATATATGTATATATATATATATATATATATATATATCTCTTTTGGACAGTGCTGTCTAGAGGTTTACTTTTATTTTTTCTTCCTTTCCTCTCTCATGTACAAGTACCTATACAATATATAGAGGGAAAGTATATATGGAAATATATATATATTTCTACTGGACAGTGCTGTCTAATGTTTACTTCTATTTTTTACTTATGATTTTTAAAATTGCTTTGGCATTTAAGTCCTTAATCTATCTGGAATTGATTCTTGTATTTGGATAGGAGGCAATGATCCAACTGCAACTATTTCCTTATGATGACCATTTGTTTCCAGCTCAATTTAATGACGAACCCACTCCCCTTTCCCGAAGACCAACATGCCATCACTCTTATACCACCACTGCATTCAACGCACCATCTGTTTCCACATTCTGAATAATTCAGTGCTCAAACTGTCAATCCATGTACTATCTCAATTATTATAGCTTTGAATTACATCCTGAGATCTGTAAAGCCAAGACAAGCCATTCTGCTCTTCTCCAGAAGAGCGTAAATTTTTGGCCATAAATCTTCCCTGTAAGTATTCATAATCAGCCTATTAAATTCTATGAAAAACCTTGATGGGAATTTGATGAGGCCTGCATTCAAACTGGATCAACTTGGGGAGGAGTGATATCTATAGGGTTGATTTATTCTGAAGTACTTGACATTCTGACTATTCCAGTGGTTATCTTTTGAGTTGTTTTCTAGCTGTTTGTTTATAATACATAAAACACAACTGACTTTTGTAATTAACCCTTTCATCCAGCCGCATTGTTAAATTTTCCTATTCCCTATTATTTATAATAATTGGTCTCTAGGTTGAATAATTTGGGATAAGGTTCATCTGAAAGAGAATATTAAAAGTTTCTACAAAGGCATTTTTTCATTGTTCCCTGTGAACGGTACATTTGTATAGACCTGACAGTCTTTGAAGGAAAGCTGACCAAAACACTTATTATTTTTTTTTTTTTAGGAAAATAGTGATGATCCATGATGCATCCAGTAAGATTTGGGATAAACTCTAAAAACACTGGTATGTTACCATGCTAGTGAAGATAATATTGAAACATTTCATTTTGATTAAGTTAATCAGGAAAAGAACTAGTTTTCAAGAGATTCTGAATGACAAAAACAGCAAAAATTTTATCCCACTGAAAAGTTAAATTTCCGATTTTAGAAGCTATCTAATAAACCAAACTTTCTTACTCGTTTTAGCTCAACCATAAAGGTCAAAGTTTTGCCAAAGTAAAGATGATTAGCAACAACAGCTATACAAGTATTTTCTAAAGAGAAGGTGCTCCAATAAATGTTTTGAACAATAGCAGCTCGGTAACAGTTTGAATGACGTATTGCCTATTCACTGACACCTTTGTTTGGATATGTAAAATAGTGGCATAAAAACAAATCATTGCTTTATGCTATCAACCTTCAAATTACACAATTATATAGTAATTGTATACAAATTTTGCCAAATACCAAAAAAGGGAAGGGTTATGAAATAAATTTTAGTTTCTTCCTAATTTGGCATGATTATCATTAATACCTGAAAAGATGAGAGCTACAAACATCCAAAAAGACATTCCTAATTACACTGAATTTAAAACTTACAAAATTTATCCCAGATAAATCTCCAGTTCAAAGAAAAACTAATTAAAATTCTATCAATGATTCAGTCATAAACAGTTCAGCTGTTGAATTATGCTCTTACTGATCACTGCAATGATACTTAACAAGAGGACTTTCAGTATTCTATGCAGTTAACAACAAAAAAGGTTTATTTGCCTTGTTAAAAACAGGTGTCCAGTATCTTAGTGACTGAAGCTCCTGATTTTGATAGAAGATGTAAAAAGTGGGAAAAAGGAAGACATTCTACTTTGATTTTTTAATTCAGAATATTAGTATTAGTACATTACTGTTAACTCTCAAGTTACTTACATTTATGTCTCTCTCATGTATTTCATCTACAATTACATGACTGATTCCTCGAATGCCTGCTTCTAATTTTCTTAGGAGCACACCTGGAAAAGGAAATGAGCAGAACAACTGGAGATGAGTTTCTATGTTGATTAAAGTAGGGAGGTATAAAAATGTGTAAAGAAACAAACTTCTAGACAATCAACTGTGCTTCAGTTAATAGAACCCCAGCATCATTTTAGGGAAGAAACAGTAATCTGTATACTTAAACTGTTAAAAAGGTAACAGTGTGTTCTGAAACACATCTGTTTAATGAAAAGAGTATTAAAAGACGTAACTCTAGTAAACTAAGCAGATTTTATCTTCTCTAAGCTACAATAACCAGCGGTAACATAACACTCTCCATTTAGAGAAAAAGTGCCACAAGTTCTACTGAAACGAGAATTCTGAGACTGGCTCCTTGACTTATTTTTAGCCACTCTGCACCGTTACCAAGTTTCTTCATAAATAACACAATATAAACTCCAAGTCAAAGACCAAAATAAAACAAATTACTGACCAACAGTACAAAACATTATACTGGCATGAGGGCGAGGAAGGACAGACTCAAATCGAACACTGTAGCCACAGCTTTTTCCAGGCTCTTCTCCTCTCTCATAGGCAACTCGCTCAGCCACAGAAACTGCACTTATTCTCCTGGGCTGAGACAAGGAAAAAAAAAAAAAAAGTGACTCAAAGCTACCAAATTACTTACACTTGTTCATCAGGGTTATTAAATTACTGAAGTATATCTGTCCCACTGCCAGCTCAGCAATCAACACAAATAATAGTAATGATCTTTCTTAGAAAGCTCCAAAGTTAATTAGAATAAATCAGAACAAAAAATTACCACTTAATTCTATGGCAGACTCTTAAAATGCTGTTTTTCATTTCGTATATAAAATAATTCTCAGGTTTTTACAGAAAATAAAATGTTTTCACCATTGGCCCAAACTCTTAATATTCAGAGTAATTTTCCAGTAGGGGAGGGGACAGCACATCGGGAGTTCTTATAACTGCCTACACCAAAGTGAAGGCACATGTAAAAAATTATTTAACTGAGCTGTGTAAGTATTAGGAAGGTAAATAAGCTCCTTCTTTGCCATATTTACTATGGCCACCTTTCATTCAATCATTTTATTAACTCATAAAGTAACTATTCATTGCATATTTGCATTAGGTGCTACAGACAGTGCTAGAGACAGAAAACTAAATGAAATCATTCTTGTTCTTGACGAGCTTATATAGCGAGGAAAAGAGTGTGTATTACTGCTTCCAGCAATAAATATGGCAAACCCAAGGGGAATGCTGTTAATGTTTTAAGTGTTGGACCTTAATTTTTCTGAAAATAAAACTTTCTGAAGTATTCCATATTCTTGTAAGTACACAAAACAGTATTTACTTGGTGGATACTATGGCTATTACGATGTCCTGAAGGTATAGATATGGAGGTACATGCAGATTTATAAAGACTGAATGCTTCTAAGTTGCCTTGAATTTGATTTTGTCAAAAAGTTCTTGATGACAGGTTGTACTTTAGTTCCTTGCTTGAGAAAACTTTTTCTGAGTTTCATATTTAAATACCGATATGATGTTATCCCAGGTATGACATGACTAGAAATCAGAGACTAATAACAATCTTAAAAAAAGTCCAAAACAAAACCTCAGTAACTTCACTAAAGCTATTAATATTTTTTGAATCAATACAAAACATGATTTATTAATTTTTATATCCCTAATTTAAGAGTCCTGTAGGGCACGGGGCTAATAACAAATATAGATAAGCATACAATCACCTAGTTTATATTTATCTTGTCCACAAAGGTAAGGAATTAAAAGATGCCTTCTTGAAACACATGGTGTCGAGTTTTCCAGAGCTTATACTCTGGTTTATGCGCCTTAACTTGCTGAGCTATGCTTTTACTGACCACTACTGACCTGTACTCTGCACCTCACTAACTGTTAAGTGTTACATGAAGAACTGAGCTCTGTATTTTGCCCTCAAAAGAAGAGTTCGACTATATACTTACATCAGGAAATGTAAAAATGATACTCCACTAAACGTACAAAATACAGTGTTTTCTGGGACCTTTCAAGAAGTATTTATTCGAGAGAGAGAAAGAGAGATCACGAGCAATGGGGGGGAAGGGTAGAGGAAGAAGAAAACCCCTGCTGAGCATGGAGCCCGATGCAGGGCTCAATCCCAGGACCCTGGGATCACGACCCGAGCTGAAGGCAGACATTCAACCGACTGAGCCACCCAGGCATCCTAAATATCATAAATTCTTGACACCACTCATCTCCTTGCTCTATTTTTCTTTCCTGAAGTTTTCAATACTCCTACTAAATAGCTGGCTTCTAGGAGAACTTCAAATCTATGAGGTTATTTGACTCCTCGGAGGTATATTCATATGCTATTGGGTACCTGGGGGTTGCTTTTATCTCCTTGGGGCTACTTTCAGGTTTACGATCCTTATATTTTCCAGTCTTCTAAAATGACTATGGACAGCAGATGGCATATTCCCTAACCAGTACCTATTGTAGTTCTTAACTCTATATGGCCCCCAAATACAGCTGTCCTAAGAGACTCAAGAAAGCCATCCATAATGGAGGTTACAATTAATATAAGCGGTTCTAAAACAACAATCTTCAGAAGCACTATGGGCCACATTTCCTTGACTATGCACACGATTCAGTATCAAGAGGACTATTCATTCAAACGGCTAAAGAAACAAATGCTATCTCAGATTGCCTTAACAGAATACTATGTATTTTTAACTTTTTTCTTTTAAAGATATTATTTATTTGGGGCGGGGGGGACGTGCACAAGTGGAGGCAGGAGGGCAGAGGGTGAGGGAGAAGTAGACTCCCCACTGAGCAGGGAGCCTGTTGCACTGGCTGGATCCCAGGACCCTGGGATCATGACCTGAGCCGAAGGCAGACACTTAACCAACTGAGCTGCCTGGGTACCCCTGGAATACTTTATATTATTAAAAATATTAAGACTATTAAAAACTGTATTCTACAATGACCAATCAGTATGCTCAGGTCCATCTTTTATATTCCAGGTACGATGTCAATGCATTCAAATGTGGTTAATGGAGTCTTAAAGCCTATCTCCCGGGCTGAACTATAGATGTTTGTAAGACAAAGGAAACATACTAGGACCCCACAGAATTTTTTAAACTTTTAAAGACATTACAGGAAAAATGTATCAGAGACTGATTTTGGGACAAGCACTAGGACAAAGATTCATTACGACTGACAGTTCAGAGTCATTTGTCCAAAATCAGAACACAAGCTACATTCCCACATGGATGGAAATTTTCAAGCATAAGTGACCACCTATTAAGTTAAGTGACCACCTATTATGAACATTCTAGGAATTCTCTGAAGTATTTTTCAACTTCATGATTCTCTCACTTTATGAAGGAATATAAGTAAAAGAGGACCAATAGAGAAGTGAAAGCTGTTTTCAAATGCAAAGAAGTAAAATAACATTTCATTTCACCCTATAGCTCACTGCTTACATTTGTTACAGCATATGTGTCGAAACCTGTACATTTCACAGATAAAGCCACTAGAAATGTCCAAATTATCTGGGAAAGGACACAAAATAGTAGCAAATTATACTAAGTTTAAGACTATAATAACAAAAGCCTATTTTGTCTAGAACACACAAAAGCCATTTTTGGCTAAATTAACTTGGCTTTGATATTTATTAGATGGCTAGTGAAAAAAAAACACCTTCTCACTTGAGCAGAAGTGATTTTGTTCTACTCATGACATGCGAACAACTTCTGAGAACATAGGTTTTCAGCTCATCTGCTGAATTCTGCATCTCTTCCTATATGACTGTTTTTGAGATTAAAAGTGGAAAGTGGTAGTAAGGAAGGAGGGCAAAGCAGAGCTCAAGACTCCTTTTTTTTTCCCCCAAGATTTTTTTTATTTATTCATTTGATTGAGAGAGAGAGCACAAGCAGCAGGGGGAGAGGCAGAGGGAGAGGGAGAAACAGACTCCCCGATGAGCAGGGAGCCCAACACGGGGCTCGATCCCAGGACTCTATGATCATGACCTGAGCTGAAGGCAGAGGCTTAACCATCTGAGCCACCCAGGCACCCCAAAGGACTCCTCTTTTAAACAACATACGCCGCTTCTAAACAATATATCTCCTATAAGACAGGTAAGCATTAAGAGCAAGGATATTAACAAAAAAACAAACAACAAAAAAAAGAGCAAGGACATTTTATTGGTCATAGTACTTGGGGTTGGAACTTTCACTATGAGGCAAAGGATTCAGAGCCAGTTTTGGGAGTGGGAAGGATAATCAAAGAACATTTTGAGAAGAAAGCTAAGGGTCCTTTCCCAGAAAAATATAGACCTATCATGTTTTTTAAGCCTAAGATAGCACTGATTTTAAATGCAACATTCATTCCTTCAGTAATATTTTTTAGGCCAAAAAACCCAACTATCACATCAAACACAGACACTGATTATAAGATCTACTTCAATTTCAGAAATTTTAAAAAATATGATTTGTATGTATACACATAAATGCATAGGCACAAACAATTCTGGCTACTCTGAGGTTCACTACTCCTCCCCAAGGATCAATTACGTGCCCCAGGTTAAGCATCAGATTCTAAGTCAAGGTCTGAGGCAGCCTGACAGGTGGTATCTGGCTTCTATGCAATGGTCTCCTTCTAGGTGCCAAAAGTACAGGGTTAGAGCTGATGGGAACTGCTTTAACCTGAGAAGGCTTGGAAGAGTAATTAGCTTTTCCCTAAGCTCTGGGACAAATTCACAGGCATCACTTATTGCTGGTAAGGTAATATAATGTAGTAGTTAAAAGGAAGAAGCCCAAAGGCAAATTGTTTGGTTTTGAATCCCAGTTCCACTACGTCCTGTGTTAATAACTTGGGCAATTTACTTAACTCTTTGTGCCTTAATTTATCGAAGGAGAAATACTAAATAAAATAATATGTACATCTTAGAATCATAATAAACTTTATATGAGCCTAAAAAATACCAGATGTTTAAAACAGAACCTGGCATACTTTAAGCATTCAGTTAGTCAACCGTTAACTGTTTTGTTAGCTTGCCTACTCTTGCTCTGAATATTAAGGTAAGATGGAGAGGAGCAAGACTTGCATGTGAACTTGGGGATAAAGTATCCTTAATCTTGTCTGATTCTAGGCCCAAAGAGTCCCTCTCTAGCCCAGACAAAAAGAATCGCTTCCATGGTTCAGTTCAACTTATCACTGAAAATTAGAACAAGACTTAAATTCTTCTTCTTTTTTTAATTTTAAAGAGCCTAATGTGGCTACCGAGGGGAGTTAATAAAAGAATTAAAAATAGCCTGGCCTCTAGGTGTTTCCACCTCTCAAACTCTTACCAACACCAGACACATACCTTGTAAGCTGGCTTACTACTTACCTGAGTTACTACAATATTACACTCTGCTGCTCTATCATTCTGGATGAAGTCATCTAGAATAAACTGTGGAACTTGTGTGGTTTTACCACATCCAGTAGCGCCTCGGATAATGACAACTGAATTTTGACTAATTGCTTCCAGGATTTCACTTTCAAATTTCTTCACAGGCAGCAACTCTCTCTCCTGTAAGATCTTTTTTTTTGAGAGAGAGAGATGAAGGGAGGGGCAGAGGGAGAGAATCTTAAGTAGATTCCACACTGAACACAGAGCCCGACACGGGGCTCAACCTCATGACCCTGAGAGATCATGACCCAAACTGAAACCAAGAGTTGGATGACGAACGAGGTGAGCCACCCAGGTACCCCTAAAATCTGTTTTACGAAAGCTCCATGGCAGTCAAAGTTTTACCAACATATACATTAGAAGCAACTCTCTTAATCCTAAAAAAAATTTCCCATCTCTATAAAAACATTCCTTTCCACTGGCTTCATACTCAAAATATATTTTTTCATAAAACAATGCATATATTTATATCTCTAACAGAAATGCCTCTCTTCCCTGAATTTCTGAAGAATCTATATTGTGGCCTTGTCTACCCTCTTGTTTTCCTCCTTTCTCCCTGAACATTCCATATACATTCCCCTTCTTACAACATTTTAATGTTGTTTTACTCAAAAAATAGTGAAAAATGCCAAAAAAAAAAGTTATTCCCCAAATCTCTCCATTTACATTAACTAAGAATCCCAGGCCCTTAACTCAAAAAAATTATCCTCAGAGGTAGCTACACAATTAGAGGTTTGGTAAATACCTTTGGATCCACCTCCCTAGAAAGAGCAAAATACATTATTCACTGTTCTTTTGCCCATACCTAGAAAGTTCTAAAGCTCTGGGCACCATATGTCTAAATACTTCACTGACTTACTGCTGGCAAATCGTGATCCTGTTCCAGCTGGTACATTAACTCATTCTTGAGGTCCATACTTATTTGTTCTGGAGTAGCCTGTAAAATGAGAAGGCAACAGTCAAACAAAAGCACGTAACTTAGCCTCAAACTGAAAACATTTTTAAAAATCTGGGCTTTTTAATGAAATATATTAAAAAATAAAACACAAGAGTCTGAGCTCAAAAACAATGTTGCACTCACATAAGCCAGGGGCCCCTCATCAATGTTGCTACTAGTCCAAGGATTCCAATTGGATTGTGGAGGTGACCAAGGAACCACACCCATTTGGTTTTGTCGCTGGGATGGCTCAAAGTGAGCCAATTTGCCAAGGTTCAGTACGACAGGCATAAAAGGATCATCAGGCTATTAAAAAATAAGAAAAACAAAAAACAATACCAGTCGCTTATCGGACTAGAAATTTTCAATACAAAGGTGTACTAAGTTAACTGTATGCTTACTGGGGGCACGATCTCAAGATTTAGCTCCTGAATGATGTTTTGCAGCTGATGTTCTAAATCTTGTGAGAGGTTAACTTTGTAAGGCTCCACCTACAGAAAAAGGATAGCCATGAAAATTATGTTAACATACACATGAACACTACTCAAATCTACTATAGCAGGGCTAAGAGCATGCAGTCAGCACTAGGTCTACAATATTCCTGAAGCCAATAAGTCAGTTCCTCATCGTGTAAAACTGACTGATGATTATTTACTCATTGTCCACTCGAACACAGTATCATGCCAGACAGATGATTAGTCAGGCCATTTCCATTTCTTAAGGTTAAGATTCCAAGAACTATGAATTAAACTTCTTTAGCCAAATCAAAAACTAAATTGAATCATTCCCTCTGGGCTACTAAGTCTAAAGACTCACTGTCTCTCCTTCTTTCTTCTTTGTAAGTCCAGAGTAAGCTTCAATTACTCCAAGATGGTAGAGTTGTCTGACAAGTGACAGGGCACAGGACTGTGCTGCCAGTTTTTTATTTGATCCATGTTCACGTGCGAAAATCCCTATAATTTAAGTTCAGGATTACTAAAGATGAAAGGATAAATCATCCTAGTAAAGAAACATCTCATCATAGGCAACTAGGGGCTTAGGTACAAAAGTCCCCTAAAATACAGAGTATGTTACAGACTCTAAGTTCTTTTTCATGTTAACTGCTAACCAAAAGCAATTCCATTAACAGCATACTGACTAAATAACCATCTTGATTACAGGCAGATACTAAGACACAGACAAATCATTATAAAAGCAGAAAACCTATTTCAACCAAGTTGTCATTATTAATATCATCTAGCGTTAAAACAAAGAAAGAAAACGTAGTTTAATTTTTGAAAAGCGAAACAAGGCAAGAAATGAAAATGGGTCCAAAGTGGTTACTTAGACCAGGAGTTGGCAATCTTCCATAAAGAGTAAGATAATGAATAGTTTAGGCTTGGCAGGCCACATAGTGTCTATCACCGCCACTCAACTCTGCCTAGCGTGAAAGCATCCATAGACAACACATAAACTAAGGTTTTACAACCTATGGGCCCAGGAACTAAAAATGGCTTGTTTTTAAAGGGTTGTAAAAATAAGACAAAAATAACAATGGGTGATATATGGGACCTGCAAAGCTTAAAATATTTACGATCTAGCCTTTTATCAAAGTTTGCTAGCCCCTGAAATAAACAAGTATAGCTGTGTTCTAATAAAATTTTGTTTATAGAACAGGTAATGGGCTGTATTTGGCCAGAGGCCTATAATTTGCTTATCCTGGCATCAGACTGAAGCCAGCAACTACTCAAATTCTTAAAGAAAATGCTAATACAAAGTGTCTTCTCCTCCAGTATCATTCAGCTTTAGGAGATGACATAAGGTAAGGAAGGGGCACAGATACTTTTAGGCCTACTAGCCAATTTAGTCAAATTAATTCTGAAAGTCAGATCAACGGCACAAGTTGGACTGCCTTTATCCTCTTCTCTTAACATCCCATCTACTCAAAGTTTTATTTTTAAAGTCTAGGATAAAAAAATTCAACACCATCTCTTGATAATTCATTTGAAGGTTTGATTTTATGAGGAAAGTCTTTCATACACTATAAATTTAAATCCTTAGTGTTAGTTGCAGAATTCTCAAGCTGAAAAGAATCTTAGGCCGTTTCTCTCAATTTGCAGGTAAGTTAACGGGGTCCCAGCAATGTTAATAACAAAACCAGTAAACTAGTTCCTTACTTTCAAGCATAACACACTGCCTGTTGTAAACTTACTAAGAATAGAGAATACAGGATTATATCTTTACCTTTTCACTTCCTTTATGAATACCCCCCAAATCCATTCCTGTTTCCTCAGGGTAACTTTTACACCTCTTCTTGACTCTAAGACTCTTAAATGCTACACATCCACCTTGGGGCTTCAAATGCTGTCATCTACTCTACATTTACTCTACTTTCTAAATTTTACCTAACTACCTGAACAAATTTATGTACGGAGATTAAAAAAAAATGTTTTAGAGCTGTCTGGCTGGCAGATTCCTAATTAGCCTACCTACCATCTCTTACCCTTTGAAATAAATACTAGCACGATCTTTTTTTTTTTTTCACCTGCAAACTGGGAAACTGGGCCCTCGAATTCATGTAATTACTAATATTCTAAAATACCCCAGGATGCTACCTTTCAATTAATACTCTTTCAATTAATAAAGATTCTATGTATGTGGCTGAAGACTTTAATGTATTACTCCACTATATAAGACTCAAGAGTTATCAGGGAAGCAGTAACACTTACTTCTGCCCAGCTGCTTGATGTAAATGGTCATTTCTGCAATAAAGCTCCTGTAACAACATATACAAACAAGGTTAGGAATTTCACTGTTAGAAATTACTAAATCCAGGACTCCCAAATCAGGCAGGCTTTCCAACTGCTTAGGCAAGGCACAGCAAAAAACCACTGTAAACACTTATTTCTGTTCAATCCTAGAACGAATCAAGTATATGTAAACTTCAAATAATGTACAACATGGTACAAGACAACTATAATCAAAGCTGACAAGCCAACTGTTCACGAAAAGAAAATGTTAAGGTTTTAGATTCTGTGTTTACTTACTCCAAAGGTTGCAGTTTCGATAGCTAGAAGACATTCAATGAAAAGGAATTTTCCATTTAGCCTGGGGCCAAGAAATAACACAGTCCCCAAATTCTTTAAATTATGGTTGTGATTATTTTAAGATTGCTTTGCATGGGCCACCCACTAATGACTTATCTGTTAAGATAAGCTAAATATATGCATGCATGCACACATACACATGAACATACAAACACTATGCATGTATCTGTGGCTCCTGAGGCAGGGGTCTGGTATCTGCCTGCAGTTGGAAGCAGCCCTTGATAACAAAAAACTTAGCTTATTTATACCACACTTATTTAAACCAGGGAACAAAATATTTTTGGAAATTAGAGCTCAAATCGCTAGCAGATTCTAGGGGATGAATTTAGTTTCAATAAAGCAAAAACTGTCCTTTGAAAACTATATGCTTTCTGATCCTTCCACTGCTCAGGTACATTCTAGCCTTGACTGTGCTGTGAATAAAAGGTAGGTAAGGCTTAAGAAAAAGTAAATGTTAGACTCCTTCCTATACCTCTTGTGAACTGACCTTCAGGCACAGCGGCTTCAGGGGTCAAAGGCCACTGGCTTTCAAGGGAACAACATCCACCCTTTCATTAATGACACCGATGCCAGTATGTTTCTCAGCCAGGCTTAAAGTCAGCACTCAATCTCATTCTCCTCCACCTAGGGGGAACAGCGACACCAGAAATCAGTTTACAATAGTTTTCCATGTGATTGCTTAGTTCAGCCTAAGCAGCAGCACATGTGTGTATGAACACAGACCTCTGGTGTTGCTGTCTGTTATGCCTTTAAATAAAGGACATACAAGGAGATGCTGTCCTAGCTCCCCCAATTGTCTTTGCCTTCCTCATTGTCATATCCTGAATTCTTCAATTCTTTTTCTATCAGGAGTCAATGATAAGATACTGGTATCAAAACATGTTTACAACAAGCTTCAGACACATTTACTTGTTCTTAAAGTCACCAAGGGCTACTAATAAGCTCAATCAGTTCAGAAGGACAAAATATTAAAGAAAAATCAACAAATGGATCCTTCCTTTATAACCTCTGAGGGTTTTAAAAAATCTAATGTCAAATTAAGTATTGAGAATTCAGGATTGAACAAACAGGAAGCAGGGTGATCCATGCTCTGAACATCATTTTGACCACAGCGTCAAAGTTTTTTTTAGTAATAATTATTTTAGGATTACTAGATGCATCGAGGGGAGAACACTCTGATTTTCAAGGAAAATACTTTTTATGTATTTTGAATAATTTATTTCATATAAAGGACAGCAAATTAAATCAACCAGAAGGTTTCCACTATAGCCTTCTTTCTCTTCCAATAAAAATACAGTGCCCCCAGAAAGTGTCTAATCCATATGAGCCTTCCTGGGAGTAATAATTACTACACCCTGGAATGCTCTCAGGAAGAATAGCAAGCAGGCTGAGAAACATACTGTCAACTGTTACAACGACCTCCCTTTATGTTCAGTTTTATATATTTAACAGAATAAAAGTAAGCTATTTTAACTCACATACAATGACTGAAGCTATCCTTCAGCTTTACAGTAAGCCCTTAAACACTTCAACAGGACTCTAAGAGCTGGCAACTTTCAAAGCGAAAGGAAAATTTGGATCTAGATGCAATGCAGTCTGAGACTCTGGAACTTAAGTGTCTAACTTGACCCATTAAAGAAATAATCCTTACAACTACCTTTAACAATACCACAGTGAAAAAACTCACCACCTCAGGCTGCTTTTTAAATCAGGGACAAACCACCACTTGTGGCATGATTTTTGCCTCTCAGATACAAATGAGAACCTCATAAGTCTAGCAACACAAACAGCAGATTTTTGCAGAACTTCTAAAATCCTCCTCCTAAATAAAAATCATGGTAAACTACTAATTACGAATCAATGATAATTTTTCTTAGGCAAAGTATCTTCTTTTCACAATTCATTGCTAATCAAAAAACTGAATTAGGTAACACACACAAAAATAGAACAATGACTATATAAAACAACCCTAACTTACTATAGAAGAAAAAGACTGAAACAAGCAAACCTGTTGTGATCAGGACCCACTTGGGTGTACTTATATTCTCCTTGAATCTTTTCCTTTTGGAAATACTGGTTCAGACGAGCCTTAGCATTTTCCAATGTCCAGTTTCCATGAAGCCCAGCATTTAAATCCACTTCTTCTGACTCTAAAGTCTGTTGAATCAATGACAATTAAATTTGGCTGCATTAATTTTAGTTATGCATATCTAAGGTACAGAAATTTATAACAGTATCTTCTTTGTACTACCCTTTATAATGCAAAAACTGTTTTTAATGCTTCTATTCCTAGACCAAAGTGAACCAGAAATAGTTTTTGCTACATCTGGTGATCCTACTGTATAAACAAGCTATTAGTTAATGTATTGTGTATTTAAATTATTCCTGAGAAACCTTGACAAATTTTGTGTTGGCTTTAACACTTTAAACATATTAAGTGGAAAAATAACCTTTTCTATGAAGACATTTTTGAGGGCTCATGAAATGAGGTTTACTAAGGTAATTACATTTCCTGTAAAACAGATGAGGATACATTCTATCACCAGAAAAAGTTTTGTTTCATAGGCAATTCTAGTGACCAGATTTAATGGGTAGCTTCGGTTTATGCTGTCTTGTGTGAACAAGTAGCCTCAAACAATGACTTAAAAGAATCACCAAATCATTAAGTTGTGAATATCTTAAGTCTTGCAGTGAACCAAGTACTAAGTGACAATCCTGGGTATGTGACAGAGGGTGATAGGATAGCCTTACCGCTTGTACTTCTTGTTCTTCCTTTCTTGAATAATAATCCTTCAAGTTGGCTCCTCGATCCCAGGTGGGCCCAGGAGGACCATAGCCAGAGGCCCCAATTCCAGAATTATTTTCTATTAGAAAAGAAAATGAAATATTTAAGAAGATCCTAAATATTTTAAAGAATATTTTTAGATTTTGGCATTCTGTAACTAGAAAGCAAAGTTTCTCAATTATTTGGAAATGTGCCCCAAATCTTCATGACTTACTTGAAAACTGTTTTATGATTGAAATTTGGTCTAAATTGATAACCTCAAGGCTGGTATGTATGGAGGGAGCTACTAGCAATGATCATAAGTGACTGACAATCTAGCATACATTTTCAAGTTGATTAAACTTGATGACTGATTAAATTTGTTCAAACTGCTTCTTTGCTAAATATGACCTTGAGAGAAACCTGTTAGCACTAGTGATGGGGATAAGAAGCTGAAAAGGTATAAGAAAGTGTTAAACCTTGGTAAGAAAGCAGACTAACTAAAGATACCTAATACTGCCTGATTATTAACTCCACTAAGTCTATGACATGCTTTTTAAAAAATTTATTCCTCACAACAATCTTATGAAATAAATACTACTGTTATTCTCATTTCATAAATACTGGATCTAAGACTTAAGTAACTTGACCAAGATCCTAGTTAATCTATCCTATACTGGGGCAAGACCAATAAAAAGCTTTGATAACATAAGAATTCAGTAACACCTTGGATGCACAAGGTATAAGTCTACGATACATTTGATAGGATTAAGTTAGAAACAAGAAAGGGCAATAAATAAGACCCTTTAATCAAATGTTCTAGCCTGTGCAAAATTTATCGAGAAATAAAAATTAGTAAAAGCTAATGGAAGTAAGGAATTAAGCTATATCACACTTTGTAAGAGAAATCACTGGTGGTATTTGTAAATTTATGAAGGCCCTGGGTTGTCACGACATTATGAGTTCACGTAGTTATCTTTCTATCCAAATGAGAAAGAGATGAAGACTAAGAAGGATTATGCGTATCTTATCGTGTCATACATACACATTCAAGTCCCTTACCTGCCTTAAGAGCCAAATGTGGAGGAAGAGGCCCTCCCATGGTTGTTGGTAAACCTCCACCCGTAGTTGCTGTGGTGTCAGGTGTATCAGTAATTGGGGGTGGAGGAGGTGCTACCTGCAAGAGGCAAAGTCAGGGCAGGATCAGTAATTTCATCCTCACAGGGAGTAGTAAATTTTTTTATACTTAAAGGAGGTCCATGTGTCACCCCCTCCTAACCCCATAATATTAACATCTTTGTTTTCAATGTCTAGAATCTATTATATCCTTACTTGAGGCAGAAAAGAAAAAGGGTAGTAAATATTACTTGTAATTCTCCACCTGGAGATTTTATATGTGTAAACAAATACAGTTTTTCCACAAAAAGTGGGATCGGTTTATGGTGTATAATTTTTTTCCACTTAGTAGCTTTATAAATACATTCCACATTCAAGAAGTATCTGTTAAGAACCTTCTATAGAGTAGACACTGTTCTGGGTACTGAGGATAAAATGAACAAAAGAAACACATGTTCTGTACTTAGAGCTATTCAAATAGCTATACTCTGATTCTTACAGAGCTAAACAATGAATAAATACATAATATGTCAAGTATGATACAATACTATAGAAAAAAATGAAGCACAAAAGAGAAATAGGGACTGTGAGATATCTGTTTAAATAAAGTTAATTGGCGAAGCCACACTCATAAGTAAAGAGAGATGGAACAAGTGAGACCAAAGAAGAGTACGGGGAGGAGAGATTTCCAGAGAGAATGTCACATTCCAAGATGTAAAATATTTTATGTACATCTACTTTTTTAAAAAGATTTGAGAGAGAACACGCTAGAAAGAAAGAGAGAGAGCGTGCTCACTTAAGGACAAGCAGGGGGAGGGGCAGAGGGAGAGGGAGAAGCAGACTCCCCGCTGAGCAGGGAGCCCGATGGTGGGGGGGGGGGGGGTCCATCGATCCCAGGACCGTGGTATCAAGTCCTGAGCCAAAGGCAGACCCTTAACCAACTAAGCCACCCAGGCGTCCCGGCATCAACATTTTAAAAAGCACCATAGTGCATTACTGAAAGGTTGCACCTGCACTATGTATCTGACAATCTATTTCCTCACGTCCTCTCCAATTCTAGGAATTACATCAAGTGTTTTTACATCTTTACCAATATTAGCTTAGTTTTTTGTTACGGCAACCTATTTTAATTTACATTTTCTCTGCCTATTATTCTATCTGAATATTCACTGATCTCATTAATTTCTAAGAATTTAACATCTCAGTGCTGCTCACTTCACTCTTTGTCATACAAGTTGCAAATAATTTTTGTTGTCCTTTTCCTTTTTTCACTTTGTAAATGCTTATTGCCCAAAAAGGTACTTTTTGTTTGTGTAATCCAATCTAGTTTCTGCCTGTGATATCCTCCATAAAATGGCCTTTCCTGTCCAAAACCTATTCTGCATTATTTTCATATATTTCATTTTGGAGATAGTTTCATGTAAATACAGTTACTATAATCTCACAATAATTAAAATTATTAATATGTGGACCAGCTACTACTTCTAACTTTTTAAAATTCTCCTTGGCTATTTTTCAGCAATTATTTTTCCTAATTAACTTTTCTTTCATTTTTTTTAAGATTTTATTTATTTATTTGAGAGAGTGAGAGAGAAGGAGCAGGGGAGGGGCAGAGGAAGAGGGAGGAGCAGGGAGCCTGACGTGAAGCTCAATCCCAGGACTCCAGGATCATGACCTGAGCCAAAAACAGACGCTTAATTGACTGAGCCACCCAGGCGCCCCCCCCCCAATTAACTTTTCTATTTTATCAAATAATGGTAAAATATATACAATTTACTTGGGGAAAACGGCCTTCCTTACTTACAAGAAAGTAACTGACATCTTATGATAATGGAACCTCCTACCCAGAAACAGTATGGCTCTACATTTCATTAAATCATCTATCTGTTGAGACAATTCTCCATTAGTATCTTGTAGTTCTCCAAGTCTTATTTAAACATCTTCTCAAGGATGTCTGAATAGCAAACAACCTTGGAAGGTAGAGATATTTTCCTCCAGAATAGGGAGCAGATTTTTTCCAAATGAGTAAAGATAGGGAGGGTGGCAGGTTTGCCAGCAGCCCCCTTATAAGACTGAGGGTTTCTTAAACTCAAAGTACCTCAAGTATAATACAAACTCTCTGTGCCCTCAGTATCCACACGGATCTGCTCCATATCGTCCCCAAGATTTGGGGACACGTGGGAACCAATACAAACATGAAGCTGATGCCCCCTGCTATCCCATGAGTAATAACATCCTTTGTCTCTCACTCAGAAGTCTTCTGTCTTCTGCAAGCAGGCTAAATTGTCAGACTGCAAATATGGTAAAATCTCAGACTCTTTCAGACTTCTTGATACTATCCTTCAGTAAAAATCTGTTACATTGTTCTTAAAGGTCCTACCAACTACATATTCTTAAGTTCTTTGTAATTTTCACTATTACAGTGAATAGGATTTTTTCCAATTAAATTCTTTATGATATTTACACTTCATTTTTTTCTCTTAATTACATACCCTTATTTTTTATTTACTGTATTCGTGGTGATAGTGCTTGGTCTGAAATTAAAACTTTACAGAAACTCCCCTAGTTCAATGCATCTTAAACTATCTGCAGTGAAGAACTGGTTTTGAGTTCTTTCCCCTAATCCACTGGAAACAATATTTTTGTAAATATACAAAAAATGAACTGCTCCTAGAAATATAAAACATACAAAATACAAACCCAAGTGTATCACAATTCCATTAGTGTTTCTAGATATGCATGCATTTATGTACTTACCACCTCAACATTTTGAACACTGCTCTATGACCTGTTTTTAGTACAGTGTTTATTGTTTTTGCTATTTATTATTTTTAAAAGAGTTTATTTTTAAGTAATCTCTATACCCAAATGG
The DNA here is from genome assembly GCF_002201575.2 of Neomonachus schauinslandi. Lineage (NCBI taxonomy): Eukaryota > Metazoa > Chordata > Mammalia > Carnivora > Phocidae > Neomonachus > Neomonachus schauinslandi. Next base: position 43,138,737 of record NC_058408.1, on the reverse strand, counting down.
GGCTCAAACTCAGAACCCCGAGATCAAGAGTTGCATGCTCCATCAATTCAGCCAGCCAGGCACACCTACTATTATTTTTAGATGATACTTTTCAACACGTCAAGAAGTATTTTTCTACTCCATTTCCTAAGTACTTTATTGGTAATAAGTATTTAATTTTATTTTTTAAAAGATTTTATTTGTGAGAGAGAGTGCTCATGCGTGCACGAATGGGGGGGGAGGTCATGGGAGAGGGAGAAGCAGACTCCCTACCAAGCATGGAGCCCCACGCAAGGCTTGATCCCAGGACCCTGAGATCATGACCTAAGCGGAAGGTCATGCTTAACTGAAGCCACCCAAGCACCCCTCAAATGCTTTTTTTAAACCTCTATTAAGTAAACCACTGAGTATATAGGTACTTTTCTCTTATGAACTCATTAACATGATGTAGCAAGAAAGTCTGATTACCAGGTTTTGCTTCAGATTTGCTGGAGTTGTCATTTAAGATACGGTATGTGTACCATATTACTTTTCTAAAATATGAAAAATCCTGAATTCTCAAACCTATCTTACCACATGGGTTTTGGATAAAGGACTATGAATCAATAGTTATTTACTATTTTCTTAATTAGACTTGGGATGGACTATCTATCTTTTATAGTTATTTAAGATTTTTACTCATCAATTCTCATTCTACAATTTCTGGTTTCATCTCTATTAATTCCTTTAGTTGTTTTATTTTCCTGAGTTGAAAATTAACAGTTAAAAAAAAAAAAGAAAATTACCAGTTTACTCATCTAAAAAACTATTTCTTTTGCAATAATAAAAGTATTTGATACTACTTTGACTAAATGACAATTCCTTTGGTCTTCCAGAGTTTTGACATTGTTACCTAAAGAGTGTATAATTTTTAATTTTCATTTAGAACCAAGTGTTTAAATTTCTTAATGTTCAGGATTTTTTGCTACTTTCTCACATTACCATTTTAGTTGGGCCTATATACACATTAGCATTTCTAACATTAGGTAGATGGGTATATATTGTGAACTAGTATTTGTCTTTCCTGCTTTTTTTTTTTATATATATATATATTTTTTAAGATTTTTATTTATTTCTTTGAGACAGAGAGAATGAGATACAGAGAGCATGAGAGGGAGGAGGCTCAGAGGGAGAAGCAGACTCCCTGCCGAGCAGGGAGCCCGATGCGGGACTCGATCCAGGGACTCCAGGATCATGACCTGAGCTGAAGGCAGTCGCTTAACCAACTGAGCCACCCAGGCGCCCTCTTTCCTGCTTTCTTCCTTGAAGTTTACTTTGATATTATTTTGTACTTCATTTGCCTGGTATAGCTTAGCTTTACTCATGTCTTTACTTTCAATCTTTCTAATTGAAGGATTTGTTTTATACAGATAGCATGTAACATGAAGCACAGTGCTCTTCCAAGGTTAGGGCTGCGAAGGCAAAGTACAGCTTATTCTAGGGACAGTCCCAATAGCCAAATCCTAAACTCCAGTGTGATAGTATTAGGGGGTGGGGCCTTTGGGAAGGGATTAGGTCATGAGGGTACAGCCCCCAAAAAGGAATTGGTGACTTATTAAAAAAAAAAAAAGAGAGAACTCTCTTGCTTTTTCCACCATGTGAGGATATAGTTGAGAGAGCCTTTCATGAACCAGGAAGTGGGCTCTCACCAGACACTAAATCAGCCAGAACCTAGTATCCTAACACTTCCCAGCCTCCAGGAGTGTGAGAATATGTTTCTGTTGTTTACAAGCCACCCAGTCTATGGTACTCTGTGATAGCAGCCTGAACTAAACAGGGAGGATTTTCTTTTTTATAGTTCTTGATCAACTAGGATGCAGGTAGAGGCAAAGAGGGTATTAACCACCTGCCTCCAGACATTTTGTAGAGCAGCCCCAGCCAGCTCGGTCTCTGTAACAGCTGCGCATCCGCTGTGGAGAAGGGCCAGTGCCACCTAGTTAAAAGTGGGCATCCTGCCCACTACTTTCAAGATCAAGAGATGTAGCTGACCTTCCTAACACACAGAAACAGAGTTAGGCAAAATGAAGACACAAAAAGTAGGTCACAAATGAAACGGGGAAACCACAGCAAAAGACACAAGTTAAACAGACATAAATAGCATGCCTGATAAAGACTTTAAAATAATGATCATAAAGATAACTCAATGAATATGAGAAAAGAGTGGAGGACATCAGTGAGAACCCTTAAGGAAGAGATAGAAAACATAAAAGAGAACCAATCAGAGACGAAGAACACAATTGAAATTAAAAATGCACTTGATGGAATAAATAGCAGGCTGGAAGAAGAAGAGGAACGAATTAATGAACTAGAAGACAGTAATGCAAAGTAATCAAGGTGAACAAATGAGAGAAAAGAATTATGCAAAATAAGAATAGACTCAGGGAACTCAGTGACTTCATCAAGCATAATAACATTCACATTACAGGGATCCCAGAAGGAGAAGAGAGAGAAAAGGGGGCAGGAAATTTACTTCAAGAAATAATAGCTAAAAACTTCCCTAATCTGGGGAATGAAACAGATATCTAGATCCAGAAGACACAGAGATCCCCCAACAAAATCAACCAAAGGAGGTCCACAAAAAGACACAGTAATCAAAATGGCAAAAAGTAGAGATAAAGAAAAAAATTTTTTAATTTTTTTTAAAGATGTATTCATTTGAGAAAAAGAGAGCACAAGCAGGGGGAAAGGCAGAAGCAGACTCCCCGCTGAGCTGGGAGCCTGACACAGGGCTTGATCCCAGGACCTGGAGAGATCATGACCTGAGCCGAAGGCAGACACTTAACCATCTGAGCCACCCAGGCGCCCCAAGAAAAAAAATGTTTAAAGCAGCAAGAGAAGACAGTTACATACAAGAGAAACCCCCCCATAAGGCTCTTAGTGGATTTTTCAGCAGAAACTTTGGCAGCCAGAAGAGAAGGCATGATATTCAAAGTGCTGAAAGGGAAAGAAATCTACAGCCAAGAATATTCTACCCAGCAAGGCTATCACTTGGAATAGAAGGAGAGATGAAGAGTTTCCAAGACAAGCAAAAGCTAAAGGAGTTCAGGACTAAACCAGCCCTACAAGAAATATTAAAGAGGACTCAGACTAGGAAGGAAAGACTGTTAAGTGAGAGTATGAAAAGTAGGAAACACAAAACCAATAAAGATAAGTATTTCTGTAAAAAATCAGTCAACAAAATAAATTCACAGAATAAAAGAATGTAGTCAAGTAGGACACCATATACATAAAACACTGGGGGGAAGAGGAGTAAAGAATGGTTTGAACTTATGCAACCATCAGCTTAATATAGACTGCTACATGCTTACTGGAGACAGCTCTTAAACAGCTATCACATCCATGGCACAGGAAGAGGGTGTCTTTCGGTGAAGGAGGCTTACTTTTAGCTAATCATCATGACCATGGCCTGAGGAGTAGGCTTCTAATTAAACAGGCATCTAGGGGCTGACTGTATTCCAGAGACCTCGGAGAGAAGGTGCTATCTCCTTCTACTGTGTTCCAGAGTGCCAGTGTCTCCTGAGGAAAAGCTTTACAAGCATCTGGTTTTTGCAGCTAACACCCAGGAATGCCCCCTCAATCACCTGGCTCTGGTTGCCACAGGGGCTTATGTTCTTGGGTCCCCTGGGACTGTGTCAAATGGAGCAACAGTTCTTGGCAGACTACCATTCCCAGGCACAGTGAGGGGACTGAGGCACACCCCCAGTCTTTCTGTGAAGGAGGTCACTTCGTTTGTCCTGAAGCTTCAAACAGAGGCAGGCTTCAGGTTTGGCACACACTGCCTATGTAGCTGCTCTGAAGGAACATATGGTGATCTTCCTCTGCCTTGTTCCAGCTTGTTGGTATCTCCCCAAAAGGAGATTATACACTCGTCTGGAGCCCAAATATTTGCAACTGCTGCCCAGGGAACACTTCTAGATTACCTGGCTCTGGTGGCCAGCAGGACTTATGCTTTTGGCACCTCAGAACTTTATATATATTCACATTCTTTTAAAAGATGCTGCCTGAGGGTCTGGCTTCTAGTCTGCCTGAATCTAGGTGCTGAGATCCTACCCTTTGGGACAGAGTGATCTTAGCACATCCTCAACTACAAGGAGCTATTAATGAACTGCCTGGACAAGAACAGAGGTTTGAGAAACCACCAAAAGCTGGAGCAGGGCTGAATGAAAAAGTCCATCTCCTATATGAGGCCGCTACTTCAAGACTTGGGAGAAGTAATTGTTTCATGTACTGTATAGAAACTAACACAGTCAGGTAAAATGAAACAGGAATATGTTCTAAATGAAAGAACCAGATAAAACCTTAATGAAATGGAACTATGTAATTTATCTGATAAAAACTTTAAAATAATGGTTATAAAGATGCTCACCAAACTGGGGAGAAGAATGTATGAACACAGAACTTCAACAAAGAGATGGAAAATATAAGAAAGTACCAATTAGAGAAGTCAAAGAGCTGAAAAATACAGTAACTGAACTGAAAAATAACACTTAGAGTTGTTAAAACAGCAGACCAGATGGAAAAGAAGAAAGGAGTAGTTAATTCAAATCCAAGGCAGTGCAACTCACCCAATCAGAGCAGCAAAAAGAAAAAAAAGTGAAAAAATGTAAAGATACCTTAAGAGACTTACAGGAAAACATCAAATGGAATAATATTCGTATCACTGGGTTTCAAGGAAGAAGAAAGAGCGAGAAGGAGCAGAAATCTTATTTGATGAAAAAAGGGCTGAAAACTTTCCTAACCTGGGGAAGGAAACAGACCATCCAGATGCAGGAAGCCCAGAGGGTTATAAATAAGATGAATGCAAAGAAACCCAAACCAAGACACGTTATAATTAAAATATCAAAAGGTAAAGCAAGGAGAGAATAAAAGGCAGCAAGAGAAATATCTCATTACACACATGGGAACCCCCATCCATGAGCAGATTCTTCAGTGAAAACTTTGTGGGCCAGAAGGGAGTAGCATGATATATTCAAAGTGCTGGGGAAAAAATTTCCATGCAAGAATATATGCTACCGGGCAAAGTCATCATTCAGAACTGAAGGAGAGAGAAATAGTTTCCCAGATAAGCAAATGCTAGAATTCATTCATTACCACTAAATACGCCTTACAAGAAATGTTAAAAGGACTTCTTGGGCTGCCTGGGTGGCTCAGTCATTGGGCGTCTGCCTTCAGCTCAGGTCATGATCTCAGAGTCCTGGGATCGAGCTCTGCATTGGGCTTCCCTGCTTGGCAGGGAGCCTGCTTCTCCCTCTCCCTCTGCTGCTTGTGCTCTATCTCTCAAATAAATAAATATTTTTTTAAAAAAGACTTCAAGCTATAACGAAAGGGCACTTACTGGTAACAAGAAGAAATATGAAAGACTAAATCTCACTGGGAAAATTAATATATAATAAATGTAACAGATTAAGTACTTATAAAACTAGTATGAAGGTTAAAAAACAAAAATAGTAAAAGTAACTATGATTTTAATAATTAAAGGATACACAAAATAAAGATGTAAATTATATCAAAAATATAAAACATGGTGGTGGAGGGGTGTAAAAACGTTGCACTTTAGAACTTAAGTTACTGACTTAAAACATTATCGGTATACGTTGTTACGTGTAAGTGTAATGATGATCACAAAGCAAAATTCTGAAATACACAAAAGAAAAAGGAGTACAAGCATACCATTAAAGAAAATCCTCAAACCACAAAGAGAAAAAGGAATAGAAACTAGAGAAACAGCTAAAGAACAATGAACAGAATGGCAATAAGCACACACCTATTAATAATTACTTTAAATGTAAATGGACTAAATTCTCCAATCAAAACAGAGTGGCTGAATGGATAAAAAAAACATGAACCACCTATATGTTGCCTACGAGATACAGTTTATTTTTTAGTACAAAAAGAACTTTATTAACCTTCTTTCAAACTTTATTCCCAGGTTTCTTCGGCTTAATTAGCTACAAGGAATGAATTGTGTATAAGCAAAAACTGAAAAGAGCTATAGTGTCCTAGGTGCTTGGCCTTAAAAATATTAGAGATCTCTATTTTTTCAGATCCATGAACAGAATTTTAAAAAGCAGCATAATATAAAGTAGCAGCTCCCAGTAACTTCTTCAAGTTTTATCTTCTTCAAAAGTTGACTCAATTCAGTTTGCTTCGTTCTTGGAAGCTTCATCAAAATTCTCCATGAGATCTGGAACTTCATCATCATCATCATCCTTTCTGGTAGCAAGTGGTGCTTTTCCATCCATAGACTGGTTTGGGCAGAGCTTCAGTCAGTCTTCTTAAAGGAGTCAGACTGTCTCCACTAAGCTGGTTTAAGATATTGGGTAGCATTTCTGTCAGCTGCATGGTCTTAGCATGGCCTATAATGGTTATTAAAGTGTTCACACTGCCAGGGATGCCTGAATTTTAGGGTTGTTAAAGTGGATCACTGTTCCTTGGTTTGTGAACACATTCACTTTTTCAATACCAGAGATATTGTTTATCCCTAACTTCTTTAAAGAGAACTGAAGTTTTCTATCATCTGCTGTAGCCGTTCCATGAACCACCTTCTTGGTGAGCAGTTTCTTTCCCACCAATGCACATGTGTGCTTGCAGTTTGGCAAGTTTCTCCCAGTTCATGATAGTTTCTTTCATCTTGTTGGAATGGAAACAGGGCCACATGAGGGAATAGGGTTGGCACTCAGGAGGTGTTGCATGGACCAGCTGAGGTTCAGTGCACACACATGGGGACACAAGATGGCAGCCAAAGGGAGGCCAAAAGTGATCCAAGAGATACACTTTAGATGGAAGTACACACAGACTGAAAGTGAAAGGACAGAAAGATATTCCATGCAATGGAAATAAACATTCCCATTTGTCTGGGGTAGCAACCAGAAAATAGACTTTGTTTTTTGTTTTTGTGTGTGTGCGTGTGTGGATAATAAACTTTGAAACAAAGAGTGTAGTAAGAGACAAAGAAGGGCATTTCCTAATGATAAAAAGGTCAACGCAATAAAAGGATATAGCATTCGTAAATATTTAGGCACCCAACATAGGAGCAGGAAAATATACAAAAAGCAAATATTAACAGACATAAAAGAGAAAGAGATAACAGTACAACTATAGTAGGGAACTTTAATACCCCATTTACGTCAATGGACAGTCATCCAGACAGAAATCAGTAAGGAAACACTGGATTTAAATGACTTGTTAGAGCAGACGGACAACAGATATTTATAGAACACCACTAAGTAAAGTGAAATTATCATTTATCTCGCCTTCTCTGTCTAAACTCTAACTCAGGGTGACTAAATTATTGATAAGAGGTTTCTTGTTATAAAAGTATTCCAGCTCAAAATCAAAGGAAACTGCTAATGAATAAATCTAAGCAGTGATCATAAATCACTGCTAACATCACAACATTACATGCCTCCTCCTGATAGAACAGAACATCACCTTTGGTATTCTTATTCTTGCCCCTCCACTCCCATCAAATCTGAATCTAATCAAGTCTCTAGATCTAACTACCAATTGTGGGAAACAAAGAGGCAGAGAAATGTTTTGTGATACCACATGGATGTAATCTGCAAATTCCAAACTGTGGGAAACTAAAGAATAAATGATGTGCTTTCTTCAACAAATTACAGAGAAAAATGAGAGAGAGAGTAAGAGAATCTAGTGATCAAAAGATATTAATCATAAACACAGACATCATTTGGAGCATGATTTAAACAAAATGTAAAAAATTGATTTGTGAAACAGGAAAATTTGAGTAGTAACTGGATATCTGTTAAGAAACAATTCTAAAATTTTTTAGATTTGATAATGGAATTGTTATTGCTTTTTAGAAGGATTATCTTTAAGAGATACAAACTGAAATAGTAACAGATGACTGATAGGATGCCTAGAATATGCTTCAAAATCATCTGAAGAGGGGTGTCTGTGTGGCTCAGTTGTTAAGCGTCTGCCTCCAGCTCAGGTCATGATCCCAAGGTCCTGGGATCGAATCCCGCATCGGGCTCCCTGCTCAGAGGGGAGTCTGCTTCTCCCTCTCCCACTCCCCCCTGCTTGTGTTCCCTCTCTTGCAGTCTCCCTCTCTGTCAAATAAATAAATAAAAAATCTGAAGAAAGTAAAGACTAGAGATGAATCATGACTGGCCCTACTGTAAAGTACTGCAAATGAATTATGAAAACATGAGCTCAAAGAAGTAGTTCTGTACACATTTGAAATTTCCACAATAAAAAAATTTTAAAGTATCCTTTACATTCAGAAACAGGTCACTTTCGGGAAGAGCAATTTGTGGAATGAAAGGGCAAATGCTAAATGAAGTAAGTGACATGATCAAGGATTTGGCAGGAATGAGGTGAGATAAAGATGGTAGCTAAAAGTAGGGATTGGTTTGTTATATGATGTTTTTCCAAATTCACCCATTCATCATTCATTCATTCAACCGGAAAAAAAAAGAACTTCAAGTGCCTGCTGTAATTTTAACACTGTGGAAACAGCAAATGAACTCAAAACAAAAACCAGGGCACATGGATGGTTCAGTCGGTGAAGTGTCTGCCTTCGGCTCAGCTCTTGGTCTCAGGGTCCTGGGATTGTGCCCAGGGAGCACTGGGCTCCCTGCTCAGCGGGGAGTATGCTTCTCCCTCTCTCTGTGCCCCCCGGCAAACATGCTCTTTCTCTAATAAATAAACTCTTAAAAAAAAGGGCAAAAACCTGCTCTTTTGAACTTTTATTCTTATATGAAAGTTTGGGGAAAAATGAGGTTGGAAGAGTGTTTTTTATACTCAGTACAACTGACATTTTGGGCTGGACAATTCTTTGTTGTAGGAGACTATCTTATGCATTGTAGATGTTCAGCAGCATCCCTGGCCTCATATTACAGGTTAGTATTGCTGACACTCCCTTCCAGTTGTAACAAAAATGACTCCATACATTGCTAAACATCCCTGAGAGACAAAATCACTTCCAGCTGACAAGCACTGGGTTAGAAGTTAGTAAGTGCTACTAAGAAAAATGAAACAATGAAAGGGGATAAGAAATACCAGGGTAATGGTAGCACTGGATTTGCACCTTTGACAAGGATGGCTGCGGAAGAGCACTCAAGGCAGAAAGAATAGTGACATACAGAAGTCTTGAGGTAGAAAGGTGTTGGCACACTGAGAAATGATAAGCCAGTGTAGCTGGAACAGAGGAGGTTAGAGGGAAAGTGGCAAATGCACAGACTAGATTGACCTTCCTGCAAATAACATGAAATCTAGGGGGAAAAGATACAAAAAAACCTGCCCCCAAAACCCCCCCAACTATTTATGCAAGCACTAAAAAGTGAACAAAGCTGGAAGATCATGGAGGTGACTTGAAATGAGAAAGCAAGGAATAGCAAAGGTTGTAATTCCAGTCTATTATGGCTTTTAGCCTAAGGGAAGACCATGTGAGGCAGTTAAAACTCCAAAAGAAAACCCAGTCTTTTAGGCCTGAGCAATCAGAGAATATAAGCTTGGGTAAATGAATGCTGCTAGAGAAATGAGGCAGCAATCCTGGGAAGGAAAGAATGAACGCTGCTACGAAATGAGGCAGCAATCCTGGGAAGTAAAGAAGGAAGAATCTCAAATTCCATAAACTCTGCCCAAATCACTGCCTAACCCCTGAACAACAGTATTAAGACAAACTCCAAGCTGCCTAGCAAGGATCAGAAAACTAAAATGAGATTTAAACTGTCACCCAAAAGATAAGTGTCTGGAGTCCCAACCAAATTTCTTGACAGTACAACAAAATCAATAATCTTTTGAGAAATATAACATTATTTAGGGTCTCTACAACATGATTATCACAACGCCCAAGACATAATCCAAAATTACTTGACATAGAAAGAAAAAGGTGAACAAATCTCAAGAGAAAATACAATCAAGAGAACCCAACCTGAGATGATCCAGATGTTAGATTTACTAGTCAAGAATTTTAAAACAGCTATTATAACTATGCTCAATGACATAAACAAAATTCACATTTGTATTATGAACATATGCTTATAACGAATGCAACAGTAAGAAATGCCACCAGAGAAATAAAATCTCTTAAAAAAACAACAACAGGGTGCCTGGGTGGCTCAGATGGTTAAGTGTCTGCCTTGGGCTCAGGTCATGATCCCAGGTCCTGGGACTGAGTCCAGCATCAGGCCCCCTGTTCCTTGCTTCTCCCTCTGCCTCTCTCTCTCTCTCATGAATAAATAAATAAAACCTTAAAAAACAAAAACGAAAACAACAACAACCTGTTAATTCTGGAAACGAGAAAGACAATACATGAAATAAAAAATTCACTGGATGGGCTGACAACAAAAGGGAGCTGACAGAGAACAATCCGTGAACTTGAAGATAATCAGTAGAAGTCATTCAACCTGAAGAACAGAAAGAAAAAAAGAAAGAGCCTCAGGGACCTTTGGGATAATATACAAAAGTTTAACATATTGAGTCCCAAAAGAAGAGAACAAATGAGGCAAAAAAAAAAAATTTTTGAAAAAATAATAGCCAAAGATTCCCCAAGTTTGGTAAAAGACAGAAATTTACAGATTCAAAAATCTCAGCAAATTCCAAGCGGGGTAAGTACAAAGAAAACCACACCTAGTCACATCATAGTCAAACTGCTTGAAAACAAAGAAAAAAAAAATGCAACCAAAGAAAATAATACATTACATATAGAAGGAAATGATTTGATTATAACTGACTTCTCATCAGATAACAATGGAAGAAAACAAGTGCTGAAAGAAAAGGACACTGGCACACCAGAATTCTACATCTAGTGAAACTATGCGAGACGGAAGGTAAAATAACATTTTCACATAACAAAATTAAGAAGAATTTGTCACCAGCAGACCTACACTTTAAGAGGAAGAGGTTAAAAGATACATATTAGGTCATAAAAGATGGAGCAAATGCCAATGTTCCAAACATATGAAAGATATTTGCAACATTCTTTTCATAGCTAAGAAATCTCCAAGATCATCTTGTCCAATCCCTTTATTTTGCTCATGGGCCAACCAGTATCAATTATCTAGTGGTATAATATACAAGTCTAATTTCTGCGTCAAAGCAATGGAAATAAAACATTTATATCAACCTTTATAAATAAGTCAGAATACACAGTGAAAATAAATTGTTAAAATTGATATAGGTATTATTCCTAAAGGTTTTATAAAAACTGAATCTTTCATTTAAGTTACCTTAGGTATTTACTTAAATCATAATGTGAATCTTTTTATATTGTTAAGAATTCCTCTATCTTTGTGAAAACTCAAATTTTCATTTTTTAATTAAATGACAAATAAAGTTTATTTCTTAAAAACAGTACTAGAAAGGAGTCTGTTGCATACTTACACAATATAAGTAAAATGATATGCCATTGCACAAAACAGAATTTTCTCTCTACTGTAATAAGGAACTGTCAATGAGAGTAAACACTGTCTTAAGGTATTTCTGATTTTTATATTCTGTTTAAAATGTTATCTTTGGAAGTACACAGAACACAACAGGCTCTGAAAATCAGTTTATGAATGAATGAAATATATAAAACTATGAGACACACAGATTAATGGAATTTCCCAAGCCCACAAGTCAGGTATGTAATCACAATAAAATCAAAATCTTCAGGAACTCATCCCTGGGCTCCAAGAAAACAAGGTTCACTAAGGAACCCAATATATTTGAAAACATCATTGAAAAATCATCACCCTGTCTCTCTATACATATTGGGTTGGCATTACCTTACCACATATATGTTAAGTGCTGGGCCTGCCTAAGTACTTACCCCAACAGCTGGGACTTCTTCACTCTTTACTTCATTTATCCGAACCAAATAGTTAACAAAATCTCTGGCAGCATTGCTCTGTGCATCTTTTTTATTGGTGGAATTGCCCATGCCAATGTAATTATAACCTTCCACTCGAACCTTTTACAGTCAAGAAAAAAAATGTATTAGAAGAGATTGACCTGGGTAATTCTGGGTCTTAAAAAATAGGTAATTCAATAGTCCATTAAGAGATAACAGTTAAATGTTGAAGATATACTCCATAAAAACACAGAAAATAACACATCTAAGAAAATTGTTGACTTATGAAAAAGCTTGAATTATGCTGCCCAGTGATAAACTAATCTAAAAACAATATTAATTTATGTGGCTCAGATGTTCTCTTCTGTAACAGAATGTTCCACATTAAAATCTGATTTTATAAGACCCAAGAACAAGCTCCCCATTTGTATTTATTTTAAGCAATTTGACTCGAAGCAATCAAGAATCGCTCCACTTTCCACAGGAATTAGTGAAACTACAAATAGCTGATCCAACTTTTCTAATCTGCACTACTGGTACTGTGGCAGCTGAGGGAGATACATGTTCTAACCAGAATAATTTACCTATCAAATTGTTTTAAAAGTAATGCTTGCTTGAAAATGATTTATAATGAAACAGAATGGCAGACAAGCGACAATAAATAACATACAACACTACTGTTTCTGAACAGAAAACATTGTTCTCTTAACACCAAAATAAGTGTCAAAAAATCACAAAAATATAAACTGTATTCTGTAATACCTCACACATGAACTTTTGCCTGTTTTTGTTCCCCACTGCTCTAATTTCATAGGATGGGGTCATCTTCCTTTTGCCACACCAGGCATACAGAAAATTTTTAACATCACCCATGATTCACGTGTCTTCTTCTGACCTAAGAAAACAAAAGTTAAACCACATTATTTATGAGCAAACACCACAAGTGACCAATAACTGGAATTAACTGAAAACCTAGGTTAAACACAGGATATTCTATCATACTGCTATTAAAATTGCTTATGACAAAATTTTAATGACATAATTGGAAGGCCTATAACATGTCGTACAAAAAAGCAGTATACAAAATACACGACTTGAATTATACGCATAAATCAAGACTAAAAAAGAAATATCCCTCAAAATGGTTATCTTTGGGTGACTCCAAGTGATTTTGACTTTTTTTTTTTTTTTTGAGAGCAAGAGAGAGAATCTTAAGCAGACTCTATGCTCAGCATGGAGCCTGACGCAGGGATGAATCTCACCTCCCTGATATCATTACCTGAGCCTACATCAAGAGTTGGATGCTTAACTAAGCCACCCAGGTACCCCTGACCTTTTCTTAAAAACATTTTATGTGAGGTGCCTGGATGGCTCAGTTGAGTGGCTGATTCTGGATTTCAGCTGGGGTCGTGATCTCAGGGTCCTGGGACTGAGCAGTGTCAGGCTCCGCCTCCAGGCTAGGAGGGGAGTCTGCTTGAGGACTCTCTTTCCCTCTGCCCCTCCTCCCAGTCACATGCAGGTGCTCTCACAAATGAACAAATCTTAAAAAAAAAAAAACCTTTTTATGTAATGTCCCACTTTTTACAATAGGCACCTTATGTGTTAACTCAATCCTCAAACAATGGGAGATAAAATTATATAGTGAATACTATTATTGTGTCTCTACAAAGGAAGAAACAAGGGCATAGAAAGTTTTTTTTCCAAGTCACCTACTGTGAGGCATAAACTCAAAGTCAAACTACTATATTAAGAAACTATTATATCAATCAGGGGCGCCTGGGTGGCTCAGTTGGTTAAGTGACTGCCTTCAGCTCAGGTCATGATCTCAGGGTCCTGGGATCGAGCCTCGCATCGGGCTCCCTGCTCGGTGGGAAGCCTGCTTCTCCCTTTCCCACTCCCCCTGCTTGTGTTCCCTCTCTCGCTGTCTCTCTCTGTCAAATAAATAAATAAAATCTTAAAAAAAAAAAAAAAGAAATGGTCATCGATCATTTTGTGTGTAAATCAGAGTTTATTCTCATTCTGAGGTGTCTCCTAGCAGACTGTCCTCAAAGTTGTAGGCTACATATTACTCTACTTAGACTAAAAACACTAATCTGTTAAGTACTAAATCTCTCCTTTAGGCCTTGTTATTCATTAAAATTTGAGGATATTAAGTTTTCTTGATGTACACCATACCATACTTATTGGCACTCTCCCTCTAATATAGTTTATAAATATACCAAAAGATATGGAGCCTGTGAGTCTAAAATCTGAATCTAAATTAAAATCAAGGTATCTGAAGGGTGCCTGGGTGGCTCAGTCAGTTAAGCCTGATTCTTCATCTCGACTGGGGTCATGATCTCAGGGTTGTGGGACTGAGCCCTCTGTGAGGCTCCATGCTCAATGGGGAGTCTACTGGAGATTCTCTTTTGCTCTCTACTCCTCCCCACCGCAAACACATGCCCTCTCTCTCTCTCTAAAAATAAACAATAAATCTTACACACACACACAAAAGATATCTAAGACCAAATTTAGATCCAGAAAAAATATGCAAAAAAATTAGTTTGCTGTGAGAAACCTCATTACTAGCATGAAACCTTTGTCTTCTGTTCAGTGCATTTTTTTTTAAAGATTTTATTTATTTACTTGAGAAAGAGAGAGAGACAGCACGAGAGGGGGGAGGGTCAGAGGGAGAAGCAGGGAGCCCAACGTGGGACTCGATCACAGGACTCCAGGATCATGACCTGAGCCGAAGACAGTCGCTTAACCGACTGAGCCACCCAAGCGCCTCATGTTCAGTGCATTCTGTTAGCACCTAAATTTAACATCATAAAACTGGACCCCAGTATAAACTTATTCTGTAGCCACAGGCTAACCCTGGAGAAATCCTGTTAACTGAAAAGCCGTGGAAAGCTTTTCTATCTGTAAATTCCACCCCTGAATAATTAACTAAAAAAACAAGACCTCAGGGTGAGTGAGTACCATGAAATATGAAGGACTACACTATCAAATTCCCTCCTTCCTAGGCAGTCTCATCTAACTCCATTATATTCAATAACAACTATAGGCTAATGATGCCCAAATATATACTGAAACCTTAATCTTTTCTCTTTTAAGCTCCAAAATCAAATTCATCCAACTGCAGCAATAATGTGCAAATACTAACCTGACACCTCAGTAAAAACAGAATTTAAGTTTCCTCCCCAAACCTGTTCCTTTTTCCCTCAGTCCAAGTGTTTCCATCTCCCGAAATGGCACCGCCATCTACCAAATTACTCCTGTCACAACTTGGGAGTCATACACTCCCTCGAGATCCCCCATAGCTATCCCTTGGAGAACTCTCAGTATGCGCCAGGCAGTAGTAACCTTAGAGAATCATCTACATGGACTATTTTCCTTAACCCTTACAATAATTACACAGATAAGACTATGATTATTCTCCCCCTTTAGGGATGAATAAACGGAAACAAAGAATACCTTGCCCCAGAGAGGACAGAGCTCTTAACTGGGAAACCCAGAATTCCAAGCCAGGTAGTCTGACTCCTGATCTACATGCAATTCTGCCTCCAAAACGGGTTTCCAATCCATTCGCTTCTCTCCAACCCCTGCCAGCACTACCGCACACCTAGCGTTACTGAAATAACGTCCTAGACCTATAGATCTAGATCCCCGTTTCCCCTCTGGCCACCCTAAAATCCATTCTCTTCGCTCCTTCTCACCATACTCCAGGAACATGGCCTTCTTTGTTTCTTCCCAATCTCTGCTCTCAAGCGCTAATCCCTTCTTTTTTTTTTTTTTTTTTTTGCGCTAATCCCTTCTTACCTCGGCAATTCTGCGCCCCCCCGCATCTTCAGAGCTGACGCATTCTCGACCTCAGGGCCGACATATCAGCTCCAAAGTCTACCTCCTCCGAAACGCTTTCCCTTGCCACCGTAGTTAAACTAGCTTTCTCCCTCGGCAATTTTCATTTCCTCAATCTTTTCACTGAAACCTGCAGACGTTTGTTTTTCTGTTGTCTCCCACCACCATCGAAACCTACATGCGGAAGGGGAAGGGGCTGTGCCCCACGTGTTTACGGCTCCACCGCCATGCCCGCAGGACAGCGCCCGGTCTTTGTGGCCGGAATGAATGGATGAAGGGCCCTAGGTGTGTGTGGCGTCACTGCGGGCTCACCACCCGGCGATGCACCCCCTTTCACTCAGCGGCAACAGCGCCTTCGCCGCGCGCAGGCCGGAGGAGGAAGTGGGGTTTGGCTGCTTCGGACAAGGGACTGGCCATTGCTGGGGGAAAAACGGGTCTATACCGCGGGCCCGGGCAGCGCAGGCGTGGCGCGGCGAGCAGCACGCAGCCCGCAATCCGGGAACCCGGCGGGCGCCTCGCCCCTTCCCCCACCCGCCACCGCCGCCCGCGCTTCGCAACAAAGCCCGGCTGCAGGAGCACGGGCCCCCACACCCCCAACGGGTGGCAAAGACATCTCTCCCCTACCGGCGTCCGCTTCCTGGTGTCCGAGAACACAGCCCTCTTAGAACCGCCCGGGGCCACGGCCTTCCTCAGAGACACTCGGTAAACACACCTCAGCTCGCGTGGAGGCGGCAGAGAAATGGCTCCGACGGCGGCGCCGGGAGGGCGGGGTCAGTGGGCGTACGCATGCGCACGAAGCGAGTTTAGGGCTGAGGGCGCTCCCCACCCCCAGGGAGGGGCGAGGCCGCAGCTACCACTTCCCGGCGTCCCGTAGGGTCGCCAGGGAGATCCGCGGCGCTGGGCCTGCTGCGCTCCAGCGGGGATTCTTCCCTTGCTCCCTACTTTTGAACGTTTTTGAGAGTTGGGAACGTTTTGAGAGCATTTTGACGCAGCAAAATGTTTCATAGCTTCTATCATGGGGACCTCCGGTAGATGATAAATAAAAGGTAGAAGACAGAACTGGAAATCTTAGGTGCTATGAAGAGTGCTTAGCGAAGTACTTGGCACATAATAGGTATTCAGTAGGTCTTGTTATTGTAGTGCTTCAGATACTCTAATGCCAGTGTCTTCTGAAAGAAATAAGCTCAGTGAAGGCAGGAAATCTGCCTGGCTAGCTGAGGCCACTCACTGCAGTGTGTGGCACATCTTAAGTGCTCAGTAAAAACCAGCTGAATGAGTGGATAAACCCTGCAAGGTTGGTTTTGCTTAAATTGGATAACCTTTTGTCTTCAGAGTCTTTGGAATAATTTGTATATTTAGCTATTGTAGTAGTCATTGTTACATTTTTGAACTGTAGTGCTTCCCATGAAGGCAACAATACAAAATATTTCAAGTTGGGGTTGTTTGAGAGATTCCAGACTAATCAATTGTCTGGGCCCATCATACCATATCCATCCTTATTTTTCACTTTTTATTGTCTTTTGTTCTTGATTCTTCTAGCTCATAGTGATTAATCCCTTTAAAACTCTGTTGCTCCTATAGTCAGAATAACAGTTTAGCATTTACTCTTATTTTCTTCACGTGTTTGCTGTCTTCAATTAAGAGTAAAATCATTCAGAGAAAGACCTTAATCTTATTTTTTTTGTACCTTTCAGGGTGCTTAAAGCAGCAGGTTCCTGATAGTTATTTATGATAAGGGAAATTCAACCAGCATACATGGATTGCAAATGTTTTGTAGCAGATAAATGAATACAGCAAAAGTGTCAACATATTAAGTATAAATAAAACTTTCAGAGGTGGATCTTTCCAAGAACTATGGGGAATTTTATTATTGAGTTGGTTCATTAATTTGGGCCTTGCTCCTGAGAGCTAGAGTTCCCAGGGGATTGTGGGCCATAACTGGCGTTACCTCTGTAGGTTGCTGTTGGCAACTAGCAACTAGATCTTAACGTTTGTAAGTGAAACTTCCAAACCTGCTCCAGAAGTACAGTGTGGTCAGATTTCAATACAACAACTAGATGTTCCCAGTATATGACTAGCTAGATGACTACAGATGTTAGCAAAGCAGGATAGAGTAGTATTACTGGTACTTAATATTTCACATTGACCTTTTTGGTTAGAAATTAGTTATGGAAGAGTTGACTTAGTTCCTGAGTTTGGTAGAAAATAAAGGTTATAAGTATATGTATTAAATTCAATCTGTAGGGTGTATAAAAAAATATTAGCCAAGTTTCTCATGTCATTTGTTATTTCTGCCAACTCAATGGACTGGGGCAAAGTTTCTGCCAGGGAGAATGAGATGATGATCACCGACACCTATAGTTGAAATGTAAGATGAAAAATGAGGGAGAATGTTTTGGTTCATTGCTCTTCCTCTGTTTCTCAAATAAGCAGAGGGTTAGGGATGGGGGGAATGGAATAAGAGAGCCTGCAACCAGAACTAGGACTTAAGCAGGCTCATGATGTCTTGAGGAAGTTAGTGCTGGTAAAGTTTGAACCAACTCATAAGCTTGTGAACACCAGTGACACTTGCACCCTTCAACACTCTTGTACTACCATATACAATGCTGTATCCAGACAGGAATGAAGTTTTGTTTGTTTGGTTTGTTTTTTAAAAGGCTCACAGAGACTTCCTGACCGCTGGAGTAGCTTGACTTCAGAGGCTGCAAGGCTGAAAAGCTAGGTAGAGCGTTCAGGAGCCTTATGGTACTAGAGAGACAAAACCTGGAGTTCATCAAGGAAGAGAGAGACCGGGCTTTCATCTGACACCCCCTGCAGAGGTACATTCTAAAAGGAAGGACAAACTCAGGGGAATGAAAACCAGCCTTAAATGATCTCACTTCCTCATTGGACCAAAGTGCTTTATCTCTCTCTTTCTGCCAGAAGAAGAAGACAGAATGACCTATAATTTGTACAATTCTTTATAGAATCCCCCAAATTAAAAAAAAAAAGTCTCCGGCAAGCCAGGAGACAGCCAAATAACTGAAAATCAGGAGGAGAAAATATAACAGAAATGTGCCCATAAATGATTCAGATGTTGAAATTATCAGACTTTATAAAAATTGTGATTAACATATTCAAGAATATAGATGAAAACATTGGAGGTAATTTACAGAGAGCTGGAATAAATGAGAAGTATCAAATAGAAATTTTAGAAGTGAAAATAGAATCACCGAAATTCAGGACTCAGTTAATGGGTTAATAGATTGTACATAGCAGAAAAGAGAATTGGTCAATTGGAAATAGATCAGTAGAAAATATCCAAATTGACCCTGTAGAGAAAAACAAATGATAAATACATGAAAGAACCTAAAAGATGAGTGGAACATGGTAAAAAGATCTAATGTACATGGGATTAAAGTTTCATAAGTAGAAGAGAGATAGAATGGAGAAAAAGCAATATTTGAAGTATTCCCTAAAACCAATGAAGACATAAAGCCATAGTTTCAATGAAAGCTTGAATTTTAGCAGTCAATAAAAAAGGATGCAAGTAAAATATTCACTGGTAATAAGTTGCTATGCAGAGAATTAAATATAATGCTGGGATAGAATTTGAGTGGGTGGCTATTTTAAACTGGAGGTTAAAAATATCATCCCTGAGAAGGTCATATTTAAGCTAACATCTGAATAGCAGACAAGAAGGGAACCATGTGAGAATCAGGAGAAGAACATTGCAGGCTCTTTCTATCCCCCTGTAAAGAAGAAAAGCGGTAACAGGTCAAGTCAGGTAGGGCTGGATAAAGTTTGAAACAGAAAAGTGTCTGTGTTCTAAAGTGCCTTGAGCACCATGATCTTCCCAGCCAAGGAAGTCCAAAGATTATCAGGTAAAAACAAGATATCTCCAAGGGGAAACTCTACCACAGGCCAAGGCAGCTCTTTATGGTAAAGACCTAAGCTCTTAGTAGGAAAGGTCTGCAGCATGGATACCTGGATACTTGGGAGGAGAAGATGGTGGAGGAATAAATGGCTGTTATTTCTCCATATGATCCAAATTCCTCCCTTGGAAGCAGAGCTGGTGGCCACAGGTTTTGCATTTTATTTCATTCCTTCTGATCCATTTTTAGTCCATCCCTTGTAAGAAAGGTCTGTGATTTCCCTGACTGGGCCACAAGCATGAGTCTTCCCTGACCTCCCTCAAGGGGGTGAACTGTTCTGGCAGATCACCACGCTTTTAGTTATATACAGACTATGTTAAAAGAACTCACCCCAAATTTTCATACATAATGAATTCAGTTAATTGCCGTCCTTTTAACTGAGATATTTTACATATATGTGAAGATGAACAACGCTTAAATGTATAGCCCTTCATTTTTTTTTTTAAAGATTTTTTTTTAATTTTATTTATTTGAGAGAGAGAATGAGAGACAGAGAGCACGAGAGGGAGGAGGGTCAGAGGGAGAGGCAGACTCCCCGCCGAGCAGGGAGCCCGATGCGGGACTTGATCCCGGGACTCCAGGATCATGACCTGAGCCGAAGGCAGTCGCTCAACCAACTGAGCCACCCAGGCGCCCCCATTTTTTTTTTTATTTGTGTATACACCAATAGAACTATCACCCAAATCCAGATATTGGCCATTTCTATTATCCACAAAGTTTTCTTGTGTCCTTTCTCAGAGGTAAATTCCATTCTGACTTTTATCACAAGAGTTCGTTTTGCTTGTTCCTGAACTTCACGAAAGTGGAATCATGTAGTATATACTGTTTTGCATCTGGCTTATTTCACTCAACATAATATTTTTGAGATTCATTCATGTTAGATATAGCAGTACTTTTTTTTTTTTTTTGATTGCTGTTAGTACTCCGTTTTATTAACCACAATTGGTTTATCCATTCCCCTGATGATGGGCATTGGAATAATTTCTAGTTTGGGCTAGTATGAATAGAGTTGCTATGAACATTCTTGATTACGTCTTTGGCCCCTCTGTTTTTAGTTTTAGTTTTTGTCTGCAATGGGAGAAACCACAGCCCTTTGAATGTCTTGCGGTATTAGAATTCCAACAAAGCAATATTTAATACTGTATTAAAATGTGGCCCCAGCTCTGTAGCCTTTAATTCAATTATCATTATAATGGGGGCTTAGAAATAGTTGAGTCTTCTGATTATGATTTGAAAGAACTTAAAAGACCTTGGGCAGCTTTTTTTTTTTTTTAAAGATTTTATTTATTTATTTGAGAGAGAGAATGAGAGAGAGAGTACATGAGAGGGGGGAGAGTCAGAGGGAGAAGCAACTCCCTGCTGAGCAGGGAGCCCGATGCGGGACTCGATCCTGGGACTCCAGGATCATGACCGGAGCCGAAGGCAGTCGCCCAACCAACTGAGCCACCCAGGCACCCACCTTGGGCAGCTTTTTAAAGAAGAAA
Organism: Neomonachus schauinslandi; assembly: GCF_002201575.2. Classification (NCBI taxonomy): domain Eukaryota; kingdom Metazoa; phylum Chordata; class Mammalia; order Carnivora; family Phocidae; genus Neomonachus; species Neomonachus schauinslandi. Next base: position 43,117,681 of record NC_058408.1, on the reverse strand, counting down.
TTCAGAGACTAAAGGAAAAGAAAATGTAGGTTGAATGTACCATTTCCATGAAATCATCTCAAAGTTAAGTTTTCTATTGCTACTTAACAAATTAGTAAAACTTAGTGGCTTAAATCAACACTTGGTTATTACCTCACATTTCTGTAGGTCACATTCTGGATAGAACATTAAAAAGACTGTGGTTGATCCTGGGACACCTGGGTGGCTCAGTTGGTTAAGCGTCTTTGACTCAGGTCATGATCCTGGGATCCTGGGATTGAGTCCCACGTCAGGCTCCCTGCTCAGCGGGGAGCCTGCTTCTCCCTCTATCCCTCCCTCTGCTTGTGCTCGTTCTCTCTCTTTCTCAAAAATAAATAAAATCTTTTTTTTAAAGGTTTTGTTTATTTATTTGACAGAGAGAGAGACAGCGAGAGAGGGAACACAAGCAGGGGGAGGGGAGGAGGGAGAAGCAGGCCTCCCGCCGAGCAGGGAGCCTGATGCGGGGCTCGATCCCAGGACCCCGGGACCATGACCTGAGCCGAAGGCAGACGCCTAACGACTGAGCCACCCAGGTGCCCCAAAAATAAATAAAATCTTTAAAAAAAAAGACTGTGATCCTATTTGCTCTTAGAGTAAACAAATTTTATGATGCTAAGTTTGAAGTGTTTTAAGTGGCTGGTCCCATCCTACATTGTACTAGGACTGGTCTTTTTGACGACTAGCATACAGAAAGGGATGGTAGGTCACTCCTGAGGTTGCTCTAAAAGACTATGATTTCTGTTTTGGGCTCTGGCACATTCTTTCTTTTTCTCTTTCCAGAGGAAGCAGGCTGAAGCCTCTGGCCAATGGCCAGCAAGGAACTGAGGTCTGCTCACTACTATGTAAGTGAACCTAGAAGCTGATTCTCCAGCCCCAGTTGAACCATGAGATGAGTGAAGCTCTGGCCAATAACTTGACTGGAACCTTATAAAACACTTGAGCCAGAGCCACCCAGTTAAGCTGCTCCTGGATTCTTGACTCTCAGAAACTGCATGAGTTAATAAATGTTTGCAGTTTTAAGCTAAGTTTGGGGGTGATTTGTTACGTGGAATAAATAACAAAAACAAGTATCTTCTATATCTAGGTTCTGTCTATTCTTTCATTCCTTGCTGCCACTTCCTTAGGTTAGAGCTTCACCACTGGGTACCAACTGCAATAGGCCACCCAATGGTTTACCTGTTTCCTGTCTCTGTCTCCCAGTCTACTCATCACACTGCTTCAAGAGTGACATTTTTAATACAAAGTCATGTCACATACCTACCTACCTATCCCATACGCACATCTTTTAGTGATGATGACTCGTTGCTTTCCCTTTTCTCACCCAGGCCTCTTCGACTTGCTTGTTCTTCTCAAATCAGTTAGCAAAAGGCATTGTCTCATTGTGTACATCACTGTTCCAAATAGTCACACATGGCTCATTCAAGAGCCCACAGATATTTTTCATTTCCTACCCTCTATGGTTAAATGGAAACACAGTAAAAACTTCCAACCTAGGAAAAAATCTGAGAGTGGCACTATCATCTGGGCTCCATTAATAATAAATGCAAATTTCTATTGCAGTTCTTGCCTTGGGTTTAGTATCATTTTCAACTTTATTGTGCCAGCTATTAGTTAAAAGGTTTACCAGTGATGTAATGTTTCTCTGTTGTATAAAGAGCTTATACCGAATGCCTTGGATAGCTGTAAAAACTAATACGTCACTGTGTTTATGTTGTGCCAGATACAGTTCTAAGAACTTTATCTGTATTATTTGGTGTGATTCTCATAATAACCAGGAGACAGATAACATCAGGAGATGGATATTCTAATTCTCATGTTATAGATAACGGAAAGACTGAGAAGTTAAATAAAATGTTGTAGGTCATATACTTAGTAAGCAGTGGAACCAGGACTTGAACCCAAACAGCTTGGATCTGAGCACATACTCATAACCATGAGGCAACTCTGCCTGTCATAGAACCATGGTATACTGTTTGTCATTCCATACTCTATGGAACCCAACTCTCCACTACATCAGTAGGTCCTTGGGCTTGAATCTTAGGGACAACACTAGCTAAGAGATATTGTTAAAAGTGGACATACAGTTTTAAGATTCTCGGTGTGAAATATAGTCTGGTGTCACCCAGTTAAGATTCATATTCTGGCTCTGCCACAGACCATGTGTGACCATAAGATATTTAACATCTCTTAGCCATAGTTACTTCATTTTTAAAATGGGAAGATGCTAAGTTGTATCAATTCTAAAATACACTTCAAAAAGCATTTTGATATCTCTAGACTGAGATGGCATGTTCTACTTTATCAGTGTTTTTTTTTTCCTTCCTCAGAGGTGTATCAAATGATGTCTTACAGTCAAGAGCACCTTAGAAATTCGATGAAACGTCATGAACCTACATCATAAACTAACTACAAAGAATAGATAAATAAGCATATAAAATTCAGGACCTAACATATACCATATTTAAAACATTTTTTTCCCCTAAAAAAAAAAACGTGAAAACTACCTTGTGTTCATTGTACGCATGCACTGTTGAAAAGATTAGGCCCCACCTAGAGCGAGAATGGCAAGGGGTATATCCATAAGGAATCCAGGGTGAGCTGCAGTGATCAGTATGTCCCAAAGCACAAAAAGTGATGTGCCACCTTTTAAGGACAAAATGTACCAACCCAGGATATCCCAGTAAGGATGCCTATTCTGCCCACTGGACTAGTTTTGTTCACAAAATAACAAGTCATAGAATCTTACCTTCTAAGATTTAGTTTTAAATGCGTTACCAACAGTAACCCATGGCTCGAAAGCCAGGGAGGCTTTGGCCTAACATTAAGTTCAAACTTAGTGCTCTAAGTGTGGAGAGAGGCTGCTGAGTGGAACTGTGTATGCCCACTAGCTGAGCCCACAATACAGAACTGGAGACCATGAGGAGAGGGCCTGAGGGATGCTAGATACAGCAAATAGAACATAGTAGGATGAAAATTCAATTTATTAAGAGTGGAATTAATAATGTTATTAATAACAGCTTGAAATTTAAAGGACTGATGACTTGTTCAGGATGGCAAATGTCACAGATGAAGTACATAATCTGGAGTCCAGCAGAAACAATTGTCTAGATTTTGAGGATAAAGAATGTAATATATCTGATACCTTTAAAATTACTCTCTTCCTTGTTATATAGTTCTGGTATTCATTGAAATGCCAGTTTCTCTCAGAATTCATTTTTGTGGCTTGCTGTGCATATTTATCAGTGAAGATTTGCTTTTTTTTTTTTTACAAGCAAACATGACATTGGAAATCATTCATGTGTTATTTTTTTGTATCTGTTGTACCAGTTTCTACGGAGCCATTTGTTTACCTACAAGTTTATTCAAGTTCATTGGATTTCACAACTTGGCTTTGTTCTGCTTTACAATTATATTTGCTTTCTTTGCCTTTATCCTATAGAAACTCATTTAGATTTAGTTTACAGTTTGTCATGCTTCTTACTTATGTAGCCACCAAAACACCATATCCACATTTGCTTTAATGGTTCCCATATTAAGGTGTGGGGTTTTATTTTCCCATGCATTTGTATATTGGAGCATTTTGTTGCCTGCTTACACCAGCTTTCATGGATACTAATACATTTCTATACGATAATGAGATGTTACCTTCTTTTAGTGTTAAATAGTTTCACATATCCAGAATTTGTAATTTCCTATTGGATACTAGTACAGAATGTACTGTATTTTCATGAACAAATGTTTTCCTTTACAAACTACTTTTAAAAACTTTCTTTTTCTCTTTTCTTTTTTTTTTTTTTAAGTAGGCTCCACGCCCAACATGGAGCCCAATGCGGGGCTTGAACTCATGTCTGTGAGATCAAGAGTCAGACACCAGGGCACGTGGGTGGCTCAGTGGTTAAGCATTTCCCTTCGGCTCAGGTCATGATCCCAGGGTCCTGGGATCCTGCTCAGCGGAGAGCCTTTTTCTCCCTCTCCCTCTGCTTGCTGCTCTGCCTACTTCTGGGTGCTCTCTCTGTCTCTATCAAATAAATAAACAAAATCTTAAAAAAAAAAAAAGTCAGACACTTAACTGAGCCACCCAGGTGCCCCCCCTTTTTAATAAACTTTCAAAGAAGGTAAATGGGATATACTCACCTATTAAGAGAAAATGACTCTTAGATTGGAACACATAGCAAAATATAAATTTATTCTATTTAAAAGAAGCATCTAAAGTGAAAGATTCCAACAACTTGAAAAAAAATGGAGATGTTCTAAATAAATCTACTAATGAAATCTACTCATAACAAAAAAGTGTTGAATACAATTAAAAAAAATGCATTGCTATGCTGCCAGCAAAGTAAAAATATGCCTTAAAGGTAAACAAAAGTTAAAGGGAAAAATGAATCCAAAGGGGGGGAGGCAAAGAGGCCAAAGAGGCAAGAGAACCGTGATGTAAGCGCCTACCCTGACAGAGTCTGCTGATCCCTGATGGACTTGAGCTTCCTTTCACTGAAAGCTGCATGGGGCTTAGGAGAAAGGAGACAAAGCCTGGAGGCTGCCCAGAGTGCAGAGGCTGAGATGTACCCATAAGTCAGAATACCTTACACCTGCAGTGAAAAGTGAACAG